>NC_134697.1:38978729-39286456 GCF_050947455.1 Rhinoderma darwinii | reverse complement strand
AGATGTAAGGCCCTATTGCACTTAGTCACCTATACTACTGTGCTATATGCAAGTCGGAAATTTTCACCACAGCACAAGGCCAAAGTTTTTCTTGCATCCCCCTTATGGGATCTTACCCCATTTTTGGCGCTAGCTATACGTCACTCTCACAAAATATACAACCGGGGGAATAAAATCTTATAAAAGCATTGTTCAATAGGCCAATATCTTCCAGCCCAACCTCCCCATAAGCATGTAATTTCACATCAGCTGCGCCCACATGTTTACTTCCATAAAGAGAGCGGGATACGCTGCTGCCAGACATCTGGGGCAACGCTCATCTCCCAGAAATACAAAGAATGGGGCATGTTGAAATCCAGTATGCTGGATTCTCATCCTACCCCCGGATGGCAGATGTGAAGCGGATAGTTGGGCTGCCACCATACACAGATTATTTTCCTCATTGTTTCCATCTAGGAGCACCCGCACACTGTATCTCATGACAAGTAGGGTGGCTCATTTGTCATGCAGTGGGCTCAAAAGCCTCACATGACAAGCAGAAGGGGAACTCCTCTCGGTCTGGGACTCTCCGAACAATTTGCAGTGATAGCTGGAAAGATTTCAGGCCTCCAATCTTTTATAAAATGAAAAGAGGTGACCATCGAGCACGGTGTCGAGCGCCTATATATTCTATCTATATTTTCCCAGGAAAAAATTGCGGACAGAAAACTAAAGCTCTGTTCACATCACGCAGGGGGCTATATGCTGGAGGTATTCCCCACCATATAGCCATATAGCAGCATACGAAAGTCATTGGTCACAATGTTAATTATTTTATTTTTTTAAATACCGTAAAGCGCAATGTAAACAGAATCGAAAGCACAAAGCCATATACTCTACTATGTACTGCGTAGACAATAGTCCTGTACTGTAATCATGTGTAACGTCTGGAAACGTCACAAGACACTAAATGCAGAACTCCTGCACGGCTGAGTAGGTTTGATATTCATAGTAAGGACGACAGGGGTTTTTACGTTGCATTTTTGAGCTGAACATGTGGCACAGATGCATTATGAATTTCTGGCCTGAGAGATTATAAATGGGAATTCTTAGATCTGGTTGCCTGGTAACGGCCATACTGTCAGGTTCTGTATTCCGGCTCTACAACAGATGTCTGCAAAGGAGGGGGGAATAAAATCATCATCTTGATTCTGTAAACGTGGAACAGCAGGCTCAGGAAGAAAACTTGTCGGGAGACACATTTGCATTGTGAACGCAGGACATACAACAATCACTTGTCCCTGTTTCAGCTGCTGTTGTCAATTATAGTTAAACAGACGCCTCTTTCTTTTCGCCTGCACAAAAAAAATGAAGCTTCTACCACCGGGATGTAATTATCCAGGTGCTTTGAAATTAATCAAGCCATGCAAATTAAGGTTTTTCCGTACACGGATAGCCACATGTTGCCTGCATCCCTCGGATCAGTCATAAATTTATTAGAACTAGATTGCACTGCCGAAACCGCAAGCCCCATCATAGGAGATCTGCTCTAAGTTTGGCCGAGAATGCATGTTTATTCAATAGGGGCGAGGGAGACAAGCAGCTGCCAGACACTTCTAGAATTGGCTTATCTCTGTTGTTGAAATTCAACTTATGCCAAATTGTTGTTTCCCCAACTTCTGCGACCGTTAGGAGGCCCCTCATACACCTTATATTGTTGGTGGACCCTGCCGAAATCAGCGGACACACAGAGGCCCATTATGGAGCTGTGTGCTGCAAAGCGGCGCCTCCATCAGGCGCCGTATTATGTAATATGTCCATAAATGACATGTGATGGAGCACACCACAAATTGCTTTCGGACTGATTTCACATACAAAATTGTTTTTTTTTTAAAAAATACATCATCAACCCATATCAGCTTATCAGGACTGTATTATGGTATAGTCTCATGTAGCGGTTGAGGTGCAATTAAAAACTGCATAAAAAAAAAATCATTTTTACCACAATTTGGTTCTTTTCGATGCAGTTGAGTTTTTAACCACAACATTATCAAAAAATGCACCTTTGGTTTTCTACAGCAGATGATGAAATCAGCAGCATCCTAGTAATAGCTCTATAATGTAGAAGTCAGGACATAGTGAGGGTAAGACCGGAACATGGCACTAAGGACATGGAGTCAAATCTGATCTAGACAATTCCCGCATTGAGTTTCTATGTATTTTCTCCATGTGCGAGTTTTTTCAGTACTTTGCATTCCACTCTCCATAAACATATGAAACTGGCTGTGAAAGGAATGTGCGAGAGCCTGCGGAAACAAAACGGAGCTCAACTCGGGACAAGGAGTGATATTAGTGCATACATTTCTAGATACAGCGAGAATAGGCTGGCGACATCAGATGCGAAATTTACATACCGAACATTTTTTCTATTCCCTTGGCATTACCACATTCTGTTCAGAGACCACAAACAGAGTGGTGTAAACATAGAACCTTTAGGCTATCACCAATATTCACACATGTCGGATTTGCCATAGTAAAATCAGACGTGGATTTTTGAAAGATTCAGCAAGAGAAAATTAAAGCTGAAACTTTAAATTTCTGCGCCAATTGTAATTCAATGGGTCTAACACAGGGGTCGCAAACACGCGGCACCCGAGGCTGTCATCTGCGGCCTGCGGGGCACCGAAGCTCCCTCAGGAGAGCAGAGAGGAGGCCGAAGGAGGAGCGCGCCAGCGCTCCTTCATGACGTCACGAAGGAGCGCAGTCCCTTTCCCACGCTGCTGGATCATTGGTGGTAGTTTAGCAATGGCCACACAGCTCCCTGTAGATCAGGGGTCTCAAATATCGGCTCTGCTCTGAGACTCTGGAATTCCCTGACATCGCTGTCCACATATGAACAGCGATGTCTGGGGCTTCCCCAGAGCCGGCGTCCCGGGCAGAGCGCTAGTATCGGCTCTGCTCCGGGACTCTCTGGAATTCCCCGACATCGCTGCCCATATATGGACAGTGTGTCAGGGTCTTCCCCAGAGCGGAGTCCCGGGCAGAGCGCTAGTATAGGCTCTGCTCTGGGGAAGCCTCTGACATCGCTGTCCATACATCGACAATGATGTCAGGGGCTTCCCCAGAGTAGGAGTCCCAGTGATGTCAGGAGCACAGCTTGAGTCCCAGGAAGAGCCTACTAGCGCTCTGCCCGGGACTCCAGCTCTGGGGTTGCCCCTGACATCTGTCTATATATGGACAGTGATGTCAGGAGCAGAGCTGGAAGCCCAGGCTGCACTCACAACTCTACTATTATATCACATACTTTACTCCAGTCACATCCAGAGCTGCAGTCACCACTCTACTGTAACATGTTATACTCCAGTCACATCCACAGCTACACTCACAACTCTACTGCAAGATCAGTAGATGCAGATGCAAACATCTTGTCTTATACTCCAGCCACATCCAGAGCTGCAGTCACAACTCTACTGTAACATCATGTCCTATACTCCAGTCACATCCAGTGCTTGAGTCACAACTGTACTGTAACATCAGGTCCCATACTCCAAACAACTCCAGAGCTGCAGTCACAAATCTACTGTAGTTCGAGTGCTAGAAGCTGCTCTGCTCCGGGACTCCAGCTCTGGGCAAGACCCTGACATCACTGTGGTAGCATCTGCGGAGGGCACTGTGGCCTTTTCTGGGGGTGTGTTGCATCACCCTCCGAGGGCACCGCGGCAGCATCCACCGAGGGCACCGCGGCAGCATCCACCGAGGGCACTGTGGCGCTATCTAAAAAGGGGCTGCCCAATATTGACATGTGTGTCTGCCAAACGCTGCTAACTGTGCCTCCGGACTGCATTTAGCGACACTTAAACTGGAATGTTGAAATAAGCGCGTGGAGAAATCTCAAATTTTAAACCTAGCGGTATTATTATAGTAATGTAGTATTGTAGTAATATTATAGTAATGTAGTATTATTATAGTAGTTCAAATAACTGATTAATAATAATTTTGTATTGTATCAAATTTGAAAGTAATGCGGCCCGTCAACTTCCCATTTTTTCTATATGCGGCCCACTTACCCGGCCGAGTTTGAGACCCCTGCTGTAGATGGTGCCCCCCCCCCCTGTTGACCGCGCTACACCCCCCTCCCTGTAAATAGCTCAATTGAGTCTCCCTCTAGGAGTGGAATCCCCAGCCAGGGCTTTGCCGATGCTCGGGCAGGGGCACCCTCTGCTGGAGGAGCCCCTGAAGTCACTGTCCATATATTGTCCGTGACTTC
This sequence comes from Rhinoderma darwinii, assembly GCF_050947455.1. Lineage (NCBI taxonomy): Eukaryota > Metazoa > Chordata > Amphibia > Anura > Rhinodermatidae > Rhinoderma > Rhinoderma darwinii. The sequence goes on along the minus strand of NC_134697.1, from coordinate 39,282,210 downwards.
AGGGGCTCGTCCAGCAGAAGAATCCCTGGCCAGAGCATCGGCAAAGCCCTGGCTGGGGATTCCACTCCTGGAGGGAGCCCCAATAGAGCTATCTATAGGGGGTGGCACTAACTACAGAGGGCACAGTGGCACTATCTAAAAAGGCGATGCCCAATATTCATATTCTTGTGTCTGCCAAACACTGGCAACTGAGCAGCTAGACTGCATTTAGCGACACAAACTGGAAAACTGGATTGTTAAAATAAGCACAAGGAGTAAACTCGCAAATTTGCAGTAAGTTTAAACCTAGCGGTGTTGTTATAGTAAGCTAGTATTATTGTTATAGTGATGTAGTATTGTTATAGTAATGTATTAATATTATTATAATAATGTAGTATAGTGATATTATAGTAATGTAGTGATATTATAGTAATGTAGTACGGTTAGGGTATTATTATAATAATATAGTACTGTTATAGTAACGTAGTATTATGGTTATAGTAACGTAGTATTATAGTAGTTACAATAAAAAATGATAGTGAATTAGTTATTTGATCAACTTTAAATTTTTTCTATGTGCGGCTCATTTACACGGCCGAGTTTGAGACCCCTGGTCTAACCCATGGCTTTTCCATGCAGAACCAGCGCAAATATTGGGGTTAAAAAGAAAAAACCAAAATATTCACTTGCATTGGATGCAGAATGCCAGTGGATTTGGCGAGAATTTAGGTACAGAATCCGCACCCTAATAAAATCAGCAAATCTTAAAATGTGTGAACCTGGCCTTACAATGAATACTCAAAACAATCAGCAAGAGCAACAGCGCCACCACCAGGAGGTAATATTGAAAAAGACAGGAGAATCTACTAGGCCCTGTTCACACGGCAGAATTTTTGCGGCGGAATCCGCCGCAAAAATCGAGCCTCCCATTCATTTCAATGGGAGTCGGACGTTTCTTTTTTCTGCTAGCCTATTTTTTTTTTAGGAAAAAGTAGCTTCCTGCTCGATCTTCAAACAGATTACACCCGAACCCCAAGTAAAGGGGGGCAGGAATACTTCAGTTACGGATTCTGAAGCGGTACCCGCCACACAAAATCCTGTGTGTGAAGTTTTCCTAAGGGTATGTGCACACGACAAAGCCAAATAAGTCTGAAATTACGGAGCTGCGTCCAGGAGAAAACAGCTCCAGAATTTCAGCCGTTTTTCACGGCGTCTTTTACGGACGTAATTGGAGCTGGTTTTCATTGGAGTCAATGAAAAACGGCTCCAATTACGTCCCAAGAAGTGTCCTGCACTTATTTTACGCGCCGTCTTTTGACAGCGACGCGTAAAATGACAGCTCGCCTGCACAGATTGTAAGACCTGTTGCAAGAAATGGGCAGATGCTTGCCGACGTATTGGAGCAGTCTCTTCAGGCGTAATGCGAGGCGTAAAACGCCTCCATTACGTCTGAAAAGAGGTCGTGTGCACATACCCTTATCGTTTTTAATATATATATATTAGAGGCCCCTACTGTGATCACCTTTCTCAACCTAGTGCTTTGTGCTTTCAAGTGTACCTGGCAGTGGAGTATGCTACAAAATCTGTTGGAACTGCAGAATTGACTAAAGTGTTACATATTGACAGCAACGCCAAAGAACGTAAAAGGCACCATTGTACAAACAGGAGATAAAAATCCCTCAAAATACAAAGTTAGCACGAAGCTGAAAGAATGAGCACAAAGTTCATAGGCTTAAATACACTTAGCTAATGCCTTAGGGCCCATTCACATGAACGTGAATAACGTCCGTGTGCTGCGCATGGAAATGACATGCAACACACAACCCATTGATTTCAATTGGGTCGTTCACATATGAGTGAGTTTTCACGCAGTTAGAGTCCGCTGCGTGAAACTCACCGCATGTCATATATTGGTGCGTTTTGGCGCACCTACGCGCCCATTGAAGTCAGTGGATGCATGAAAGCCACGCACCACACACGCATGCACATCCGTGTTCAGTGGGTGGTTTGCGCATCAATTCAATTGCAAAAAAATAAAAATAAATATAAAACTATGTGCTTTCCGAGTGCGTGAATAACGCATGCCGATCGCAAAGATTTGTGGCCTTGGCATATTCACTTATTTGCAAAGAAAAAAAATCAGGCCACAGTTAAACGTCCCTATGTAATGTGCATCCTGCAAGTCCTCAAGATTTCACTGGTTATGTCTGAGCTTTTCGAGTAATGAACAGGACCGTCATGTTACAAAAGGCTCAGAAAAGCTAAGCTGAAAAGAAAGGCATGAGCTGGTTTGATCTGAAGTTTAAATAAGAGGATTAGGGGAAGGGTGGGATATTTCTTCCATCATATCAGATCTGGTAGAAAGTGAGACTGTACTGTGCTCGATATTCCCATTCTCCAGCTGGGGGAAATGAGCAGAGACCCGTAGCTTTTTGTAATAGTTTTAAAAGGACATTTGTTTTATTGCACCACTTATTCCAAAATAAAAAATGAAGCAACTTTTTTTTTGGGTGGATACAGCTCCTATGCAGACCTATGTTGCTCCATAGTTACAGGTTACAAACAAACTATGTGTGTGGTCCGATTCTGCAGTCATGTGTCACTCAACTTCCTGTCCGCTCTTCTTGCTGACCAATACACAAACTATTTATTTTTGCAGAAACTGCTAGGTTTATTGGCTATGAAATTAATTTAAATAGTTTGTCACTTTTTATGTGCATGGCGTATTTTTTTTCAATATGCCGCATGTTCGAACGGATCCGTATTTGTACCGGTTTTTAGCCCATATAAGACTTCGCAAAAACTGAACTTGCATTTTTATGCGTAGTTCCCAAGTGCAAATTTGTTCTGTTTATTTATCATCCATATTTCTGCATCATTACAAAAACTGCAAAAAACAGTTAAAGGCGAACATTCCGGGAAGTGAAAATTTTTTCTTAGGGGCAGAAAAGTAAAAAAAACAAACAAAAAAAAAACAAAACAATGCTTATCAAACCTTGCCCTCGGCAATCCAGTGGCAGACCCGGTACAATGCATGTGACCACTGAGCCCCCTGGTTAGCTGCATCGGTCACATGCTACGTGCATGTAAACCAGCACAGGGAGCGCCCGCCGGTGCGACAGTGCTGGATCGTGAGGGCAAGGATAGGCAAGTATTGCTTTCTTGTTTTATTTATATTGCAGCCCCTAAGAGGAAAAAAAAATCTACTTCCTAGAAAATCCCTTTAATCCTTTAACAAAAAAAAAAAACAACAAAAAAGATGGAATAAAAACCAAGACAATACGAAAACAAGAATGGAATTGTAAAAGAAAAGTATCTATTTTTAATACATATTTTTATACACAAGTGTGAAATAGCCCTGAAGGTAAGCTCACGAGTCAGATTTGCTACGGAAGTTCTCCAGAGCAAATTTGCAGGGAAATCTGCACCAAAACAGCGGATTTTACTGCGGATCCGAGAGTAATCCGCAACAATAAATTGCTTGCAGATTTTTACTTCCCCCATTGAAGTCAATAGGGAAAATCCACAATGGATCCGGGCTCAATTGGCAACAGAAATGGACACGCGGCGGATTTAAATGTAAATTCACACTAATGTAGAGGAGGAGTGCGAAACAGAAATACTGACTCCCCGATAAAAGCCCAACAACCCGACATTACACAAGCTACTTGCAGGTGAGGAGAAGACTTCACCAACCGGACCGAGGGGTCTGGTTCACGTCAATGTTTTCCTTACAAGAGCACTCCAACGAAATTGGCCGGTGGGACCGCTATTACCTCATAAATACAGCAAACATTTCTGTCTACTAGCTACAATGGACGCACGGCTGAATGTTACAAAATCATCAAGGGTTTGCTGGCAACTTCTTTATTTTTCCTTTATTGCGCAGTGAAGTCCAAACCATAGCAACCAAACAAAGGCTGGAAAACCACTCACATCCTAAGGAAAGCAGAATAGTCAAAGCCCAGAAATGCATTGTGAGGATACTATGTTCTCAGCAGATTGCTTTGCTCATGGCGGATGCAGCTTTGTTATTAACATTTTCATTATTTATATCATATTACACACCGTACGAAGAGCGTTACTAGGCGGATGTAAAGAGAAGATGGAACCACTAGTTACTTAGAAGATGAAATGGAAGAAATATATATATATATATATATATATATATATATATATATATATATATATATATATATATATATATATATATCACTGTCCTTTACATGAACAGGGAAGATCAGGATGTACATAGCTAATGTGAATAGTGCCATCTAGAGAAGAGAGCGCGATATGCGGTCATATGACAGTGCTGTGTGCTGCTCCTGCATCGGAACATGTCAGCAAAGCAATAAGCTGCTGGTAATTTGTCTCCTGCCAGCAGAGGGCACATCAGTGGAACATGTGGGAGATGTGACTATGGGGGAGAGGAAATGGGGCCTTTGAATACCAGGACTAAGGGAGGGGGCTTGGAGGAATCCTACTCTGACAGCTTGCTAAGGAAAGGGGTGTGGCCCACCTGCGATCACTCGTGGAGGGGGAGTGGTCCTGCTATTATCACTAGTGGAAGGAGCAGTGTCTATTGGAGAAATGTGTGTGGGGGCGGGGAGGAGAAAGGAACACAATGGCCCACATTTACTAATGCGGTCTAATAATTAGACAGCATACACTTGGGGCCCTATTAAACAGGCAGATAGTCTTTCATTAACAAGCGATGATTTAGTGAGTCATTTGCGTTCTAAAGACTGTCTCTTACATGTAACAATCACTACAGATTTTCGCTGTTTAGTCGTTACGACAATCGATGCGCATTCACCCATACAGCAAAAATGGCGAAGGTTTTTTATTAAATGAGGGGCTGTGGCTACAACAAATGATAGTCCTTCACTCAGGTAGATGTGGCCGATACACGGAAACCCAACAATTTATCATTCGTCGATCAATCGTTGCACGCTATTATACATGGTGACCGTTTCTTGCATAACTAAAATTTGTACGATAATCACTCCATCCAATAGGGCCTTCAGATCACGCAGGCACAAAATGCGCCAAATTTATGACAGTAATGCATGCTGCATGACCAGTTACACACTTTTCTCCTTCCTATACCCCTTTTGATTTGGTTTATTTGGCACCACAATTTTGAGCCAGTTTTTTGGGGCACTATAGGGCATTTAATCCACACCGCTTTCTGACAAACCCGTCCCTTTCCTGGTAAACCACACACACTTTACAGAACACTTTTAAAAAATGTGTCTAGTGAGGAACAAACTATGCCAAAATTTGGCACATTTCTTAACACATTTTTGACCCAGACTCCGTAGTAAATGTGCCCCAATGTTACTACTAGGAGGGGGGAGGGAACACTTGTGACTACCACTAAGAGGACCACTGGTATGTAGGGTCAGACTCGCCCATCACCGCTTGCAGTGCGTTTACGAGACCGATTGTTTTTTTTATATAGAGTGCGACGCGTCTTACACCATGTTGTTGCTGGCTCCTAACGTCTCCGGCTCGTACCTGGCTACGATTTGTCCAGGCCTGATCTAGGAGGCGACAGAACTCCAGCAGCCGGTGTTTCATACCTCTGGATGGAAGTACAAGCCGGGGCATGTGGCACACACCAGCTGGTAAGGCACAATTTACATTAGTCTGTCTGAGATTAAAGTGTGTATGGACAAGTTTCAGAGGACACTGGAGCCTTACCAGACAATATTTGATTTTAGACTCATCAGGGTGTGGGTAAGTTTTCATAGTAAACTGTAGTCTAGTATTACAGATACTAATAGAGAAGGTGATTGAAGGAAATGGCTCGCAGGCATACATATGAATTACCTATGTCAACAAGCTTAGTCAGTGGCACCGCATCTCTTCAGACTGGAATAACTTGTTATTTAGGTCACTCTGCATTGATAAAAATAGATGTCACATTATACTAAGAAAACAATAGAAGGTAATATTTGTGAGAGACGTCATACTCCAAAATACACGCGCTAACAAAGGATGGGTGTGAAGAGAGGGGCACATGGGGAGGGATCATTCACAACGGCACGATCTGACGTTTATGGTTAGACTGGGTGATTTCTAGTGAAGTCTTCTCAAGTTGATAAGTGTTGGACCAACAAGTTATCCTACCGGACTCCTTTATTAACATGCACGCTTACATTGGCTAAGCAAGTGTATATTTCAGACGTTCTGGGACGTTATGGGACAAACCGAATTTCACCAGATCCGTCATAGGACAAAACTGCGGCGGTCGTCGAAACACATTGACTCTAATGGGGTTTCCGTCATGGGTCAGTCGCTTTTCAGGTAAATGAGTGGAGCATCCTGCTCTATTTTGTCTGGAAAATACAACTGAATCTGCGATGTAGGACATCATTATGACACTCCGTTTGGCTGTTTGTAAACAGAAAAGCACGTGGTGCTTTTGTTTGCAAACATACTTTTGACTGCTGTTGCGCGAATCACGCACGTCCCACGGAAGTGCTTCCGTGTGCAGCGCGTGATTTTCACGCACCCATTGACTTCAATGGGTGCATGATGTGCAAAATACGGAGAAATATAGGACCTGTCGAGAGTTTTACGCAGCGGACACACGCTGCGCAAAAATCACTGACAGTCTGCACTGCCCCATAGACTAGCATAGGTCCGTGCGACACGCGTGAAAATCACGTGCGTTGCACGGACGTATTACACGTTCGTCTAAATAAGCCCTAAAACAGTAGCAGCTGCATAAATACTGAGCGGAGAAAAAAACATATCAGAAATTGCAATGCAGTGCGCTTTTTTAATCCGTAGCATGTCAATTGTATTTGCATAATCGCTGCTTAATTGTTGCGGTTTTTCCCCATTGAATTCAATTGGGACGTAAAACCCACATCAAATAGGGCCTGTTCACATCACTGTTCGCTTTCCGTTCCGGGGTTCCGTCAGAGGTTTCCGTCAGGTGAACCCCGCAACTGAAAGCACAGCTTCCGTTTCCGTCACCATTGATATCAATGGTGACGGAAACATTGCTAATGGTTTCCGTTCATCGCCATTCTAGCAGGTTTCTGGTTTTCCGACGGAATCAATAGCGGAATCAACTGCGCTATTGATTCCGTCGGAAAACAGGAAATCTGCCGGAATGGTGACGAACGGAAACCATTAGCAAATCTGTGCTTTCACTTTCAGTTGCGGGGTTCACCCGACGGAAACCTCAGACGGAACGTGAACGGTGATGTGAACAGGCCCATAGAAGGTGTTGCATTTTTTTGCAGCAGAAAAGCAGCGATTCCACAGCAAACTTAACAAAAAAAAATAATTAAAATAATAATAATCTTATACTTACCCAGAATTCTGTTTTTTGTCCAGGCAGTCACAGGGGATTAACCCCTTAATGACCAGCCTATTTTAAACCTTAATGACCAAGGTACTTTCTACGTTTTTCCATCGTCGCATTCCAAGAGCTATAACTTTTTTGTTTTTGCGTCGACATAGCTGTATAAGGTCTTGTTTTTTGCGGGACAAGTTGTATTTTTTGTTAATAGCACCATTTTGAGGTACATATTATTTATTGATTAACTCTTAACTTTTTTTTGGGGGGGGGAATAGAAAAACAGATATTTTGCCACTCTTTTTTGCGTCCTAAATCTACGCCGTTTACCGTGTGGAATAAATAACGCAACTTTAATCAGCGAGTTGTTAAGATTGCAACAATACCAAATTTGTATAGATTTTGTATGTTTTACTACTTTTACACAGTAAAAATGCATTTTTTTCAAAATTATTTGTTTTTGCGTCTCCATATTTGAAGAGCCGTAACGTTTTATTGTTCCGCCGATGCAGTAGATGCGACTTTTTGATCACTTTTTAACACATTTGTTTTAAATCAGGATTCACAGAAAACAGCAATTTCTCCATCGTTTCTTTATGGCGTTCACCATGCGGGTTAAATAATGTAATAGCTTTATAGTCGGGGTAGTTCCGGACGCGGCGATACCAAATATGTGTAACTTTTTTTACTTTATTTTGTTTTTTTTAATAGTAAAGCATTTTGTAAGGGGAAAAAGTGGGTTTTTCATTTTTTTTTTTTACTAGTCCCACTAGGGGACTTTATTATAAAAGCGATCGGAGAATCGCATATTACACTGGAATACTTTTTTATTGCAGTGTATTACTGCCTGTCCGTTTAAAACGGACAGGCATCTGCTAGGACATGCCTGCGGCATGATCTAGCAGGCATTCACTACAGGCAGACCTGGAGGCCTTTATTAGGCCCCCGGCTGCCATCAGAGACACAAACACTCGGTGATCTTATCGCGGGGTGTCAGTGGGATGAGAGGGAGCTCCCTCCCTCTCTCCAATACCATTCAGATGTGGTGCACGCTATTGAGCGCCGCATCTGAGGGGTTAAACGGGTGAGATCGATAGTTATATCGATCTCACACGTTCGAGCAGGGACGCTCCCAGCCCTCAGCTACCTCTGGTAGCGGAGAGCAGGGAGATTGAACGGCTCCCTGCTCGGTTTATTTATTCTGATGCAGCGCTGTGAAAAGGCGTATGCATCAGAATAAAGCCCATTAGTGGCCGCCGTGAAAAGGCGTATTGGCGGTCACTAACCGGTTAAACATCATCCAAGGATGCCGACCTGCAGAACAACAGAGGGGCACGTCACCATGGCTACGCAAGCATTTAAAAAATAAAATAAAATGTGCAGTTTTCCGCAAATGCTCGATCATCTGATGGTCGTATCATATTAAAAAAGTAAAAGATTATCGTTGGCTGCAGCACATCTCCCTTTGTAAACAGGGGGACGTGCTGCAGACATTATAATAATGGATGGGGACGAGCGATCGAAGAAACGAGCTCTGGTCCCCATCCATAGCTCCGTGTGACAGATGCCAGCGAGCGCCGATCAGCGATGTCTTGATCAGCGCTAGCTGCACCGGCCGCTTATCGGCCAATGTTATATGACCTTAACACAAGTCCTCCAGAATATTGCTTTATCTGGGCAGATAAAGACCTGTAACCTTTAATGGGGCCTGCCTTCACAAAACCAGTGTACAAAAAGGTCACTGAAAGGATAAACGGAGTAATGAGCACAATGCGTTTGCAGTCTAGTAAGCCAAGTCAGCAAATGCAGCTCGCCCCGGCAGTGACAGACAACATGGAATCCTGCTTCCAGTCAGGACACATCAGACCCAGACCAAGCTTTAGTATTTACAGTCATGCATTTCACAAGAGACATCAAATAAAATCATTTTTAAAGGTAACAAAAATCTTACATTGACTGTATGTACGTGGCCCACTACATTAGTTCAAATGAATGCCCCCCATTCACTCCCGAAACCCCATTCAAAAGGGGTATTCCAAGAATCAACATGTATCACCTATCCACACAATAGGGGATAAGTATCCGATCACAGGAAACCCCAGCAATCTCCAGAACAGAGGTTCCAAACTCCCCGTTCTTCCTCACTGCAACGCCCTCAGCAAGGAGGAGCTTGAATGGAGCAGAGGACAAGCCCGCGCCTCGCCGCTCCAATCAATGTCTAGGGGAATGATGGAAACAGCTGAGCTCTGTACTTGGCTGTCTCCATCAGTCCCATAGACGTTGAATGGAGCGGAACCGCGCATGCTCTTCTGCAGCTCCATTCAAAGTTATCCTCACTGGGGCGGGGCAGTAAGGAGGAATGTGGCTCTCTGGTCTTCTGTTCTAGTGATCGATGGGGGTTCCAGCAAACAGACACATCATCTAATCTTGTGAATAGGGGATACATGATAAATAAAGGTGTTATCCCCCAAAAATTGCATTGCATTAATCTTTTTATGTAAAAAGTAGTCACTTACTAATGTACTTAAATTTAAAATTCGGTACTAAATGCCGTTCAAACCTGGTGAATTGTTCCCGGAAGTCCTGTAGCTTTTCTAATATTGATGACGCGCCGACACGACGCCACGTGACTGAGGGCTTGCCTCCTGTGCAGTTCGTGTCAGCGTGTTATCAATGGCATGACCGCAAGGGGCTGTCACATCGCCTATTGCTGGAGTCCCCGATTAGAGCATCAGCTAGCACTTTGCTTGGGATTCCAGCACTGCTCCCGACATTTGATCGCTGACATCAGGGGTTTCCTATAGCTGGAGTTCCTGAGCAGAGCATCAGCTGATGCTGTGCCCGTGGACTCCGGCACCGCTCCCAACGTCACTGTCCATATATGGGCAGTGACGTCGGCAGAAGTACTGGAGTCCCCGAGCAGAGCCACATGTTTGCTTACACTGTTGCAGCGATGATGTTTTGTTCCAACATCTGCCCTCAACAGCCAATCGCTGGTCATGGTGGTGGCATCAATAAGGTTGACAGTCACCGTTGCACTCAGCGATCGTGGTGAAATGTAATATTATCTAGTCACTGCAAAAACCGCTCACTTTTAACAGAAACTGCACCACGAGGGTGTAGTCACACGTGGCAGATTTTGTTGCAGAAATTTCTGCGACTAGAAATCGGTTCGATCCATCTGAATAGGATTTACAGAAATCAATACACCTGCTGCAGAAAATCCCATTCAGAGGAATAGAATGGATTTTCAGTCGCAAAAATTTCTTACAACAAAACCTACTGTGTGTGACTGAATCCCGACTGTTTAATGGGGCTGAGCTGCAATTCTGGACACAGCCCATCTAGGACAATACCAGAAAAATAAAGAGCAGGTAATGGTCAACACGGGAATATTATGTATAATTCAGGTATGTCCACAGTATATGTTCGAGAAATATTAAAATGCAGCTCGCGCTATTACCGGTTTCTATAATCTACTAAGGATGCCTTTCAAATTTGTGGCACAGCACTCAATGTATTCCGCTCGGCTGGATTGTGTTAATTGTATAAGCACGGCATTAGTCTTGTTCATACACCTACTACTATTTAGATAACTAATTTTAGCTCCGTAATATGATCGTGTTTGTGGCTCTACGCCATTACACTAAAAAGGACGAATACCAAACAGCTGCGGATATCATCTATCAGGCTGAACACTGCTTGTAACTATAGATGCTCTTGGATGATCATCCTGTAGTAACTGGACATGATTTTACACATATAATCTCTAATTTCTGAGCGAGTCACAAGGACATCACCGCTTTGGGCAAAGGTCAGACTGATATTTTCTGCCTTGTCAGTTTTTGAGTCATTAACTTCAGCGAAAGCCAAAGCCAGTGAACAGACCGTATAATAATACTCAAAGAAAAAGGAAAATCAAAAGCTAGTGGTCATGAAACAATAAGACATTCTACTGCATCTAATGTAACTAGAACCCTGTGTAGAATAAAAATGAATGATTGTGGCGCGGCACTTCCTACGGTCAAAGCTAATGATATAGTCTTCAAATTTGTATACAGAAAACGAACAAAAAGCCACTAAAAATTAAATACATGTAAGACATATTCAAAGGAAACCGGTTACCAAGACAACGCCCTTAAAAGGGGTTATCTTACGAAGAGTTCCCCTTTATAATAAGAAGTCAGTGTGGCAATCAGTCGATCGACGTGGGTCCGGCTTATCTAGCCTTTGGTGATCAACTACTAGACGTGTCTAGACATACATTCAAATGAATGGCATATGGACAGGGGTTCCGGTCAGGAGACCACTTTTCTATAATGTCATAGTATTGATATACTAGTGGGCACAATTGAACCAATTAAATGATCCGTTGAGAAAAATTGTGCCTCACCCTTTAACTCATTAAAGGGGTATTCCAACGTAGACATTTATGGCATACCCACAGGATATGCCATAAATTGCTGATAGATGCGGATCCCTGTTCTGGACTCACACCTATATCTAGAAAAGGGATCAAGTGCTGCTCGGCTGTTTTTGTAACTTCCATACAACAGAATGGAGAGCCGTGTGCATGCGCGGCCCCCTCTCCACTAGTCCTTGCCTGGAATCGTCAGCTTAAACCAGAGGAAACTGAGATAGGATGACCCCCATTCTCGATATAGGTGCGGGACCCACATCTATCTATCAGACATTTATGGCATATCCTGTGGATATGCCATAAATGTCTAGGTTGGAGAAAACCCATTTCCATTTATGCGAGCAGATATTCTAATTATCTGTTTGGTCGCCTATGTAACAATGTCACATGTCTGCTATCAATTATACAATTCAGGTTTAGATACCACGACGTCAGAATGACCAACTATTATTTTTATGTTCACAAACGATTTGTATGATCGAGTGTTTTATCGCTAGTCGTTTAGTCGCTACAACCATTTCTATTAAGTGATTATCGTGCACGATCGCTTGTTAGCGTTGGAACATGAACAATTATCTGCTTGTGTAAATGGGCCTTAAGGCCAGGGGCGTAACTCGAAAAGACTGGGCCCCATAGCAAACTTTTGACTGGGCCCCCCACCCCTCCCCTGGGTATCACTCAACCCCCCCCCCCCCCCTTGTAGATAGTGCCTCGCCATAGATTCCGCCACACAGCGCCCCCCATAGATATCTACAGGGGGCTGTATGGCGCTAACGTCATACAGCCCTCCCCCTGTAGAGAACGCCAGACAGCCCCCCCTGTAGGTAACGCCAGACAGCCCTAAACCCCCCCCCCTTGTAGGTAACGCCATGCAGCCCCCAACAAAAAACGGCCTATAGTTTGTCCTACAAAAGACATGCATCCCGTATCCACAGGATAGCAGATACATGTGTGATCGCTGGCATGTCTTTTGTAGAAACAACCCCTTCAGTTATGTCGCGCTGTAGCAGCCATAGCGGCTGCTAGTGGAGCCTCCGGCCATGGGAGGGGGGGGGGGGGCGTGCCGGCGGGGGCGAAGCGGGCCCCCTCATGCTGCTGGCCCCGTAGCAGCCGCTACTGCTGCTTCTGCGGTAGTTACGCCACTGGCCAGGGCTACACCAAGGCTTTTTGTAGTGCTCCTGATTTTAACTCTTGAGCTACAGCTGCAATCCCCATGAATACATTTGCATGCAATTTAATGTATTCTTGTGGACTGCAGCTGTCACTCAAGAGTTAAAATCAAATCAGTAGCGCTACAAAAAGTTGTGTCGATAAGTCAATGGGTTTTGTCAGATCCATCACAGCATGAATTCTGTTTTTCAGCACCTATGACAGAATAGAAAAACTTAATTCACAACATAGACGTGAACTCACAGGATCAAAAAAGTAAAGTAAAAACTTTTCCAGAACAAACATGTGGAGACTGGAGTAACCTGAGTCTTGTAAAACGGTCCGTCAAAGCAGGGGCTTTAGGCTGGGTTCACACGACCTATTTTCAGACGTAAACGAGGCGTATTATGCCTCGTTTTACGTCTGAAAATAAGGCTACAATACGTCGGCAAACATCTGCCCATTCATCTGAATGGGTTTGCCGACGTACTGTGCCGACGACCAGTCATTTACGCGTCGTCGTTTGACAGCTGTCAAACGACGATGCGTAAATTGACTGCCTCGGCAAAGAAGTGCAGGGCACTACTTTGCCACGTAATTTGAGCCGTTCTTCATTGAACTCAATGAAGCACAGCTCAAGATTTACGAGAGTCTCAGACGGCTCGCAAAATGCGAGGAGGAGCATTTACGGCTGAAACGAGGCAGCTGTTAGGGTATGTTCACACGGCGGGGGTCCGTAACGGCTGAAATTACGGGGATGTTTCAGCCTGAAAACATCCCCGTAATTTCAGCCGTACCGGCATGTGCAGGCGCTTGAACGCCGCGTCAATTACGGCCGTAATTAGCGCTGCTATTCATTGGAGTCAATGAATAGCGGCTCCAATTACGGCCAAAGAAGTGACAGGTCACTTCTTCTACGCGGGCGTCTATTTACGCGCCGTCATTTGACAGCGGCGCGTAAATATACGCCTCGTGTGAACAGACAAACGTCTGCCCATTGCTTTCAATGGGCAGATGTTTGTCAGCGCTATTGAGGCGCTATTTTCGGGCGTAATTCGGGGCAAAAACGCCCGATTTACGTCCGTAAATAGGCCGTGTGAACATACCCTTAACAGTCTGTCTTTTCACACGTAAATGCCTCTCATCGTGTGAACATACCCTTACCCAAAAACTTGTATCCCAGTGTTAGTGCCCTGTCCTCAGACAGAGGTTCACGGAAGTACAACAAAACCTGTGTTGTGGAGTAGAAATTCCTCATTTAAGATGAACAGGAAGATCAGGTCCAACAAGCAACTTACTGGTTGACAACACAAAGTCTTATGTAAGCACTTCCTTATATTACTTCACATGAGGCAGAGCAAAAAAACGCTGGGAAACCAGTATGTTTACAGTCCTACTTAAAGGGACGGCATCCGGGGTAGAAAACAAAACCAGTACCACTAGTCTACAGGGAAGCACTGGTTTGGTAGTACAGTAAGGGTTCAGGTTCAACTACATGATCCTGGAGATAGGTCAGAAGATGGAACCAGTGATGCTTTGTGAGCCGGGAGTCAATATATATATATATATATATATATATATATATATATATATATATATATATATATATATATATATATATATATATATATATATATATATATATATATATATATATATATGAAAAAGCAACTGTGGCACTTTACGCCTTCAGGTTTGCTGAAAATCAATACAAGGCATACTACACGGACTCACAGATATCAAATCCATAAGTTGAACATCTCATTCCAAGACCAAGAAATTGGTTCTAAGGCCTTATTCACAAGAACATATTTCTCGTCCTTGTGCAGTCCATTTTAACAACAAATTGCACGTTGACCCTTACAAGTCATTGGGGTTATTCACACACCCGATTTTTTTTCAACTGAGCGTGTTAGTTGTGAAAAACTCACAGCGTGACCTATGCTGGTCCATTTTTTGCAAACAAGACTCATCTGTTTTATTCACGTAGGCTTTAATGGATAACACACGGGTGAAAACCGCGAGCGGTCCGATTTTCCACGGTTCAGTTGATAAAGAAATACAGAAAGAAAATCTAAAACTAGGAAGTGCTTGCAGAATAGAAAAAAGATGAGAAAAAAAAACTGATAACCTGGAAATTCACATGAATAAAAAAAAAAAAAAAAAAAAAAAAAAGGAGGGTCCGTTTTTTTGCAGACGCAAATCGGCCACACTTGTGTGAATAAGGCCTAACTGCATCCACTTTCCAGTAGATTCTGGAAGAGGACTACTGGAATTTGAGCCCATTCACCCACAAGATCATTCATGGAACCCGACACCAATGACGAGCAACACCACACGACTCAGCGTTCGCTTTCCAATTCAGCTCTGAAACAGGAAAAATCTCTCCCATTCACATATACATGGAGAAAAATACTGTGTGTGGCAAACCATCTGTCTCCATCACGACTGCTTTCCCAAGATCTGACCGCTAAGGTTGCTAATAAATCCAGCGGAGATGACGAGACAGATGTGAGGCGCAGGAGATTGCTATTTGAATTATTCATTTTGACCTCCTAGATGAATGCACCTTTAAATACTTGCAGAAAGTTGCTTAAGACCTGTGTTTAGCAAAGAGCTTAGCAAATATAAAGTGCGCAGATGGCTTATAAATTCTCCCAGTGCTAACAAATGACCTTTGTACAGGGCCATACACTGCCAAGAAGGCTTCACATTGCAAAACACTGATTTTGAAATCCCCAGCAGTAGCCACAATGGCGTAACTGTTCTCAAAATTCTTTACTGTAATACAGTTGGGAAAATGTACAGCGAGGTGATAGGGAAATGCATTGACGTATATGATCCATCAACATCTAAATGGGCGTGTGTATGAATAGCTACGAAGCGTGGAAATGACTGGTGTAGACACAACTGCCAATGGAAGAACATTCTGCTTCGAGAAGCCCAACCATACAGAAGGAAACATTCGACTAACTCCGAGGTATTCTCAAAAATTAGACATACCAGTTTACCGACCCCATATAAAATGTAATGAGCACATTTACCAATGCGTCCTAAGCTAAACACTGAGGTAGGAGGGTCCAAAAATTTGTTGCAGATGGTGCGGGCCATGTTTATCAAACCGCTGCACAATTTCCGAGGCACCAGCACCAAGGGCACTTTAAGGCCCCATACACACAACCGTCGTTTTCATCCGTAATTACAGATGAAATTGCGGACCCATTCATTTCTACAGGCCACGGACAACTTTCAGTATATTTACGAATCTGTGTCGGGGCTGTGGAAATGACTCGCAAAATATAGGACACGTATTATTCTTGTCCGCAATTACGGAACGGACTCGCTCATAGAAGTTTATGGGCGCTTCTGCAATTGCATCTGTATTTGCAGACAGTAAAAACCCTTACGGTAGTGTGCATGAGACCTTAGAGAAAATGCATTAAAAGGCTGGGTTCACACGTGGCAGAATTTCACTAGAATTCCGCTGCGGACACTCCGCAGCGTTAATCCGCAGTGGAGCCGTTTCTGCATTGACTTCCACTTCTATTTAGAAGTGTTCGTTTAGACGATGCGTAAAATTCCGCTGCGGAGCATAGGCTGCGGAGCGGAATTTGTTGTCCGCAGCATGCTCTGTCTGTTGCGGACTCATGGCGGAATTTCTCCATTGAGTTCAATGGAGAGTCAAAATTCCGCAATGAAGTCCGCAGATCTTATGTGTGCTGCAGAGCGTATTGGTTTTACTACCATGACATTTCTTCATTCTGGCTGGACCTATGTATTTCTAGGTCTACAGCCAGACTGAGGAAGTCAATGGGGCTCCCGTAATGACGGGAGCGTTGCTAGGAGACGTCAGTAAATAGTCACTGTCCAGGGTGCTGAAAGAGTTAAGCGATCGGCAGTAACTGTTTCTGCACCCGGGACAGTGACTACCGATCCCAATATACAGCAACCTGTAAAAAAATAGAAGTTCATACTTACCGAGAACTCCCTGCTTCTGTCTCCAGTCCGGCCTCCCAGGATGACGTTTCAGTGTAAGTGACGGCTGCAGCCAATCACAGGCCAAGCACAGGCTGCAGCGGTCACATGGACTGGCGCGTCATCCAGGGAGGTCGGGCTGGATGCCGAAAGAGGGACGCGTCACCAAGACAACGGCCGGTAAGTATGAAATTCTTTTACTTTCACTAGGGAAAGTGCTGTCCCTTCTCTCTATCCTGCACTGATAGGGAGAAGGGAAGCACTTTTCCCGCAGTCCGCTGCAGCTAGTCCGCATCAATTTTCTGCACATTTTGTGCAGATCCGCAGCAGAATCTGCAACGCAGATTCTGTGCGGCATTGATGCGGACAGTTGCGGAGGAAATCCGCCACGTGTGGTCATGCCCAAACTGTATTAATAGGGGTGGATTCATAAGTGATCTAGAAAGTCGCAGGAAATCTGCTGCAAAATACGCAGATTTTGCGGCAAATTTTCTGCAATCTTCTAGACCATGTGTGAATTCATATCTGTGGTGTAAAATGAAGCCTAATAGCACTGTTCATTAGGAATTTTCAGATTTAAAGGGCATTCATCAGGGTATAAAGAAAGCTGGGTGACGACCGCTATGGGCACGGCGATCTTGCTCTCACTGGCCTGTTTCCATAACTCCCATAGAGTTTGTAGGTATTAGCTGCGGTCATGCTGGTGAGGAGTGATGGGGACTCGGGTCCCCCATACTAGTCATCGGTGGAACTCCCAGCAATCTAACATTAATCACATATGTTTATTGACGGAAAATCCCTTTAACCCCTTAGTGACCAGCCCATTTTAGGCCCTAATGACCAAGCTATTTTATTTGTTTTTCTATAGTCGCATTCAAAGAGCTATAACTTTTTTATTTTTTCGTCTACATAGCTGTATGAGGACTTGTTTTTTGCGGGATTAGTTGTGCTTTTTAATAGCACCATTTTTGGGTACATATGATTTTTATATTAACTTTTATTAACCTTTTTGGGGGGGGGGGGGATTATAAAAAAAACTGAAATTCCGCCATTGTTCTATGCGTTTTTAAATTGACGCCGTTCACTATGCGACGTAAATAACATGTTACCTTTATTCTATGGGTCGGTACGATTACGGCGATACCACATATGTAGAGGTTTTTTTATGTTTTACGACTTTTGCACAATAAAAACACTTTTGAACTAAAATTATTTGTTTTTGCATCGTCGCTTTCCAAGAGCCGTAATTTTTTATTTTTCCATCAATGTAGTGATTTTTTGGGCTTGTTTTCTGTGGGACAAGACGTAGTTTTGAATGGTACTGTTTTGGGGTACATGGGACTTATTGATTCATTTTTATTATGACTTTTTTGGGGGGCAATGGAAAAAAATTGCAATTTCGCCATGTTTTTTTGCGTTTTTTTTTTACGGTGTTCACTTTGCGGTTTCAATTACATATTAACTTTATTAATGGAGTCATTACGGTCGTGGCGATACCACATATGTGTACTTTTTTTTTTTTTTTTACACTTTTACTAAATAAAACCACTTTTTATGGAAAAAATGGATTTATTTTTTTACTGTACTTTTTATTAATAATCTTTATTTCACTTTGATGACTTATTTTATTAGTCCCACTAGGGGACTTTACTGTGTGATCTTCCGATCGCTGCTATAATTCTTTGGTATACTTCGTATACCAGAGCATTATTGCCTGTCAGTGTAAATCTGACAGGCAATCTGTTAGGACGTGCCTCCTGCGCGTCCTAACAGGCATATGTCCAGGGCAGACCTGGGGGCTTTTATCAGGCCCCCGGCTGCCATGACACCCCATGGGAGACCCCCGATTGCATTCGCGGGCCGCCGATGGGTGACAGAGGGAGCGCACTCCCTCTGTAAACAAAGTTAAATGCCGCGGTCGCTATTGACGGCGGCATTTAACGGGTTAAATGGCCGCGATCGAAGTAAACTTCGATCGCGGGCGCTTGAGCAGGAGCCCAGCTGTCATCAGACAGCAGAGCCCCGGCACCAGCCTGCACGGGAGACCCGTGCAGGACTTAGACTAGGCTGACGTGAAAAGGCGTCAGCCTAGCCTAAAGCCCATTAGTGACCGACGTAAAAGGGCGTATTAGTGGTCACTAAGGGGTTAATAAGTCATGTGGTGACTACCGGATAATCTTTAGTAGCCATAGTTTGTTTTATAATCCTAAATATGCCATATACATGGGGGGCGTTGGCACAGGTAAAAACCTAATTCATCAATATAAAAAGTAAAATTATTAATTACAAGTTACTATTTTTAAGACCGCAAACGAGGGGTAAACGGAGGAGGTGTTTACTGTAGAGGTGTTATATTTAGCAGTGTTTACTTTGGTCTTTAGTCGTGTACTGTAGAGGAAACAAGCGGCCTTTGCTGGATTACGCCCTGCTATTCAACCAATGAAATCTTAGGATAATTCTCAGTAATTTGCCAAATTAGCTCTTGACGGTTTGAAGTGTGTGCTGCCCCCTCAGGGCATTACAAGTAAAATACCCATATAAGCTGTGGATAATAATGTATGGTCTTGCTGTACTTTATTATTTAATATTCTGTGAGAATATCTTATGCTGCACCTCAGCACGGCCTCTACTGGTAAATTCTCATTTTCTCGATTTGTTTTCCAGCCAGTGTCAAACAAGCACATAAACAAGACTTGATTTACTACGAAGACAAAATTGGTGATTATTCAGACGAGTTGTGTTTATAACACGCATTTGAGCCCTGCTCAACCTCATAAGATCCAATCACAAACAGCTACAGTCCGATACTAGAAAAATTACCGCTAAAGTAGGAAAAGCATTCAAGCATTTCATTGGAAGTAAAAAAAAAAAAAAAAAAAAAATTGGCCTTTAACCCCTTCCCGACATTTGACGTATCCATACGTCATAGTCGGGTAGGGGAAGTATGGTACGGGCTCACTTAGTGAACCTGCTCCACACGATGCAGGTGTCAGCTGTATGTTACAGCCGACACTTCACAGTAATGAGCAGTATCGTGCTCGAGCATGATCCCGCTCATTTAACCCGTTAAACGCCGCGGTCAATAGTAACCGCGGCCTTTAAATCGTTAGAGTTGGCGACCCCCTCTAGCAGCTTGTCGCGCCCCCCGCAATGCAATCGCGGGGTGGCGATGGTTGCTATGGCTGCCTGGGGGCCGAATGAAGGGCTTAATAGAAGGCCGCCAGAAAGACTATATACTGCAATACATTGGTATTGCAGTATATAGTGCAAGAGATCCAACGATCGCTGGTTGAAGTCCCCTTGGCGTACTACAAGAAAGTAAAAATTAGTAAAATAAAAGGGTTTTTTTTATGTAAAAAAACAAAAATACAAAAAGTTTAAAAAAAAACAAAAAAAAATAAATCTTATTTTCCCCCTAGAGCATAGTAAAAAAAAATTTAAACATAATTGGTATCGCCGCATCCGTAAAAGTCTGAACTATTACAATATATTATTATTTAACCTGCACGATGTACACCGTAAAAATAACATGGTTATTGTCATTTTCTACCCCACAAATATTTTTCCCCCGTTTCCTAGTACATTATATGGCACAATAAATGGTGCTACAACTAGTCCCGCAAAAATCAAGCCCTCAGAGGACTATATCGACGGGAAAAAAAAAAGTTATGGCTTTTGGAAGGTGGGGAGAGAAAAAAATGAAATGCCAGGATCACTATTTTTTGGTCACAATCTCCCACAAAAAAATTGAATAAAAAGTGATTAAAATGTCGCATGTACCCCAAAATGGTAGCATTAAAAACTACAGCTTATCCCGCAAAAAATAAGCCTTCATACCACTTAATCGACGGAACAATAAAAAAAACTTACGGCTCTCAGAATTTGGCGTCATAAAAATAAAAAATGTTACACTTCGTTTTTTACTTGTAAAAGTAGTAAAATATAGAAAAAAAAAACAAAACACGATACGGTATATATTTGGTATCGCCGTAATCTTATTGACCCGCAGAGTAAAGTTAACATGTTCGTTTAATTGCACAGTAAATTCGGTAAAAACGAAGAGCAAAAAACAATGGAGGAATCGCTGGTTTTTTTTTTCATTTTCTACCCCACAAATATTTTTCCCCCGTTTCCTAGTACATTATATAGCACAATAAATGGTGCTACGAAAAACGACAACTAGTCCCGCAAAAATCAAGCCCTCATAGGACTATATCGACGGAAGAAAAAAAAAAAGTTATGGCTTTTGCAAGGTGGGGAAGGAAAAAAATGGAAATTAAAATCTGAAAGTTGTTTACAACCGGAAGGGGTTAACAGATGTATGCTATACTTCAAGGGCCAGCACACTTAGCTAGCAGTACCTGATTTGGTCCCTAAGATGAGACCTGATGGCACCAAACTTAAAGAGAACCAGTCTCTAGGTCATAAGTTGAACTGGTTAACTGACCTGAATAGAATAGTCTCCCAGATTCCAGTGTTGTTCCAGGAATATAGCCCACTGTTATGTTGGCTCCATATATGCTAATTTTCTGTAGTTAGCCAACAGGATATGAACTACCATCAAGCTGCCTTGCACTGATTGGTCGGCATCAGAGGAAGTGAAGCTAGCTCCACCCCATCGGCTAACTACACCAAATTAGCCTATAGGGAGACATGACAACAGTGGGCCATATCTAGTACGGAAGGGGGGGATGTCAAGGAGAAAAAAAAAAAGAAAAGGAAAAAAAAAAACTGTGCTGGAATCAGGGAGACCGTGCGATTCAGGTCAGTAAATCAGTTCAACTTATATGACAGAGGGTGACAGGCCCCCCCCCCTTTAATGTAGGGACAGCTGAATTGTTTCATGCACATCCATAGCATGCAGCTATAAGTCCACAGACCTGGCCGACATGTAAACACATGCCATCTATGCAACAGGGCGCTCATTGGAAGCAGCAAAGCCGGTATATTCCAATATTCTAGCAACTGTGCTAGACCTTTCAAGGGCACTTTAACTTAATTTCTTATATTGCCATTTTTTGATCGGTTATTAAAAAATGTTCACCATTAGATTTGCCATTAAAGGAGTTGTCGGATTATAAGAAAGATCATAAAAGTTAGATGGGGGCCAGACGTCTATATGGACCCCATATTCCTGTAGTCGGGCAGAAAACTGGACAAGATTGCGCCATGGCTCTCCGCTGAGATGAATGAGAATATCAGACACAGCTCACTCGGCTGGTTCCAGCACTCC
Source organism: Rhinoderma darwinii (assembly GCF_050947455.1). Classification (NCBI taxonomy): domain Eukaryota; kingdom Metazoa; phylum Chordata; class Amphibia; order Anura; family Rhinodermatidae; genus Rhinoderma; species Rhinoderma darwinii. The sequence goes on along the minus strand of NC_134697.1, from coordinate 39,260,136 downwards.
CAGGGTGATCAGGTCTTTCGGCTGAATATGGGTATAAATGTAAACACCAGGCAGAATCTGTGCCCGTATTATGGATACGGTCTTCTGTATATTCATTGAACAGCTGATGGTGGTGCTATTTCCATCAAGTGCTGAATGCTGGAGAGCCCAAGAGCACATGCAGCTCTGCCATCCACTCCCCAGAGCACCTGTTGCCAAACTGCCTGTCCAAGTAAACCAGTCACAGTGCCAATGTTCAGAACTGACAAAGGAAGGGGAAGAAAACAAATTCCTAACAAAACGGGCACCAAAAATATAAACGTGTTGAGGCAGCAAACCCGGGTGTCAAATATTAAGAAAATCACTGACAAATGGAAACAAAGCAAGCGCTGCTGTCACCTGGTGTAGTAAGCAATCAAGTGCAACATATGATAGATATGAAACCAGCAATCCGACCATCATTAACAATCAGAACATCTATGGTGCTAAAACAATTGGTTTCAACCAGTGGAAAATTGCTCCATTTTAGAGATGATGCTGGTCCACAAGGGGGAACCCACATCTATCGGACATTTGTAGCATATCCGGTTAAAACCTGCACATGTGAATGCACCCTAAGGCTCTGCAATCTGCCAGCAGATATGAACCCTTCACATGTCCACTCATATTCATTGCTTTCTAAGAGAATACTGTATATAGTATATATCTTCACAACTCGGGATCCCATATCACCTATCTGCATAGAAAGTAAGAAGGGTCTATATTGTCAGCTACCAGAGGGGGAAGGAGACTAATTCTGCTTAGAGCCCATCCCCAGTAGCACAGATTAGCAGCGGCGCCAAAGGAGACACAGGGAAGAACCAAAAAAATTAGAAAGGTATTTTTTTTTTAATGCTAGAAATACTGCAAAATTACTTTTAAACAACTATTAAGTGCATTTCTGGACTTTCTGTATGAAAATCATTTATGGAATAAATACCACAGTATTGAGAAAGTCTGCTCATTTCTGCTTTTTTCACAATAAATGGCTATTGAAGAGCTGTGGAATATTGAGCAAGTTCTAAGTACAGGATATTTCCACACTGTGCTGTGCAAGCTTTATAAACATGCTTTTATAACACTCCGATCCCTTCTGAAGATCACTCCAAGGCATGCATGTCAATTACCGCCAGCAACATCATCCATTCACTTTCTGTCCTCTCCAAATTTCTGTTTAGTTTAACCTCCTCTCCCAGTTCTGTGGATAAAATTTCACTTGTTGAAATTCATGAAGAAGATGTGAGCCGTTTTGGCAAGCAGTGTGTTTACAGATTACAATATTTATGTCCACATGGAGATCCACAAGCGGTTCTGAAGGCCAGTTATCTATTATGTCCTATTTATAAGGCCCCAGCATATTGCACTGAGATACACATCACCGAGTCTCTTCAATTCTCCCATGATAAGATCACTATATAGGAGAATTGTATAGAGTATCTGGTGACATCCTACAGAGGACCGTCTCAACCGAAGTCACCTCTCAAACTATATCAAACACACCAAAAGCACAGACAAGAACATTTTAAAGTGAATTATTGCAAAGCAGGTAAAGCGCTATATAAAGGAATATCAGAATATAGATTTAGCAGTTCACATGGCACAGTATACCTTTTCTGCAGTGAAATTGCGATGTGAACAGAGCCTTATCAGATTCTATAACAGCAAGGAAATAAAAAATAGAGTTTGTAAGGAAATCCAAGTAAATTTTAAGTTAAATTACAAAGTGGTCCAGGAAGCTTAGACCTATGGTGGTATTCTTTGGGGTCCCCACTGCTTTGAAAGTTGCACCAAACACACGGATTGACTTTTTTTTTTTTATAAAAAAGAGGTTTACATAGCCTTTAACTGTAAAAACAACTGTATTATTATTATCAGAAACAAACATCTTTTTGAAGGTGTTTTAAGTGGAGTAAGAACAGTATCTAAGCCAGGATCACACACAGACGCAGTTTTGATGCAGTTTTTGGCTCAGTTGTTTTAGCCAAACTCAGAAGTGGATCCAAAAGGAAGGAAAGCTATAAAGAATAGCCTGATGCATCTACTTTGTGTCCACTCCTGTGTTTGGCTCAAAAAACTGTGCCGAAAACGGCATCAAAGGTTTGTGTATGATCCTGGCCTTAAATAAGAAAAAAGTTGCATCAAATATTAAAAAATAATGCTTCTAAATGTTTCAATTTTAAACACCAAGGAATAAGGGGTTAAATTGAAGCTTGCGTTTTGCAATGTTTTCTGACAGCTTACTGAGCCAGGAGGTAAGCAGACACTCACCAGCTTGACGGCTCACGATAACTCACCGGTATCAAGTCAACCGAAGCAGACGCTACAGCCCCTGAAGAAGGGATTTTTATACCAAGACAGCGCATATTTGGCAGAACATGCCAAACTAAATGAGGATGAGCTTTTCTCTACCCTTTGGTGTATAGAACATGCACAATGAAGGAGACCTATGGCATCATGACAACCAGTGATACAATGTGGTCGGATTATCAAGACCGGAAACTGGAGGAGGCCATCTAGACAAAGCCTTAGACCCCACGGCCAATTCATCATAGCTACATATTCCATGATGCACTCATCTATTGATTTGCCTTACTGCCAAATTATGCAGGAATACAGTTTCTCTCAGGCGGTTCCCAGATGTCTCCACTATTTTCCTTTAGAGCTGACTTGGCCACAAGCATTTCTCAGACAGTACACAGCCCCTCGCTACAACATGTTCCAGCCATCGTGATTCCAGAGAGACTCCCAGCATGTGCATGCCCTGAAGGCAGGCCGTCCAAAAATAACTGCTTCACCTCTTCTCAGCGCGCCAGAGACTTATTAATAGAGCTCAGGAATTCCATACCAAACAATGGCTCAATATTATTTACATGGCTACTGGTCTGGAGCAGAACACAAAGTTCCAGCCTGATCAAAATATTAAAGGGAAACTCAACTGTAGAGTAAATCTCCCACGCGACACATTCGAATGGTCACACGCCTCAAGAACCAAAATGATCTTGACATTTCTCATAGCTGTGGTTTCTAGCAATTCTAGTTCTGCATAGATTTGCTAATCAGAAATTGGGTAAATTAACCACATTGAACCAAGCACTGCCACATGGACGTTTTAAAGGGGTTGTGTCACTAAGACAATAATGGCATACGGACGTCAGAGACCCCACTTCATGAGCTAGAGTAAAAAGCCACTAAGAAAAAGCAGCTCCAACTCGTCCTGTCCCTTTATTACATGGTCGAATGAATAGTCAGCACGCAAGATTATATTTCCAGAGTGGAAAATGTACGGCCAGTCGCTGTTTCTGAAGACAGATCAGCTGAACCCCTTTAAACAACTTGACACGCGGAAACAATTGATGTCCTAAATTTACCGGTCTTTTAGCATTTTAAGGTCTCGATGACATTCAGACCAAGGCCGAACGTCTGACGTGCAACATCAAAATTTACCACAGGGGAAAAAAATAAAACGTCATGAATTCTCAATTCTTAGGGTATGTTCACACGCAGTGACAAACGTCTGAAAATATGGAGCGTTTTTTTTTTATCAACTCGCGTTTTTCGTGGCATTTTTTACGAGCGTTTTTTCAATGGAGCCAATGAAAAACGCCTCCAAAAACGTCCCAAGAAGTGTCCTGCACTTTTTGACGAGCCGTTATTTTACACGCCGTATTTTGACAGCGACGCGTAAAATAAAGGCTCGTGAGAACAGAACATCGTAATTCCCATTGAAAGCAATGGGCAGATGTTTGTAGGCTTATTAGGGGCGTTTTTTCAGGCGTAAACCGCCTGAATGACGTCTGAAACCGCTGCGTGTGAACATACCCTTAGACCGCCTGCACACAGGACGGACATGCTGAAGAATTTCCGCAGTGTATTACAGTAGCAGCAAAGTGGATAAGATTTTAATATATCTCATCCACACGCTGCAGGAAAAATTTGCAACAAAAACAGTGCGGAAATTGACCTGCGGGGAAATTTCTCAATATGCAGCATGTCAATTTATCTGCCATAAACGCTGTGGCAATTCCATCCCGTGCAAAAGGCCACAGACATTAGATTGTCAGGAAATATCTAATCTACTGCCACCTATAGCATTCTATATATTTACTCACGCGAGTATTAGAACTCCAGTGCCAATTTTTACTAAGGTAAAAAAAAATATATAAAACCTTTCTAATAAAACACTGGTAATAGTAAATCCATTACTTTAGTATCAACATTCCTCTGCAGTGTTCATCACCCCATGAAACAAACCACAAATTTGGAAGAGATCCAGAAAACTGCAAACTATGCCTTACTACAGCCCGAGGCCCTTACCAAGTCAAACTGCTCAACTACGAGTAACCTAAGGAGGGAAGAATGTACGGAATTGTAGTTAATGGATTCAGAGAAATTCAACAGTAAACTAAAGAAGAAAAAAATAAATAAAAAAAAGACAAAAAAAAATAAAAATCGTTTACTCAAACTAGTTTAGAAAAAAAAAAAAAAAAGTGTAAACAAGGAGATTTAGGCATATTTAAAGGGTAAGACTGGGCCAAAAATATATCTCCCACCTTCCAAAGCCTTACATAGGATGGACGATAAGGAGACACCTAGGATTCACTCTCCCTGTGTTTTATTGGCCATTGAGTAGTTGTCAAGAGCGACACAAGAATCTTTATAAGAAATATTCCCCCTGCTAGAGGAGGAGGATCATTTTACCACGGTGATACCCAACTCCACTCCGCAGTCATGCGATGGCAAAAGAATCCTAGACATCTCCAAGGTGCAGGGCTCCAGGGGCTGGAAAAACAGCCTCACCCTCACCTGTCTCAACAAGAAAGCCGGCTTGTCTCCACTAGGACATAGGACTTCCAAGCATCCTCAGCACAACCTGCTATACAGGAACAGGTTTATAGGGTAAAGTGAGCAAATGCGGTTCACAGCAAATGGAAAGGCTAGCCCTTAAAAACGACCAGTTTAATTTTTTTCCCCCATCTAATCAGGTTCAACATTCGATGTCAATTATGATTTTGCATTAGATCTTTGTTGAGGTTGTGTTTCTGTTTACGGATACTGGAATACAAACTCCCAACTTCCCTGCATACAGCAAAACAGTTAGACCTCATGCAATGGCTGTGCCCATAATCACAGCCAGCCACCGACACCCGCGCACCGCATTTTCGTGCCATGCTCCCATACAAAGTATGGGAGCACGGCCCGTAAAATCTAAAAAGTAGGACATACTTCATATTTCCTGGCACGGTTCTACGGCACGGACACCTTTCCGTAGTGCTATTGAAAGGTGTCCGCGGCCAATAGAACGGGGTGGGTCCGTAATTGCGGAGCTTTTTCACGGTCGTGTGCATGGGGCCTTAGTCAGCTTCTCTTGAAACATGAAATAAATGTGCAGGTGCTGATCTGCTGCGACTTTTATACAACATATTCAATGACAAAAAGATTATTATTTTTAATTTTGGATGATAAAGTATCATATTAACCAAACACAAAAACCTTCAGTAGTAATTGCATTTACTCGTATCTCCAGGATCCCTCTCGTGTCTATGTATGGCCAAGAGAAAGACATTGTTTAGAAAGTAAGACTAGAACAAGAATCACCAGGCAATGGAGGAAAATGAAATCCAAGACTATAAATATTGATATAGCCCAGAGGGACACAAAGTGCTAACTCCACAGTGTGACAGTGACAGCTCACATGTAGATCAGCCAATGAAATCACAGGGTATTTTAAGGTCATAATCAGTGTAAGGCCAGGATCACACACACAGTTTTGGTGCCGTTTTTTATCTGTTTTTTTGAGCCAAAGACAGAATTGGACACAAAAAAAAAAAAAAAAGGGATGACTCAGTCGCTATACTATTACTTCTTTCTGGATCCCCTTCTGGCTTTGGCTCAAAAAAAAAAAAAAAAAAACAAAGGCAAAAACTACCACAAAAACTGAATCAAAAACAATGTGTTCGATCCTGGTCTAAAAAGAAGTGTAACATATAAAAGAGACTATTCTCATGCCACGTGCCTACAGCATAAGGGTGCCCATACACATAGTGGTTTGTGTCCTGTGGCCGACAGTCTATAAACGCACATGATTTTTACAGCATATTGTTGCCGTTTTATATGCTTGACCTGTACCTGCCACGTGACCAAAGAACACATTGCAAAACCGTGGTAATATCCTCTAAAAGTGTGCGGTTATTGGCACACAGAGGCTTCTACGTGTATGGGCAGCCAAAGCCTCTTTAGAAAAGAGACCTGCAGAAAACTTTACATCCTTATACATTTAATAGCTTCATAAATCAGAATTTAAAGGTTATACACACACCTTTGCAACCAATTTTTATTTGTCAAAAGCATCTAGAATGGAAAGTGAAGCAACTTTGTGTCTATGAATACCTAGTGTGTCTCCGTGGTAACAGACAACAAACCCGGTGTAGTCTGATCCTACAGTTACGCTCCCTTCTACCTGTTCTGTACCTCCTGCTAATATACCAAAATGTATATGAGGAAGAAGTAGGGGACAAATGAAAGGGACTAGGACTGCAGGATAAGACTACAAGATGAATATAGTCACTAACAAAACACTCAAGAGAACAGAAGTCCACTTATAGTGACAGGTCCGAACATAGACCTAATTCAAATTCCACAACTCGCAGCAGCACTCATCTCTCAGGGAAACAAAGTCCCCCCCCCCCCCCCAATGGCAAACATTATATTTGGACTATTCCCAAACTCCTAGTACCGTTTCTGAATTATCTGCCGAAACATAATGTATGGCAGTCTAAACGAGGATGTCTCTTGTTGACAATCCCTTTTAAATTTGAAGCTCCCTATAAGGCCTTATTTACACAAACGTGTTAAACGTCCGTGGGACGGCCGTTGAAACAGCGACCGTCCCACGGACCTATGTAATTCAATGTGGCTGTTCACACAGCCGTTGTTTCCACAGACCGTGTGAAGGGTCCGTGCGAAAATAGGATATGTCCGTTCTATTCGCACATCACGCATCCCTCCATAGACTGAACTATGGGGGATGCGCGACATCGCGTCCCGCAGCGCTGAGCACAGATGCACCTCGGACGTAAAAAACGGCAGTTTTTCACGTCCGAGATGCGCAGTGTTCGTGTAAATAAGGCCTAATTGTGAGCCGTTTTTGGGGGTCTGGCTGCTTAACGCTCCACAAATCCGCTGTCATCCCAGGGGAATAAAGCAGCACATTTACTTTTTACCTGCAACGTCCCTAAAAAAATCTTTCGGTCAATCTTTTGCAACGACTCTCCACTCTAGCTAATAGGGGGGGGGGGGGTCCTGAGCCGGGGGTTGTGCCTTTTAGGTGTTGTAGAAACTGGTTTAAAGGACATGAAATTGCACTATACTCCCAAGCTTTAGGGAGTCGGGTTTTCCACCTGTATGTATGAAGGAATGTAAACATATTAATCTTGTGTCAGCTGTACTATTGTTCTTTCCTCTGCCTTAGAAACAGAATGTACTGGAGAGATCAGTGCGTTTACCAGCAGCTGTTACACTTAGACGCTTTCAACTACTGCACGAAACTGTAAAGTGCACTTCAGGGCACGAGCACAAGAAAACTTTCCCTGATCGTAAACGGAGCTCACATGAGGAGTTTGCTCTACGGCAATGAACAACTCAAGAGAAACTAATAAATCCGTGCAAATCACAAGATCTTAGGCCTTCACATGACCCGATCCTGGATCCCCCCACCACTACCGGTCCGAATGCAGCTCCTTCTTAAGGAAATGTCACGCTGGTCCTGTGGCAGTCTCATAACTGGGGTGTTGTTCTAAACAGATAACGAAATGAAGCTCAGTGTGAATAGGGTTTTTTCAGCGCTAAAACTGGTTTTTGAACCATTCTAATTTTAAAGGTTTTAGAAAATCCTGCCATAAAAATTTGCATGGGAAGGTTTGCAGCACAGCACATAAGGTTTCAAGCGTTGTGCTGTTCCTCTGTTATTCCTCCTGGAAATGTATGAATATGTTGACAACAGCATGTTACTATTCACCTTGTCAATAAAATTTCTCTCTACACAGTCGAATATCGACAGCATTGTTTGAATAGGGTCCGTTTGTGGGGAAACACCACTTTGTCAAAAAGAGTGGCCCTGTCGAATATTTATTCATTTCCAGGAGGAATAACAGAAGAATGCCAAGTTCTAAGAAAAGATGCTCCAGCATTGACATTTTTTTTTCGATACAAGCATTTACTTAAATCAGACATGTCAAGAGAACGGACCGGTCTGCTTTAAAAATACAATAAATAATTTCCTCAGTCGACGCAAGCAAAATAAATAAATAAAACATGACTATGTACAGAATTGTATCCACTGGAAGTAAACAATGAATATTCCTGCTGGATAATAAGCAGAGATCTTGAAAACCGTGAGGAATTATTACAGAAATCATATTGTAAAATTGGATGTATAACTTTTAAATTATACAAAAGAACATAAAATTAGACTGAACAGACCCTTTAATGCCTGCTGTGGAAGTAATCGCGGGGGCCATATTGGTTGTATAACAGTTTAAAACAGAAACAGTAGGGCAAAACAACCGAATCTATATATTCATTACTCCATTTTTTGATCTTGCACTCCTCCCATTTTGCCCTGGGTGATTTTAATTAGTTTAATGCTGGTTCCTACCATTCCCAAGTATATGTAGGCTTAGTGCAGTTTCACACGACCGAATTCGGGCCGCGGCACAGGTGAATGGGACTCCAGGCATCATAGACATTTTATGATGCTAGGAGTCCCTGCCTCCCCGCAGAACTGCTGTTCTGTACTGTATCATTTTGCTCAGTACAGAACAGCAGTTCTATAGGGAGGCAGGGACTCCTCCCATCATAGACATTTTATGATGTCATGAGTCCTGTTCACCTGTACTGTGGTCGGCTCGGGAAATCTGGCCAACACTCAGACAATTTTCACGAACCGAACTCGGTCGTGTGCAAGAGGTTTTAGTCCCAGTTCTGGGTGTATGTGCAGCATAGAGGACGCCTTGTCATGGCAGATGGGCTCACACAATTTGATCAAAACGTACACCAAGAACCTCCCTATTGTAAGTAGATTCGTAGTAATGCATATTTATTGATAGTGCTTAAGTGCCATTAGTGCTCGCAGAGTGCTATCACCATTTACTTGTGTGTGTGTGTGTATATATATATATATATATATATATATATATATATATATATATATAGCAGTACTATGGCTACAGATGCTGTAAGGAGGGACGAAGCTTAAATTTTCACACTTTGACACGTTACAAACATAGGAATATCTGACAATCAGAGGGCCGATGAGGGCTTCATTGGGGAAACATTTAATTACATGTGGAATTATAGGTTAATTTTATATCCCAAAATCTACCTCATCACTACAGTATCTGTGCACACCAAACTAATAAATCTGCCATCTCCTTCCTCTACTGATCTCCATAATTAACACACGCTCTGTCATTTTCACTGGCAGCTATAGCCTGGCGTATTATCGTTAAATGTATGCAGAAGTGAGGGTGATTGAAAATAGCGGTATCCTACTGGGATCAGACGAGTAATTATGTGTGTCCCAGGATATGACTAGCCATTTGAATTGTAATATTCATTCAGTATTTATGATAAGCTTCCGGAGTAGGATTCAATTACTGCAGGGAGTTAAGAAACCAGCATATTTAACCTGTGTAATGCCAGAGACCTGGAAGACATCCACTCGGAGGGGACTGTCACCATTTCCGGGTGTAGAGCAGCTCTCTGAAGTTATAGATCTGAACCAACAATGACAAATCAAAGCCTGGCGAGAATCCAAAGCAATCTAAATCCTAACAAAACAAGTTGATTCACAGGATGTTCCTAATATGGAACAAAAGCTTGTAGCAACAAAAACAAAATATGCTTTTGCTTAATAAACTGGCAGCAGCATAGACTAGATTTGTACAAACAACCTGGACCTACTGGTAATTTGCCCAACTCTAGAATACACTGGGGGGAAAACAAATGTCCATTATAGTTTATAGTAGAGAATATTGCTGCAATCTGACCATCAGTTAATATTCTACAAATGCGACATATACCTAACCCAAGATCCCTCAATCCAGACACTGGGCAGTAGTACGCTCTATTTTGGACGGATGGAAAAAAAAAATCTGGTTCTGACCCTAGCTATATACAGTATCTCTGTAAATGAAGAGCGCAAGAGCGGCTTCTATCTCCATCCTACTAATGATTTCCCTTTTCTGTATATCCATAAGCGCTGCCCCGTTATCTAATGGGTAGAACAACACTGTCCTCAGATGACCCTCAGTGAGGTGGATATATGTAGCACTTCTAACTCGACTCCGGTGCCCCATTGACCACTCTTCCACATAAGAAACCATAATTATAAATGGTACGTGGCAGGTAGAGTCCTGTTATTTTGCATTGGGTACCAAGACTTGGTCATGCCCATGGGGAACCCAATCTTTCTTTTCAGCCATGTGACAACAGGGCACTATAGTAAAGAACCACTTAAAGGAATCCACAGATGTAAACATTTTTGCCCAATTCATTCCTGGTTTGTTTTTGTGAATGGGGCATATACCTACAGATCTTTCCTACTATTTGGATTATTTTCCCCATTGAAAACTGTTCATATCATGAGAAATGTTGTGTCCTAGCACTGCCTCACAGATAAACGTCATTAACCACTAATGGCCAAGAGGTCCATGTGCCAGCTAGAGGGCCTACAGACGATGGAGTGTAATATGGCAACAAGACTAGACAGGCCCTGCACTTACGGAGGATTATAGAACTCTATAGTTTTGTGGCCTTAAGCCGATTCGAACAACCATTATTCTATGCTCAAAGCAACAGAGCCTCATAATGGTCTGCTCCGGTCTATAACTATCTTACAAGACATATTAACGTATGGCAGGCTATGGAAACAAAGAGAAAGAAGTACAATACTATACAATATATCCACGGCTTCAGCATATCCAAATTAAAAGTTAGGCCCCATGCACACGGCCGTAATTTTGAGCCGCAATTATGGACCGGGAAGGCGCTGGACCGTAGAAAGGCTCCGAAAAAAAATAGAACGCCGTATTTTTTTTATTTTACGGACCTTGTTCCCATACTGTATAATGGGAGCACGGCCCGCAAACGCGGATGACTGACCGCGGCCGGCCGTAGTTGTAATCACGGACCGGAATCACGGCTATGGCCGTGTGCCGTACAATGCACATTTTTGTCAAAAGAGTAACATAAGGGACGAGGCTATATGTGGATGGAGTTTTTAAAAAACAAAACAAAAAACATCCACATGTATTGTACTGTAAATAGTCGCTGTGGAATCTGAAATGAAATTCTGAAACATCTGAATATACCCCAAGCACACGCAGCGGAATTGCGTTTTTTTCAGTCTGGAATTGCAGACGGATAAAAACCGCAGCAAAATATAGTAGCAGCATAGTGAATGAGATTTAAGTCCACACGCTGCGTAAAAATTCTGAGCTGAAATTGACCTGTGGCGCGTAACTTTCGGACCGCAGCATGTCCATACTTGCGCAATGTGGACAGATTGGCTGTATTTTTCATCGGAAATGTCACCATCTCCTTGCATTGTGAAAATCGCAGCAAAATAGGCACCATTTTCTGCCGTAAAAAAAAATTAAAAATCGCAGCAAATGGTGCGTTTTTACCGTTGCTGCGGAAATTTTCTGCAGCAATTCCATCGTGTGTTGACAAGCCCTTAGGCCGAGTCCCCACGTAGCGTAAAAACACTGCGGAATTCCCGCTGCGGAATTCTGTGCGGAAATTCCACAGGATTTACAGTACCAGCAAAGCGGATGAGATTTAGAAAATCTTATGCCCACGCTGTGTGGAAAAAAAAAAAAAAAGCAACATACGCATTAATAAATTAACCTGCAGCGTGGAATTTAAGTCCGCAGCATGTCAATTTATGCTGCGTTTTCGTTGCGGGTTTTCCCCATTGAATTCAATGGGGATGCAAACCCGCAACAGCAAGCCAAGTGTTGCAGCGGAATCTCAATTCAGGGGAAAAAAAACAAAACACTTACCCAGAACTCTCTCCTTCCTGCAGTCCGGCCTCCTGGGATGACGTTTCATCCCACGTGACCGCTGCAGCCTGTGATTGTCACATGGCCTGCAACGTTATCTTAGGAGGCCGGACTACGTGCAGAAAAGAGGGAGGGGTAAGTATTAACTTTTTTTTGTTCCACAGCGGAAAATCCTTTAGAAAAAGCGCACCACAATGTGGTGTGGTTTTTCGGACGGAAGGTGCTGCTGGTTCCAGGTCGGATACTTTGCAGTTTTTGCGCAGCATATCCACATGGCGTATTCTTCATAGTGGTAAAATCCACTGTGGAAATTTACACCATGTGTATTCCCATCGGTGGAAACAAAAACACGCAACAACTAATACCTGGTTTCAAATTTTGAGACAGAACTTTGTTATGGAAATACTTTTTTTCAGTGTTTTGTATGCAGAATTTGTAGACAATGCGAAGCGAAATTACACAGCACAAAATCCACACACCACTGCGGGTGATTACGCCACGTGATTACACCCATAAAGGGGTGGAGGGAGATTGGAAAAATGGGTCTTTACCTCCCACACAAACATCGCCACTTTCAAGTATGGTATTGAAGCTTAAATGAATGGAGCGGAGGTCCTATACCAGACACCGCCCAAAAACATGAATTGTGCCATTTCTGGGCGGGGGGGGGGGGGGCCGTTAGGACCTAATCTTACAATCTTAAAATTCAGCTCACTTACATTTCATTCTTATAACAGTGCAGTTGTCAGTCTAAAAATAAAAAAATGGTATAGCCCACAGATTTGTCCATACAGAAAAGCACCAATAAGATAACAGAATGGACAGTCATGTGACCCACATCATGTGACCCCTGGCATTCAGGAGGGAGAGAGTGTGTGGGGTGGTCACATGACTGACGCTATGTTTAGTCGTATTCCGTTAGCCTGTGGATACATTACACAGGACTGATCTGTGGGCTATACCATTCTACTGTGACAGGGAATGCCGTATGATTTCCTATTCTACAAAGAAGTTAAAAAAAAATACAAAAGTAAAAACTTTACAACCCCTTAAAAGAGGACTTGTCACCGCTCTTGGCACGCCATTTTAAGTAGTTACTTGTACTCCTCTTAAAGTAACAATTCTGGAGCACCTTTACGTAGAGGAATGTCATGACGCAACCTTCTGTTATTCCGCCTGGGAATGTATGAATTGACAACTGGGCATTCCCATTCCCTATGCAAGATAACTGAAAAAAGCCGTCAATCAGCGCCAAAGTACTTCAAGCTATAAGATGAAGGTCTTGAGTTGCCCCATTGGCATATGAAGTTCTAACATAACGGGCCAAGTTCTGAATTGAGATGGCAGAGGATGCACGCAATGAACAGACCATACATTGGAATATGATACATGCCGTTTACGGCGAAGAAGACGAAAACAGAAAGTTCCTGCGTGCAAAAGGCATCTCTAAATAACACGAACAATGAATTTTTTGTCATGCTCTTCTTAATAAAGTAAATATGAAAATATAGGGCACGTAGCACATCCAGCCTTTAGTATTTCCAGGCAGCACATGGCCACACTAAAGGATATACTATAAAAGCATGCTTCAAATTAAGCACCACGGGATTATACGTGTTCTTTAGGAAACACATTAACAATCTGATAGAATTTTCCTGGGTTTCCCCTTTTACGATGCAGCTTAATTTATATATGAAACTTTTTTTCTTTTCCTACATTTGTGACATGTTGAAAAGCAATTAGAAATCCCTGATGAAAAATCTGCACCTGCAGGAGAAAAATAAAAATGCAAAGTAAAAAATAAAAATAAAAAAATAAAGTTTGTCTGGCAACTGTGAGTATTGTCCACGTGTTCCTCCCAATTCTCCAAACATGCGCCTTGCCCCCTTCCTGCAGTCTGACTGATGGCGTCTGAGAACACAGCTCCCAGTGTTCCCATTAAACCCACACAATAAAGCAGCTGAATCTGCTGCATTCTTTTTTAGCCGTCTTTATACATAAGAGCCTTTGCAAAACGCTTGAAGTAAAATCACAACATCCAGATGAGACGAGATCTTCAAAATAAAGTCATTTCTCACAATTTCAGTCCAGATGACTCTAATCGCATGCTCAACCCCAGCGTTCCCGCTCCGCTCTATAGAGCAAGTCCTAATACCAGGCCTTACACCACTGAACTAGGAAATAAGGAGATGGAATATGGTGTCTATAGGAAACCTCTTCACTTTCTGTCTCTACTAGTTCTCCTGCCATGTATCTCAACCACCAAGCGGAAATTACTACAAGGACGTTTTTTTGTTATTCGTGTAAAAAGGGGGGAAAACCTGTTTCTTATGACGTCCCCTTCCATTTACAGCTCGCTCAGTGTTTGAATAACAGGTGGCCACTGCTTTGTTATCTTCCTTTTACCACTGGAGGGCACAAGAAACATGGATGCTTCCTGTGCCCACAAGAAAGGAAGCTATACAAAAGACAATACTTGGTTATATGTATGGCCCTCCTGAAAATAAATGAATCCAGCTTATAGTAAACATGTTACAATTACTACCACATTACCAGAACAAATTTAGTTTACATATAATATACTAAAGCGAATCTGTCATTACACTACGTAAGGGCAGTATAATATAGGGACAGGTTCGCTGCAGAATTATTATCCCAAACGGCACATATGCCCCCCGACTGATGCCACCCCTTTCAGCAGTCATTGAAGGCTGATGCGTATATCGGCTGATACATGCCAGCCTGCTGTATTATTTGCTAGCTGCTATTATCCAAACAGCACAAAAAAATTTGTGCCGCTTGGGATAATAGTGCAGTAGACCCCATGCTATGCTCTTAAACAAGGCAGCATATATGGTGACGGATCCTTTTTTTATTTACATTTTTTTTTCATTGCCCGTTTTTTTTTATACAGTTATTTACTATCGGTTAGGCAATGCTGTCCATGGGTTCTGTCGGCCGCGAGTGGTGTCCGTGGTGCAAGGCAACCAGTGCTTCCGGTTATTCCCGTGCTGTTCTGCTCTAAGGCTGGATTCACACAAGCACATTACTTCTGTAATTGACGGACGTATTTCGGCTGCAAGTCCCGGACCGAACACAGTGCAGGGAGCCGGGCTCCTAGCATCATAGTGATGTACGATGCTAGGAGTCCCTGCCTCTCTGCAGGACAACTGTCCCATACAGAAAACATGATTACAGTATGGGACAGTTGTCCGGCAGCGAGGCAGGGACTCCTAGCATCGTACATAACTATGATGCTAGGAGCCCGGCTCACTGCAGTGTGTTCGGTCCGTGACTTGCGGCCGAAATACGTTCCGTCCAATACGGACGTAACATGATCGTGTGAATCCAGCCTAAGGGCTCAAGCACAATTGCGTGACATTCTTCAGTGCGCTATCAGATTTGGCTTTTTTTAATGGATAGGAAGCTGACCCATTAATTTCTATGGGGCCATGGACACATCCGTTTTCTTTGTGGATCCGTGTGTCCGTTCCCCAAATTATAGAACAGGTCCTATTCCTGTCCGTTTTTGAAGCTCAGTCTCGGCCATTCTATTCGTCTGATAAAACTACGAACTGCACATGGAAGCCATCCGTGTGTGGTCCGTGTTGTGCGGATCCGTGATTCGCAGCCGTATGAAGAGCCATGGATGTGTGCTTGATGCATTGCTGGTTGCTGCGGTTGATTTTGTGCCCTAAACGCTTAGCAAAGCGCACACCAACCAAGTGCCAAAAGGACACACTTTTTGCCGACATCTAAGGCTTCGTTCACATCTGCGCTAGAGCTCCGTTCCGATGCTTTGTCGGAACTCTCTGTCGGAACGGAGCCCTGGCAGACACAAACGGAAACCATAGTTGGTCTCAGTTTCGTTCAGACGTAAAGCGCCGACGGCATGGAGCCCTAGCGCAGATGTGAACGAAGCCTAACGTATTGTGAATCGAGCATTACATCTCCAAAAATGTAGACATTGAACCAGTGCACCATTGTATACTGCAGACACAATAGAAGAGGTTTCCTAACCGTTGAATATCTATGGTTATTGGTTGGTCAGTAGAAATTCCAGATATTTGCGGTTTATTCCAAAATATCTCGGATACTATTCGACTACAGGGAGCAAACAATGTAGCATTATAAAAAAAAAAAATAAGCATTTATAATAATTCTGCAAACACAAAACACACTGTGCTTTAGTCACTAGTTATAAATAAACTGACGTTAGTTGTGTGTGAATAAACACAAACAGACTCTGCACAATATTCGGAATATATTACAAAATCCGGCACTGAATCTCGGATACCTAGAGAACCCAGTTTTCTGTGAACATAAGCATGAGAAATCTGTCTGGTCGGCTGATCTCCCTGCACGCTGGCAGCTTCTCAAACATCTGTTAAAGGTCAGATTTCCCCTGCATGGAACCAATCAATAGCGCTATACAACTTTACAAGAACCAAGACAAGCCTCAAACAAAGACCACTGTTTCACAAGAAGAAGGAATTTTAACAAAAAAGTTCAACATGACATCCTCTTTCCACTAACCCTTCCCCCTCAATGAGGTTTCAAAAAAGAAAAAAGAAAATATGAATACTGCAGCTTTCATGGTACGGTCCGTCATGCCGCCCATGTGTCACCCAGTCACCCCCAACAGGCATTAGTACCCATACCTTGTGCAATACTTCTGACCGAATTGCACTGCTTTCTGGGACAACTAATGTCTTTATGATCATTAGACAGATCAGTAATACGTACGGTTACATTTTAGGATCTAACAGGCCGGCACTTCTCTACACAGCAAAAACTATGGACATATTTGACAGACTAGTCCTGTTCATCACACACTATATAATATATATGCATACACACATATATACACACACGCATACCCACACTAGAAACCGGAGCCATATTATCTCATAGTATCAAATAATGTGAGGAGTACAAATGACAGCACTGAAGTATAACCCCCAATGTCTTATAAAACGCTACATGTAAATAGCGCAGTTGAAATTAACCACTTAATGACCAGGCCATTTTGCACTTTAATGACCAAGGATTATTTTTTGTTTTCTCATGGTCGCATTCCAAGAGTTGTAACTTTTTTTTTTATTCCGTCGACATAGCCGTATAAGGGCTTGTTTTTTGCGGGACGAGTTGTATTTTGTAATTGTACCATTTTTAGATGCTTATAATATATCGATTAACTTTTATTAACTTTATTTTAGGAGAGAATTGAAAATAAGCAGCTATTCCAGCATTGATTTTCACGTTATAAATTTACGCCGTTTACTATGCAGCGTAAACAACATCTTACCTTTATTCTATGGGTCGGCACGATTACGGGGATACCAAATATGTAAAGGTTTTATATGTTTTCCTACGTTTGCACAATAAGAACCCTTTTAGAAAAAAATTACTTGTTTTTGCATCGCCGCATTCCAAGAGACGTAATTTTTTTATTTTTCCGTCAATATGGATGTATGTGGGCTTGATTTTTGCGGGCCAAGGTGTAGTTTTCACTAGTACTATTTTGGGGTACATAGGACTTCTAGATTAACTTTTATTTAATTTTTTATGGGGGGAATGGGAGAAAAGAGAATTGTCATTTTTTTTGGACGCCTTTCATCCGGCGGTTTAATTAACGTGTTAATTTTATTGTTCAAGTTATTACGATCGCGGGGATACCATATATGTGTATGTGTTATTTGTTTTCGCACTTTTACTAAATAAAACCTCTTAATGGGCAAAAAAAGTTTTATTTGATTTTGACTGTAAATTATTATTTTTTTTCTTCACAGACTTGAACTGCTTTACATTTTTATTTATTTTTTTTAGCCCCACCAGGGGACTTCACTATGCAATCTGCTGATCGCTTATATAATGCTTTGGTATACTTCGTATACCAAAGCATTATTGCCTGTCAGTGTAAAACTGACAGGCAATATGTTAGGTCATGCCTCCGACATGGCCTAACAGGCATTTGCTGAAGACAGATCTGGGGGTCTTTGTTAGGCCCCCGGCTGCCATGGAAACCAGACGGCGCCCCGCGATTTCTTTGCGGGGGGCGCCGATGGGGTGACGGAGGGAGCTCCCTCCCTCTGTCAAACACATTAGATGTCGCTGTTGACAGCGAAATTTAATGGGTTAAACTGCCGGAAGCGGAGCGCGTTTTGATTCCGGCAGTTGCAGCAGGAGCCAGGCTGTGTATAACAGCCGTGCTCCTGCCGCTGATCGCGTGTGTACACTGTCAGTACCCGCGCCATCACAGGACGGATAGATCCGTCGTCCTGCGCGAATTAGCAGCTGCAGAGGACGGATATATCCATCCTTCGGTGTTAAGAGGTTAAAAAAATAAATAAAAAGTCACATAAATCTTTGGACACAATGGCGGAACTTTTTTTTAAAAATAGCACAAGGGAGAAATAGAAGTGTTTCCCATAGCAACCAGTAATGCAGTTTTCAGAAAATTAAAAGGGGTTATGTCATGAAGAATACCCTTGTCTCTATGCTCTATTAGGGGTATATGGGCATTCAACAGGAGGGCTCCCTTCTATGAGCCAGAATTGAGAGGCTCTGAATGAGCGGTTTCCGTTCTGACAAACTCACACCGTTCTAGGATTATAAGGATGGACGTTTATCGAAATGACCGCCATGAAAAACAACCCGGCTGGCCGCAGCTTCCACCAGCATAATAATCTGTTTGCAGGGGGTTCCAGAAGCTGGACCACGTATGATTAGCTGATCATCCCAGGGGCCACATGCTAAAAGGGATTGGTTTCCTTTGCACTTGTTTTTTTTCTTAGGCCAGGATCACACATGCCTTTTTCATGCAGTTTTTGGCTCCATTTTTTTTTTTTAGTTGAACACAGCACTGGACACAAAAGATGCATCTGTCTTTTCTTTATACCTTCCTTTTGAATCCACTTTTGGCTTTGGCAAAAAAACTGGGTTAAAAACGGCCATAAAAAACGACATCAAAATGTACATGTGTATCATTCATAGTATCTACTACACAGTATCAAATCAGCAAAAAAAAAAACTAATGGCCCTATAACACCAGCCAATTTTGGCCGATGCAGCGAGTGTCGATGAACACCACAGCTCGTTGATCGCTTGCTCCTGTCACAAACTCTTAAATATCGATATACTCCTTCTTTGCAGTGGTGAGTTCCCGGCAGCATGGGCGACTCGATTGTGGCCTCTGCTGCACCTGCGCGTTCGGCTTTTGATGCGGTCGATGTTGGTTCCTGGCAGTCAGCTGATGGCCGGGAGTCACATGGACAGGTGTCACGAATTCGATTGGTGAGTGTGTTTGGCTGTTTCGATTGGCGGTGCCGAGGACAGGGGGAGGAGTCAGATGCTTTAAATAACTCAGAGTCCCAGAATGAAGCATGCCGCTGACATCTATGCGAGCATGCTTCCGTGGAGTACAGCAGAATACCTGCTGCTGAACTAAATATCGCTGGCATCCCGGCCAGAGTGACCAAGCTACAGACCCCTGATGATGAGTATTGAAACGCGTTGGGTCGGTTGTGAATAGGAATTTTTTAGCATTGGGAACACTAGCATTGTTTGTATACCTCAACACTAGGAGCTTCCGGTGCGGTTATCACGGACTCTAGTGTGAATTAGGGTCAAGACTATTGTTATGCCCATTTTTCAAATGCTGATTCCGTATTGATATTCTTGTTGAACACTGAGCTATAGTAGGTTCACAATTGAATTAGAACTCAGAGTTTATTATTTAATACGTTTTTATACGCACGGTGGGGCTTTTTCACAGTGGTGATTGTACCCCTGTTTTTAGAGAGTTATAAATAAATGTTATATTTTACTCATATCACACCAGTGAATCCTGTCACAAGGAGCTATTAATGGGGACGAGAGGCCATTACACCAATCGCTCGTCCCCATACATTATGTCGGCAGAACGTCTAACGGTTTACACAGGGAGATGAGCTGCTGACAACGATAATGTTTCACTTTTTAAAAACGATACAATCAGCAGATGAACAAGCGTTTGCTCATTCACCTGCTCATCGCTGCCCTATTTACACAGGGCAATTATCGTCAGTGAGCGTTCTATGAACAATCGTTGGCCCGATAATTACCCAGTGTAAAACCCCTTTTAGGCTTGGACACATGGCCATATAATGGATTTGTGCTGTATGGATTCGGAATAGGTTGCCTGCATCTTGCTATGGGCACATACTGTATCTCAGTCCATTCCATATGGTGGCACAAGTATTCGCACAGGTTGCATGTCGTATTATGGAAAATAAGCCGCCTCACATAGGTACTTGCACACATACTTGATAGGGACTCGTGAGGACTCCGTGGGTCACTGTACCCGCTCTGAACGCTAGGTGCATGCAATCTTATAGCAAAACAAAGCAGTAATGAAGGGGGCTTGTAATGGCAAAAATGTATTTGAATTAAAATGAGCTTTTAAACTAAAACGGTCCTTTAAAATACTACACAGTACTTTGAATACAATTAGGGCTCATTCAGACGTTACGGTTAAGGTGCGGATGAAGGCGTTGATACCGCAATGTGATGTGTTTTTCTATGCGGATTCTATATAGAGTATTGAAACTACAAAACGCCAGATCGGATATTGACACGTGCTTTGTTCATTTGAATGAAAGCCTGAACGATCTTTCCATATTCAATATAACGATCTGAGGTAATTGAACACCACTATGTAGTCCGCATGCCAAGAAGAATGACAAAAAGTGATTCAAAAGGCCACTACTACTTTTATTCTTTGTGATTTAATGAACATATATTTCTATGGAGGTGAGAGATAAGGGGGTAGCATGGTTTCAGCAAATAAAATTGGCCAAATTAAATTTTCTATAAATTTTTTTGGCCATTTGTATCAATTAATCACAGTTCTAAAGATCTCTGCTTGCTGTCATTCAATATGAACCTTCATTGTTTACATCCGGTGAATAAAAATCAGCCCAGGTCATTCGATACACAGGTGTATAGCTCGTTACAGGACACTGCTGTGATAACTGCGCTGTCACAAGCCGCGCACAGGTGTCCATCACATGACCAGGACATATTTTTAAGGAAGTGAACAATAAAGGTTCCTATTGAAGAACTGCAAGCAGATATCTTGAAAAACTTGTGAAATTGATACAAAAAATATATTGGGGGAAAAAAAAAAAAACTGTTTCAACATTTCATTATACAGTAAATAATTTGGTGCGACTGTATTACCCCTTTAGGCTATGTTCACACGGGGTATTTTGCCAAGTTTTTTGACGCGGAAACCGCGTCGCAAAACTCGGCAAAAACGGCCCGAGAACGCCTCCCATTGATTTCAATGGGAGGCGTCGGCGTCTTTTTCCCGCGAGCAGTAAAACTGCCTCGCGGGAAAAAGAAGCGACATGCCCTATCTTCGGGCGCTACCGCCTCTGACCTCCCATTGACTTCAATGGGAGGCAGAGAAAGCGTATTTCGCGCTGTTTTATGCCCGCGGCGCTCAATGGCCGCGGGCGAAAAACGGCGCGAAAATCGGCGTGCAGGGAGAGGAATATCTGCCTCAAAGTTCCAAACGGAATTTTGAGGCAGATATTCCTCCCCAAAATACTCCGTGTGAACATAGCCTTAAAGAGCTAGATGACCAAAACTAACTCAAAACACTATAACTGGTAATTTGGATATAACTGGATTTGCTGCATGTATTTTCTTGCGGCAAATCCGCAGTGTAATGCAGTACCAGCAAAGTAAATGAGATTTCAAGAAATATCACCTACACGGTGGCGATGTTTTCTGCACTTAACCTGCGGTGTGTATTTTAAAATCCGCAGCATGTCAATTTATCCTGCGTTTTCGCGTGTGAATTGTATCGGACTTGTTTTACAGAAAAAACGCACCAAAACCTGCAGCATAAAACCGCAACTATTTCCGCAACAAAATGTAAAAACGCACCTGAAAACGCATCAAAAGTCACCATTAGCGGTTGTAGCTACGGAATTACGTGCGTATACCTGCAGTTTTTATGCCGATTTTCCGCATCAAATTACGCAACGTGTGCATTTAGCCTAAAAATGCTTGGCCCAATTCTAGACTGCCCTTGTAGAGCAAGTAAAACAGATAAGGTTCACACGCAGTGTTTTCAGACGTAATTCGGCCTGTTTACACCTCGAATTACGCCTGAAAAAACGGCACCATTACGCCTCCAAACATTTGCCTATTGCTTGCAATGGGATTAACAGTGTTCTGTTCCCACGAGGCGTAATTTTCGCGTCGTTTTCAAAATACGGCGCGTAAAAAGACGCCGCTTAAAAAGTGCAGGTCATTTCTTGGGACAATTTCAGAGCCGTTTTTCATTGACTCCATTGAAAAACAGCTCCAAAAACGGCCGTAAAATACGCCGCGAAAAATGCGAGTGGCTACAAAAACGTCTGAAAATCAGGAGCTGTTTTCAGCTTAAAAACAGCTCCGTATTTTCAGACGTATTTTGCTAAGCGTGTGAACATCCCCTCAGAGATGCTTCCAGGCTTAACTTAGGACGATCCGTGGTAATTAATCATTTACGGTGTCCTGTCTTGACGCTGATCTTGTGACCCTCCAGTATTTTCCCGCTGGAGTCATGGCTGCAGCGCACAGCACTCTGTTTCAATAGCCACAAGTGAAGTCTTCAATCTAGATTCTCTCCAGTCTGGTATAATAAATATTTCAGTCTCAGGTCACTTCAATGTTTCCTTCACCGCAGCTCCATCCACTTTTATGATATTGAATGAGGGACATAAATAGGAGCAGTTTTTTTCTGTAACATCCTTTCTGAGATGGAAAAGCCAGAATGAGTTTATTCCCTAAAGTCCTTGAAGCAGTCACATGCCCTCATTCACATAGAACGTGCCTCACATTAAAGCAGACATCAGTCCAAACAGAGTTATTAGCGTAGCAAAGGCTTTCAGTTGAAAATGTACAGTAGAAACCATAAGGGCTCGTCCACACGCAGCAGAGTAGACGCAGCAGAGTAGACGCAGCAGCATTTAACAAATCTCATCTACACGCTGCATAAAAATTACGAGCAGAAATTGACCTGCGGTGCATATGTTTCAGATCGCAGCGTGTCAATTCCTGCTGCGGAAAGTGGCCAGAATTGCTCAGTTTTCAAGAGGAGATGTCTTCATCTCCTAAGATGGTGAAAAACGCAGCAAAATACTCACCATTTTCTGCCGTAGAAACCGCAGGAAATGGGAAAAAAAAAAATTAAATGCAGGATTCGATCCAGGAGAGCAGACCTATATGGCCATCATTATGTATTTTCTCCGTTTAGGTTCCCTTCTTGGCTTAAAAGAAATACATGCAAAATCTGAATCATATCTGCACTGTGTGAACAAGGGCTTAGGAGTTAAATCAGGTTTCCCGCAACGTACAGTTTCATTAATTTGAAAAGAACTTGCAGAAACCCATGCACCTGGCTGCAAAAATAACCCCATTCAGAAAAATGGAACTAAAATTTCTGCAACAAAATAAAACTCAAACAGCCGGGTTCCCACGTAACGGAAACACTGCAAAATTTCCGCAACGGAATTCTGTGGGGAAATTCTGCAGCATTTACAGTAGCAGCAAAGGTAATGACATTTAGAAAATCTCATGCCCACGCTGCGGAAAAAAAAACGCACAAAAGTTGTGCAGAAAGTGTTCTGCTGTATGTTTTGCAATTCCGCAGAATGTCCATTTATGCTGCACGTTCTTGCGGAGATGCTGCGTGTTTGACCCATAGACTTCAATGGGGAGAAGAAATTCTGCATCAGATTTATGTTGTTGTGGTTTTTACAGCGTTTAGGCAGCGGAAACGCTGTAAAAACCGCAGGTGCACATATACTTTGCTATAACCAATATTTAACCCTAAATACGCAGGTAAAACTGCTGCGGAAAAACGCATAGTTTACGCAGCAATATTAGCAGAAAAAAAACACTATTTGGTGCGGATTTCTGCAGCAGATCTACCAGCGTTTTTCTAAAGATTCTGTAGCAGATTTTCTGTTGCAGAATAACTGCAGTGTATCCGGTGTGTGGGAACATATTATAACCGTTGTGATTACAGCCTAGGTCAATATGACCAAATAAATTAACTACCTAGGGTGACAAACTGCCTTTCTGCCTATGCGTGTCCTGCAGCAGAAAAATCATGGCTCGCTGTAGTGACCTTAAGGCTGGATTCACACAAGGTCATTACGTCCGTAATTGACGGACGTATTTCGGCCGCAAGTCCCGGACCGAACACAGTGCAGGGAGCCGGGCTCCTAGCACCATAGTTA
Source organism: Rhinoderma darwinii (assembly GCF_050947455.1). NCBI lineage: Eukaryota > Metazoa > Chordata > Amphibia > Anura > Rhinodermatidae > Rhinoderma > Rhinoderma darwinii. The sequence goes on along the minus strand of NC_134697.1, from coordinate 39,235,775 downwards.
TGTACGACGCTAGGAGTCCCTGCCTCGCTGCGGTACAACTGTCCCGTTCTGTAATCATGTTTTCAGTACGGGACAGTAGTTCCACGGAGAGGCAGGGACAACTAGCATCGTACATAACTATGATGCTAGGAGCCCGGCTCCCTGCACTGTGTTCGGTCCGGGACTTGCGGCAGAAATACGTTCCGTTCCATTACGGACGTAACATGCTAGTGTGAACCCAGCCTCAGGAAATCAATCATGGGACCAAAGTAAAACTTCAATAAACTGCACAGTTTTTTCCCCAATGAGTAATAACATGGGTTGTTTCAAATTTAATTTTAAAATAAAACGAAGAGGGAGGAAAAAAACGTGCTCAACGTCTGAAGACAAAACCGCAGATCTTTCACGATCATGGGGTGCTGGAACTAAACTTTATTTACACATGTTCAATAATGACGGACCACTAGAAGGAGTACCGGGACACTTTACGGTGACACACACAGACTTGTCTGCGGTGTCCGTTCTGTCGGGAGTATTTTTCCCAAAAATGATGTCATGTTTGTCAAATGGATGACAAACCTATAAATGAACGCACTTGTTAGTCTGGACTCTGCCCTTACCAGTGATGTTAGGAATTCTCACAACAAGCTTCAACACTTTACCTACAGGAATGACACTGGAAAATAAGAAAATCCAAACCTGCCCCATGCAGCGGTCACATCTTATGTCACAAGAATGAAGAATTTAGACCAGGAGAACGTGGTTAGTGCACAGTATGGCGCCCGTCTCTAACATGATATCACATATAGTGTGTAGGTCGAACAACACCCAACTTTCTGGTCCCTTTCCTGCCTGTATCATCCTGTGCAGATAAGCTTTTCATTCCTCACAAAATACAATGTAAATGAAATATTAACAATGTGCATGTTGTGTCCAACATCATAGAAGAGACATTGTCGCCACCACAGTAGAAGCTTCACACTAGGACGATTTCCCAACTTATACCTCCGACATAGGACTGCAATATATCCTACTGCATTGGCATACCGCAACATACCCCACACCCATAGGAAAAAACGAAAATATAAACCACCATGTGAACTGCGCAGTATACTTATTTTTACTATATACTTTTGTTTGGAATGCGATCGCCTACTATACGGTTTCATGAAGCAAATAAACAAAGTATGCATACTGGCCCGGTGTATGCCAGGAGGACAATTTTGGCATATGCCGGGTGACTGGGGACCTACGGATACTTTCATCGTAGGGCCTTTAGGCTGGGGCTATTGACATCACCAAGCCTTTGTGTGACATTCAGTCAGCTGATCAAAAGCGGTCATTCAATGGATACTGGACTGTCTGCACATATAGCCTCTGGGCACCAATCACGGCATTCCTGTGACACTTACATAGGGCCCACACTTAAATAAAAGGTTTCCTGACATGGCTGTTTTATTTTCCCCCATAAAATACCAATTCTGAAGTAGCTTTTCTCAGAACTCTGCGTTGTCCCTCTCTCTACTAGGTTATAGTCACACGAGCGTGACAGATTTACACGTGTAAAGTATGTGCATAAATCTGGTTCGTGTGCGTTGTTTTATTGCATCTGTGCTTTGCGAGTGGCATGTGTTTTTCACGCACTCGCAAAGCACATCTTTTTTTCCCAATGGAATTGATGCGCAAATCACGCACAGAAAACGGATGTGCATCTGTGTGCTGTGCGTGATTTTCACGTACCCATTGACTTCAATGGGCGCGTAGTGCTTGAAAAACGCACCAATATAGGATATGCAGGGAGTTTCACGCAACGGACACACTCTGTGTGAAAACTCCTGCAAGTGTGTGAACAGCCCCATTGAAATCAATGAGTCAGTGACGTGTGACGTGTGCGATTTTCACGTACAGCACACGGACAAGTTTTACGCTGGTCTGAATGAGCCCTTACTCCTTGTGGAAAATAATAAATTGACAACTTGGTGTTACCCTTCCCTTTGTCAATGTGACAAGCCCCTATACAGTCTGATACGGTTCAATCAGTGCTGATACCCACTTAAGAGGAATGATACTGCCCAGTTGCCAATTTAAAAAGGAACCGGTCACAATGAAAAAACACTCCCATCTGCGGGCAGCATGTTATAAAGAAGGAATAAATATATTTAAATATAAAATAATATTTTTTTATTTATTTTTTTCAGTGTAACTTGTAATTGATAGATCTAAACCTCTGCTCATTTTGGGCTTAGGAGTCCAGTGGGCGGTCCTACTCACGTGATTGACAGCCTTCCCTCTATAAATATGCATAGTGTGATAGCGATCAATCGTTGAGAAGGACCGCCCACTGGGCTCCTAAGCCCAGAATTAGCAGCGGTTTAGATCAATTACAAGTTATACTGAATATTTATCCACAAAACTATATATCATTCTGCTCATCTCCTCCTGTTTTATAACCTGCTGCCTGCAGATCAGACTGCATTTTCAACGTGACAGGTTCCCTTTAATCACATTTCCAGGAGGAATAACAGAGGACAGGCACAATGCAGAGTTCTAATAAAGGATGCTCCGGAATTTCATAGGGAATCTGTGCCATGATCCTGAATCAGTGAGCGGGATTGTCCTGCCAGTAGTGACAAACTATCACAGCGCAGTGCATCATAATACAATCATCATCCAGTCATTGCTCGTTGTAATCCTACTGTATACAGGAATTAGGCAACAGGAACGAGAGAAAAAAAAAATAGATGTCATGCTACGATGCCTGACGTATAAATCACAGCTGCTGACCATTAGGGCACATGATTAAAGCCACAAACCCTCAAGTAAAACAAGAAAAAGTAAAGAAACACAAACTGCATTGCGCAACACTCCCCAAAAACGTGAGAGCATCTGCTCGGTTCTTCATTTTTCCATGAAAGATTATGGCTGAGGTTGAAGTGCCATGTTACAAGCTCTGTTCCTCGTTTTCATCTCTGCTGGAGCCGGTCCAGGAAGTTTCCAGTGAACTATATAAAGCAAGCCATATGTGTGAAAGCACCGAGCTCAGCAACACCGGGTCATCCTTGCATTTCCCTGTGACAATAGCTGCAGATCACTTTTTACCATGCAAGCGCGTTTCATAAAAGAAAGGAGAAAAAAAAAAAAAAGAGCAGCGGCCACCGCAAGGAAATACAGTAAATAAACAACCGCCTGTCTCCAATATAAGGAAGAGGAACAGAACGGTCTCAGAACTTCATTTCTGTGATTGCCTCATTGCAAAACAAAAATACTTCCCAATCCTTCCGCTTGTGCTAGATCATCACTGTAAATGACCCCTCACAATCTACTGCGCTCATACAAGGGGCCAAACCCAACAAAATAAGAGCAAAACCACAAGGAATTCTTGTATTACTACATGTACATTTTTTTTACATGGTCTATATTCATTTCAGTACGGATATTGCTGGATTCTGATCTCTTATAGAAGCAGTGAAAACATTCATTTTAAATTCATTAAAAAATGTATGCACCGGTAGTCATTTAGGAGTGCGTTTACATGTAGCATTTTTGTTGGTTTTTATTAATGTGTTTTTTGTTAAGATTACAGGGAAATATTTTATAAATAAACTAGCAGAAACATAAAACACTTCTTTGTTGGTTATAAAAACATGGGAGACTAGTTCCATCTCAGGAAGAAGATAACCACGGACTGTTATTGTAGCTCAACTCAATTCATCATAAGGGCATGTTCATACGCGGCAGAATTTTTCCGCATATTCGTGGCAATTATGCAACGAACCTGCAGCAAAATTTCCATATTTGACAGGTAATTCAGACGTTGCGGATATCACAGTGGACTTGCTCCAGATTTCAGCCTTTGCATTGCAAGTGCTCAAATCCACAATGAAAATCCTCTGATTTCCCACTGGCAGCCATGCAATGCTGCAGAATGAAAATTCTACAGCATGCATGACCGCCAGCGGAAAATCCTGAAAATTCTGCACCGCAGCATACATTCCGCAACGTCCGAACTAAGTTACCTAAATAGCCATAGAGAGAAATGGAAAAAAAAAGTCTGTCCGCAGCGGAATTCCACAGTAATTCCGCCACATCTTAACATGCCCTAATCGGGTAAGCTGCAATATGGATACAGCCTATGGACAAGAGAGAGGCCCTATTTCATTCCTCATTCATCCCCTTTAAATATATACATGCTCTTTAGAAAATGTAAAAAAAAACCTCAAGCTCAAAAACTTCGGGATGGCAGTGTTACATACAGCAGTGCCCACAAACAGTATAGAACAGGGGTGCACCACATACGACTCGCAAAGCCATTCTATGTGGCTCCCAGTGGCACGGTGTCGCAGGCAATGTTATGGGAGGATCACTGTGTGGTTAGGTTAGGACTATTGGGGGAATACGATTATCGGGGACTTAAACGGTTAATGGTTTATGCCTAGCACAGGCCTGAGGGGGGGGGGTGCATGACTAATATTCTCTCTTTGGTGCCCTTTGAATCCGTCTGTCATTCACTGCGGCCACAGACAATTTGCCCTAAGGAGCAGGTTACCGATTAAAAATGTAAAATTGCGGCCTTTGTGAGCGGTACAATCTGACAATGAGGCCTCGGACCAGAAAAGACTGTGCATCCCAGTATAGAAGAATGGCAGGACACAACAGGATATTGCCTTGACATGTAAAGTCTGACACCATGTTCTGCATGGACGGACGTTATCCAGGCCTCATCCATTCTAGTATTAAACTATACTTTAAATATATTAATGCTAGCTCAAAGTAAAAATTGCAAAACTCCTAGCTGTGGCTAGCTTTCAGGATTTTCATAGAGAAGAATAGCACCGCATGCTGTGCCCTAGAGGTCCTGGCATTCCAGTGATTCTGATCCATGTTGGATAGACAGTGCGCCAAGTTATGACAGGTACTAGAATAGCGCTATGATAAATATGATCTTAAGTGTCATGGCAATTTCTAGATTTGTTTATTTACTGCAATATTTAGTCTGCACTGGTTGTACAGCACTAGGGAATATGTTAGGCTTCTTTCACACTGGCGTTACGATCAGTTTACCTCTCTTCCGTCAAAGGAAGAGAGGATACATTAAAACGGGAAGCAACAGTTTCGTTAGAATTACCATTAATTTCAATAGTAATTCTTTTGTATCAGTTGCTTTCCGTTTGTCTCCGTTCGCTAGGTTTACATTTTTTTTTGAATGGAAACAAAAGTTCTGCAGACTGCCCTTTTGTTTCTGTTCAAAAAAACGGAAACCTAGTGAACGGAGACAAACGTGAAGCAACTGATACAAAAGAATTACCATTGAAATCCATGGTAATGCTAACGGAACCGTCGCTTTCCGTTTAATGTATCAATCCGCTCTTCCTCTGATGGAAGAAAGGTAAACGGATAGTAACGCTAGTGTGACCTTACCCTTCGTGCTATATACCAAAACATGTGCTATGCTCCAATACAATGTCACCCATTCATTTCTCCTTCAATCAGACTATGTATTTACCCAGAAATTGGCGTTTACACGCACTCTACTCTGCCTGTCGGAGCTTGTCTTCAACAAAAACACACAGTCTCATGTTCTAGTGAAAAGCAAAAGACGCTTTATATGTCTGAGAATACAAATAAGCCCTTCAGAAAATTGGATTATGTTCACATACACACACCAAGTAAAAGTTCTCATTTTACACGACAGACAGTGACGTAAAAACTGCACCTGTCATCTACAGCAGAAGCAGCAACCAGACCACAGTCACCAGTAGAGGCAGCTCAAGTCCTGCGTTTCTGTAGTGTTAGGGCCTGTTCACATCAGCGTTGGCTTTCCGTTCAGGTTTCTGTTTTTTTTGACGGAATCAATAGCGCAGTCGACTGCGCTATTGATTCACTCGAAAAAACGGAACCCTGCCGGAATTGTGACAAACGGAAACCATTAGCAATGTTTCCGTCACCATTGATATCGATGGTGATGCAAACGGAAGCTAAGGTTTCCACTTGGCTTTCCGTTGAGGTGCTCACCCGACGGAAACCTCAGACGGAACCCCTGAACGGAAAGCCAACGCTGATGTGAACAGGCCCTTAGTAGTTTTCCTTCATTGGTTCGGTAAGAAAAAAATATTAATAAAAAAATAAAATAAGCAGCTCTCTGGTGTGCAAATAAGAGCATCTCCAATCACGTTCATAACTAAATTTGCACTTCACCTAAGGGCAGGACGTGGTGCACTTATGATAACCCGTGATTAAGGTGCATGAAGGACTGTTAGTATCTGGGTAACTACATGCAGCGTTGCATGCTAGCCACTGAAATCAATAGGGGTCCAGAACATTGAAGGAATAGTCCCTACAAAGCAAAAAGCATTGGCTCTCCACCCTGGCTAAAAGAGATGGGGGCCCCCGGCGCAATTTCTGAGCGAAAAAACTCTGAAATTGACCTTTTGAATTTTTTTCCGCAGCATGTCAACACTTGTATTTGCGTAAAAGCTTATTTGTTGCGAGTTTTTCCCATTGAATTCAATGGGGAGGTAAAACCCACTACAAATCGCAGTTGTTGCGGTTTTTTGTGGCGAGTTCGCAGCGATTCCGCCACAAAAAACGCAACTCAGAAAAAAAAATTATATCTCATACTTACCCAGACGTCTGTGTTCCTACCTCCAGCGCGGCCTCCTGGGATGACTGCAGCTGTCTCCTGGGATGAAATGTGATCCCAGGAGGCTGGCCTGCTAGCAGTTTCCCACAGCGCACAATCCGGGCGAAAAACTGCACCACAGTTAGGTGCGTTTTTTCGCCCAGAATTCCCTGTGACGCACAGGGCGGATATGCTGCATGCTTGTACGCAGCGTATACACCCCGTGTGAACTCAGCCTAATAGGGAGAATGAACAGACTGACAGAAGGGAGAGAAAGAAGACAGACATCCAATGAAGAAAGCATGAGCTAGCGGGAAACATACACAGGGGAACCTGCACAACACTGCTGCTTTCTGCTCCAAAATCCACCCTTACAAGTTAACTACGTCCAGAAGACACAAATACAGTTGAAACCGCCGCCGCTGCCAGGGGTTGTGATGCAGGTGTACAGTTTGCTCTATGGTTAAAGTGCCCCTGCCCGGGCGTGCCTGCAGTCATCTCAGAACTGCGAGAGAAAAACGGAAGACAGTATTAAGAAAAGTACTTTGTATAGCAGATGCAATATTTAAACATTTAATTTATTTCCATTCAGACTAATTTCCAGGACATACATAGATTGTTCGCTGTATATAAATGTGTTGTAGCGAACAACCGGGCTTAGTATTCCTGAGCCAGTTATGAAGAAGTCCGAGTGGTGGGACAAATTTTACACCCGAAAGTGGAGTAAATTATAGCGCAAATCTTCAACTCTGGCGCACATACAGCCAGAGTAGCGCATCTTACTCTAGCGATCGGTCTGAATAAATCTCCCCCATTGCATTTAAGGCCTCATGCACAGGACCGTAGTGGTGTGCACGGGCCGGGGGTTTGTAGCTCGGACGGCCGCAGAGTATCACCAGCGGCCGTCCGCAAATCACGGAAGTGTGCATTCATTTCAACAAGCCAGGACCACAAAAAGCAGCCGTAATAAGACACGCCCTATCTTTTTGCGGTCCAGGCTCCCGAGCAATGCACGGACCGTGGAAACTACGGTCGTGTACATAGGCCCATTGAAATGAATGGGGCCGCAATTCACCCGCAGATTTGCAGCTGAATTGCGGCCGCAAAAATAAGTTTGTGTGCATGGGGCCTTAGAGACGGAACGAAACTCATTTTTATTAATCGGAACAGATATTACATAGTTCGTTTTTAATCACAAAAATCATTTCTTCGTAAAGTGGTATCATATGATTGAAGATCTAATTTTAATGATCTTAGGTACTTTAGGTGGCGCTGGCATATAAATCTACACTTAATATTTACATGGGACATCTTCCACTTCAATCAGATTTACAACATCAACATGCAATTTTCTTTGGCACTTCCTTTCATTCAAGTCTTTGAAAGAGCAGAGTGTGTGTGTGTGTGTGTGTGTGTGTGTGTGTGTGTGTGTGTGTGTGTGTGTTCATATTGTTATAAATCTTTGTATGTAAAGTATAGTTTCCTCTTAAATACTCAGCAAATGACACGAACTCTATAAATCCATCTTTAAATACACAATTATGGCTGTGTTAACATCGCGTCTGAGCCTTCCATCAGATGCAGCAGCGTAGCTAGCAAGGGGGGGGGGGGGGGAGTGGCCCCGGGCCTACGGAGATGGTGGGGCCCACCGCTTCGCTCCCCCCCCCCCGCCACTCTACGCGACCACTCTATTATTCAAGACAGCAGACGTGCCTCATGCAAGGAACGTCTGCTAGAGCATGCTTCTGACACTGCCCGCCAGGAGCAGAAGCCTGCGTGTGAGGAGAGGGTGAGCAAGTACCCCTCCCCGATTGATCCAGTTATGAAAATATACAGAGATAATAGCTGCCTTAAACAGGGATGATGGGGGTTAATACAGGAACGATGGCTCGACTACCCATCATCCCTGTATATACCAGCCAGGCTGGTATATAACAACCCCCATTATATATATATATATATATATATATATATATATATATACACACACACATACACATACACACACACCAGCCTGGCCGGCCGTCAGCCCGGTATAGGCCGCCGGCCGTCAGCCCGGTATAGGCCGCCGGCCGTCAGCCCGGTATAGGCCGCCGGCCGTCAGCCCGGTATAGGCCGCCGGCCGTCAGCCCGGTATAGGCCGCCGGCATATACCTCCAACATCCCTTGATATACCAACCAGGCTAGTATATACAGGGATGATGGGGGGGAATATATTAATTTACATTCATAAAGGTCTGCAACACTTTCTAATGCAAACTCTTCTCTCAGAGACCATATCAAACTTCAGTAAGAATGGGAAACAGCAGTATATACAGAACTCTTGCTCATTTAGAATGATGACCACTATAATTAGAATGTGCCTCTTCAGTTGTAAACATGTGTTGGGGGGGCCACTGGGTTGGGGCCCACTCAGATGTTTTGCCCCCCTGTGCTAAACCCCTAGTTACGCCTCGGATCAGACGTTTATGTTAGGATTATTGCTTGACATGTGCCTTTGATGGAAGACTGACGTATGCGGTTGTATAGGCGTACAGTAGCATGTTAACAAAAAAAAAAAAAAACATTATGTGTGGTATAGGGTTTTTCTGCAGGATGCCTCAGCATAGAAAAGCTAAGTAGACTATGCCTTCCTATACAGCAAAAATACAGCCAGAGAGTGGCAAGGAGGACACTCTTGATCTACATCGGGTGAATAAAGACTCATGGAGGTTTTTCTGGATTTTACGCCAAACTTACAGGCCTAAAACAACAACCCATATTTTCTGTTTGTTATTATGACTGCATGTATGGCTAACACAACAAGATCACAGGGTGGCACAAGGTCACAGGGTGGCACCCAAAGTCTCTCCCACCAGAAATAAAGCTGGTGAGGACCCCTACTAAGGGCTTAGCATGAATAACCCACATTAGCAGTGCTTTAGCCCTAACTAGGGGTCAAGACTGCCACTGGAATAATATTTTTGCTCTTCCTGTCGAGACAGGTGGGCAGGACCCTGCTCTCATGGTGGTTCTGTCTAGAGGTAAAATGGAAAATGAACGGCTGTTTTCATGCTTGTAAGTGTCCTCTGTTGGCAGTTTCACAATTAGGACTTGGAACGTATCACTGTAGCGTGTAGACTGTACATTACAACCCAGGAGTTTGGCAGAAAATGTAGTCTTGGTGCATTTTCCATCAATGTTTCCAATTATTACTCCACCCTAATGTTTAAAACGTGCCCCTTCCAAGACAGTTAACCCTTTTCTATGCCGATCAACGCAAAAAAAATAAATAAATGTATAGGGTCCTATCGAGACTGGGGAATTCCCTGCTCGAGTTTCCCCCCCTCTCTGATGAATGTAGAGAGTTGACATATCAGAATCCTCTCTGAAGACGTTCATTAGAATAAACGCTACCCGTGTACACTACTGGATTTCCATTAAGCGAAATGTAGTGCATGCCAAAATCTGCTACGTGGAAAACCCACCCAACGCTCGATGTAAAAACATACAATTAATGACGCGATCATGATGCTCATACTTATACTTCCTTCAGACAAGTAGTAATATTTTTGATTGCGTATTTCTATTTAGGATTCAATGCACAAGAGCACATTACTTGCATGAATATTTTTCTATAAGTGAGAGCATACAATAGAGATCAGAGCATAAAGAACAAACAAACAAACCATAGATGCTGAATACACCATTTTCTTGCATCCATGACCACTCCAGCTCGGATTGAGGCTGGTCACCAACATCAGATTTCACTTGGCAGATCCGGTTTCTATTGTAAATGCTGCAGAATTTCCACATAGAATTCTGTTGCGGAAATTCAGAAGCATTTACGTTATGTGGGAACCCAATCCAGGCATAAGTTCACACATAGGGCCGGCGTCAGCACCCGGCAAACCCGGACAAGTGCCGAGGCCCACTCCACTTGGACGCTGCCATCGTTAAGGCATCACTGTGCATATATGGACAGTAATGTAAGAAGGAGAGGATTCCCAGGTAGAGCGCTAGAAGCGGCTCTGCTCCGGTACTCCGTCTCTGGTAAAGCCCCTAATATTGCTGTCCATATATGGACAGTAAATATGGACAGTGATGCCAGGACCAGAGCAGTGTCCCAGCCTGGCCGCGCTGGTCCCGCCTCGTTCCAGCATTCACTGTGCCGTGAGCAGATCGGCACAGGCGGGTGCGATGTAGTGATGTCACTACCTATTGCCTGTCTGCAACGAGTCACTCACAGGACAGTGCAGACGAGGTAGGTAAGTAATTATGTTATTTTTTTCTATTAGGTACATATGGGGGCATTATACTAGGTATGGGAGGGGGTTACTATTGTAGCTGCTGAGGGGGCATTATACTGTATGGGACCGCTATGGAGGGCATTATACTGTCTGTGGCATCTATGGGGGGCATTATACCGTATGGGGGGCATTATACTGTGTGGGGCAGCTATTGCGGACATTATACTGTGTGGGGCAGCTACCGGGAGCATTATACTGTGGTGGTCAGCTATGGGGGTATTATACTGCGTGGGGCAGCATTATACTGCGGTGGTCAGCTATGGGGGCATTATACTGTGTGGAGGCAGCTATGGGGCATTATAATGTGTGGAGGCAGCTATGGGGGGCATTCTACTGTGGTGGATTTATACTGTGGGAGCAGCTATGGGGGGCATTATACCTTGGTGGTCAGCTACTGGGGCATTATACTGTGTGGGGGCAGCTACTGGGGCATTATACTTTGTGGGGGGCAGCTATGGAGGGCATTATATTGTATGTGGCAGCTATGGGGGGCATTATACTGTATGGGGGCATTCTACTGTATGGGACAGCTATGGGGGCATTATACAGTATGGGGCAGCTATTGCGGACATTATACTGTGTGGGGCTGCTATTGCGGACATTATACTGTGTGGGGCAGCATTATACTGTGGTGGTCAGCTATGGGGGGGCATTATACTGTGTTGAAGCAGCTATGGGGCATTATACTGTGTGGAGGCAGCTATGGGGCATTATACTGTGTGGAGGCAGCTATGGGGAGCATTATACTGTGGTGGTCAGCTATGGGGCATTATACTGTGGTGGTCAGCTATGGGGCATTCTACTGTGTGGAGGCAGCTATGGGGGGCATTCTACTGTGGTGGATTTAGACTGTGGGAGCAGCTATTGGGGGGCATTATACATTGGTGGTCAGCTTCTAGGGCATTATACTGTGTGGGGGCAGCTACTGGAGCATTATACTTTGTGGGGGGCAGCTATGGAGGGCATTATATTGTATGTGGCAGCTATGGGGGGCATTATACTGTATGGGGGCATTCTACTGTATCGGACAGCTATGGGGGGCATTATACAGTATGGGGCAGCTATTGCGGACACTATACTGTGTGGGGCAGCTATTGCGGACATTATACTGTGTGGGGCAGCATTATACTGTGGTGGTCAGCTATGGGGGGCATTATACTGTGTGGAAGCAGCTATGGGGCATTATACTGTGTGGAGGCAGCTATGGGGCATTATACTGTGTGGAGGCAGCTATGGGGGGCATTATACCTTGGTGGTCAGCTACTGGGGCATTATACTGTGTGGGGGCAGCTACTGGAGCATTATACTTTGTGGGGGGCAGCTATGGTGCATTATACTGTATGGGACAGCTATGGGGGCATTACTGTATGGGACAGCTATAGGTGCATTATACTGTATGGGACAGCTATGGGGGCATTATACTGTATGGGACAGCTATGGGGGCATTATACTGTATGGGACAGCTATGGGGCATTATACTGTATGGGACAGCTATGGGGCATTATACTGTATGGGACAGCTATGGGGCATTATACTGTATGGGACAGCTATGGGGCATTATACTGTATGGGACAGCTATGGGGCATTATACTGTATGGGACAGCTATGGGAGCATTATACGGTGTGGAGGCAGCTATGGGGGCATTATACTGTGTGGAGGCCGCTGTGGGGGCATTATACTGTGTGGAGGCAGCTGTGGGGGCATTATACTGTGTGGAGGCCGCTGTGGGGGCATTATACTGTGTGGAGGCAGCTGTGGGGGCATTATACTGTGTGGAGGCAGCTGTGGGGGCATTATACTGTGTGGAGGCAGCTGTGGGGGCATTATACTGTGTGGAGGCAGCTATGGGGGCATTATACTGTGTGGAGGCAGCTATGGGGGGCATTATGCTGTGTGAAGGCAGCTATGGGGGGCATTATACTGTGTGAAGACAGCTATGGGGGGCATTTTACTGTGTGGGGGCAGCTATGGGGGGGCATTATACGGTGGTGAATTTATACTGTGGGAGCAGCTATGCGGGGCCATTATACTGTGGTGGTCAGCTATGGTGGGCATTATACTGTGTGGGGGGGCCGCTATGGGAGGGTCATTATACTGTGGGGGCATTCATGGGGTCTGTCGGGCAAGGCAGCTGCGCATAGACGTGCGCAGGGGTCTGGTGGTGTTGGGTAGGGCGGGCATAAGCTGAATTCTTGCACCGGGGCCCATGAGCCTTTAGCTAAACCACTCCCAGGCAGAGTGCTAGTAGTGCTCTGCCCGGGACTATGGATCTGGGGTTGCCCCTGACAACACTGTCCATATATAGACCGTGACGTCAGGAGCTGTGTGCCACTACCTGGGAGGAGGGTGCTGTGTGGCACTACATTTATTGGGGTACAAACTGGGCACCTAACTTTTATATGGGGACACAAAGTGACGATTTTTGTCATTTTACTGCCACCGTGAGTTTCCCCGCAATGGGGCCCACTAAGTCTGTGTCGCCCAAGGGCCCACATAAACCTGGAGCCGGCCCTGTTCACACAGGTCCGATACCCTGGACACCACAGGGAATTCCGACCGAAAAAACACACCAAATTGTGGTGGTTTTACAGCCTGAATGTCTGCTGCGGGAAAACAGCACACACACACCACAAAAAAAAAAAAGTCTAGTTACCCGTAGCCATGGCGACGCATCCCTCTGACGCCCTGCAGCCCGGCCTCCTGGGAGGACATTTCATCCCATGTGCTGTAGCCTGTAATTGGTTGCAGCAATCACATGGGATGAAACGTCATGCCTGGAGGCCGGGCTGGACGCAGGAGACTAGGTATCTGTGTAAAGCATAGACTTTTTATTTTTTTTGCCGGAGTTGCGATTTTTGTGGCGGAATGGCAGCTTTTCCGCCGCAAAAATCTTAACATTTGCCTTTTGTTGTGGGATCTAGCTCCCCATTAAATTCAATGGGGAAAACCCTCAACAGAAAACAAACAATTCCGCAGTATAAATGGACATGCTGTGGATTTAAAAAAATGCATCGCAGGTCAATTTCTGAAAGTTTGCTCAAATCTCATCCACTTTGCTGCTACTGTAAGGGCTTGTCTACTACTGCGTATGTTCCAATGTGGAATACAGTAGCAGCAAGGTGAGTGAGAATTAACAAATCTCATCCGCACGCTGCATAAAATTTAGGACCAGAAATTCACCTGCGGTTCGTATTTTTCGGACCGCAGCATGTCAATTCCTGATGTGGAAAGTTGGCTGAATTGCTGCGTTTTTCAGATCTCACCATCTCCCAGCACTGAAAAAAAACGCTGCAAAATCCACAGCATTTTCTGCAGTAAAAAATAGAGGAAATTGTGCAGTTTTTCAGCAGCAGAAAGTCCACTAGTTTTAATGGAAATGCTGCATACATTTTCTGCAGCAATTCCGTTACGTGTGGACAAGCCCTAATACATTGCGGAAAATTCGTAGTATGTACACTACATGTGAACTTACCATAACAGTCGCTGACATATTGGAGTGGAAAAGGATCCACGGCAATGTGCACACGTAGCATACAATTTGTGAATACAACCTATTATGTTGTTGACATCTATAACATACTGTATCATGTACATCCCTTTCTCATCACGTACAGGAGACTGCGCTTTATTGTACGTCTCTGTAAGACCAACAGGACCCGTGCACAAGGGAGAGGAGTACCATCCTCCTTTTGCTCTAAAAAGACTTATGGTGAAGTCACACGTGGTGTATTTGCCTTGGATTGTATAAAACGTAACAATGTCATCCTGACTAAAAATATTCCATAACTCAGGATTTCTCAATTGATTTTATTGCAAATTATTTTTCTCATAGGATTACATTGTAAAGTTTTCCCCAGTTAAAAAAAATATAAAGGCAAGTACTCCGCATGTGACTGTGCTCTTAACAGGAGGGGAGACCTCCCGCACAAGTTCATTGTACATGACCGCAGATTCAACACACAGAAGATTGCCTATAGATTTGAGAGCCAAAATGATGAATCAAAGCCAAAAAAACATCTTAAAAACCAAGTTCAAATCAAAGTGCAAAATGTAAACTAGCCCAAAACCCAGATGCTACTTTAGCACAATTTATTTTTTTTGTATAAATAAATAGTCTTCAAAATATATTGATTAAAAACTTGTACATTTTTATCCACATGCACATAAATAAATAAACAGCACTTTGTATCCTAAACTTGTTTTAGTTTAAACTATAACACAAAGACCACCAACCTAAGCAACTATGAGACTTAGGGAACTTATAATGTGGTGACAGAGCCTTTATCTCCTACATAATATGATCGGCGCTGTACTGTACTGTAGATTACAGCAGTGTTTTTTATTTTGATAGAAAAAAAACCTATTTTGAGTCATGACCCATTTTAGATTTATGCTAATGACTTTCTTAATAGACAACTGGGCGTGTTTTTACCTTTTGACCAAGTGGGCGTTGTGAAGAGAAGTGTATGACGCTGACCAATCAGCGTCATACACTTCTCTCCATTCATGTATTCAGCACAGCGTGATCTTACGAGATCACGGTGTGCTGTCACTTACTCACACATTAACGTTACTGAAGTGCCTTGAGAGTGAATAGACATCGCTTCCAGCCAGGACGTGATGTATATTCACAATCCCGACACTTTGGTAACGTTTCTGTCTGACTTACAACACAGCACATCGAGATCACACTTGCGGTTATCAAGTCCAACCACAAACGTTACCAAAGTGATGGGATTGTGAATAGACATCGCGTGGGGTCTGTATTTAGGGGACCTGGTCTAGGGTCTGTATTAGTTTAGGGGGTCTGGAGTCTGTATTAAGGGAGTGAGGTCAGGGGTCATTATTAGCGTAGAGGGTCTATTTATTTCGGGTACTTGTTCTGGGGTCTGTATTTGTTTAGGGGGGGGTTTGGTCTGGGGACTGCAATAGTTTAGAAGGTCTGGGTCTATATGTATTCTATGATCCAGTCTGGGGTCCAAATTTATTAGTCTGAGTAAAAGGGGTTGTCCAGGCACATCGATATGTCATCAGTTTAAAAAACAGTCTGTGCCCGGACAACCCCTTTAATGTATGGTTCTGGGTCTTGGTGTCTAAATTTGGGTGCTTCTATAGAGGCTGGAAATGGCTGCAGAAGTGACGGGCAAAGAGGTCTCATCAGTAGTCGCCATAACGGTCTGCGCCAGATGGAGAAGAAAAGAAAACGACTTCCATCAGAGAAGACATCACCTGTTAGTCACTGGATCTATAGGGGATCTGTCCCCTCTCCTGACATGTCTGTTGTAGGAAATCCTTGTATTCTAAATATCTTTGTGTACCCAGGACTAAAAAAAAACAAAAAAAAAAAAACGACAAATGCGTGTTAACATTCCCATTGTCAAGAGGAAGTGCGATACGGTCAGCGATGGTTGGAGACTGTCAGTATGTAGGGACACAGCCTTTTGACAAGGGGAATCGTAACAACCATTTGTCAATGCTCACACAAAAAGGTGGTGTTCACTATATACATAGCAGAGCGGCGGTGGGGAAGGGGGCCCAAGTTTGGGGAACAGCCCAGGGCCTATGGTCTACTTAATCCGCAACTGGACAGCGTCATACAGAAAACATTAAACCGCCCAGAGTGAAAAGAAAGTCACCTCCTATTTGGCTATTAGAGGCAAATTAGCATATTTAGAAAAATGCTACTAAAGTCTGCAAATAAACCTTTTTTTAAAAAAAAAAAAAAAAAAAAAAAAAAAAAAAATCACACAGTGGTTATCAGTATCATATCGCCTACTGGATTAATTAGGAGATAGGGAATTAATAAACTAATGACAGATCCTCTTTAAGAGTCAGGAAATTTCTGTCTGTTTGAAGGGAGTTTATTAGAAAAGAGGGAGAACGTGGAAGAGGGCAGCCCCGGGGCACAAGTCTCCTGGTGAAGAGACCAAAAAAATAATACAATTCTGTGTCTGTTATGATGTATTTAATGGTGGCTGTTGTGCTTTATTCACATATTAGCACTGCCTTTCAGCAGAAGACAGATTATTGTAACTAAAGTGTCCCTATAATCCTGGCAGAGTCTTGTGCACTAGAATTTTCCGGTATCATACCGTAGCCGTGCTGCCCAGCGTGCTCCCTGCATCTTTCTATAACCGATTGTCAGATCTGGCAGAAGAACGGAATGAAGGTCTATTCACATGCGGCAGACTCATTGCAGAAATTCCTCTGACCGAAAAATCCATTCCATACATCTGACTGGGGATGTTTCTACAGCATGTACATGGATTTGAATTTATGAAACAAATCTGCCGGGTCTGAATTTACCCTTCTAGGAACACTTTCGAGACCGACCACTTCTGGGATTGATGGATTTATTATTTAATGCAGCCAGAATGAAAACGTCCACATTCATTAAACAAAAACAACTCAAAAGTCCAGTTCCAGCAAAAACTTTCCAGGCACTTTGGCTACTTTTGGGATTTGTGCTGCCTTGTCTAAAGTTTGCAAAGTAAATGTACACTGTATAACTAGTAAAAGTGTATTTAGATGACAATTTTTTTGCTTTTTTTTCTGCTGAATTTTTCCTAGTTTTCGTAAACACGTCTCACGAAAATGAACCCTTTACACCGTCATTACGCTTGTGTGATATGTCAGAGTTGGTCGTGACAGCTGCTCTGGATTTTCACTTCGCATGTCGGGACATGTTCTTTTACACATTGTACTTACAGTAACACACAAAATGTAAGGATGTATCCACACGAGAAGGTTCTGCGGCTTTATTACCACAACCGCGCTGTTTTGGCTGCAATTTGGCTCTACCACAGCTTTTTGATTTTATTTAGTAAAATCAAGATTTGAGCCGTGTAGAAAACACACAGAGACGTCTTACTTCTCCCTGACCAGGGGCCCCCGTTCTTCACAACACAATCATACAATAGGTTCAGAATTATTAATCAACTCCTGCCCCCTCATGAAATGCAGGATTGTTTAAGTCATTGCCCCAAGGAACCAAACTTAACCCAAACACAAGAAAGACCTGCAACAGATTAGGACCACATGTTCATCCATGTTTTGTTCCTACAAATTCCTGTCAGATCTGCTGGAAATACGAACACGCTGTAAAGGCTGCATTGTCATGGAAACGAGGATCTGTCAGTCTTTACAAGTATCCAATCGCTCGCCAAATTTTGGTGACATGGCAATGTCCAGATGTTAGCAACACCATTACATGTAGATGGAAGCTTGCAAGTAACATAGAACGTGTATAATAGTCTACAGCTGCGATCTCCTAATTGTAGTACATAGAAACGAGGGGTTCCGTACCAAAAATCAGAGCACCCCCACCCAGAACACACCATCAAGAGACAGTTGTGCCCAGCGCCCTTTGGTATACCCTTTACTAATACCTAGTAGGAGAGAAGGGCTACTTGCCACTAAATGTCTCCCTTCCTGTAATCTGCTGTCCACTTCCTGTTGTCAAGCAAAGTCTGTCCCTGGCGGGCTGCAGAAGGTGGGGGGGGGTGTCACTTCACTGTCTGCCAATACAAGTCTATGGAGAGGGGAAGGAGAATGAGGAACAAGCAGAGACAGCAACAGACACACTGCATACAAGTCTATGGAGGGGTGGGCAGGAGGAGGAAGCCGTAGCAGAGGGAGAGACACTGGCTGCTGGTAAGATTTCTGTGTCACCCCAGTGCCGAATTCTCAGCTACACTGCTCAGCACTGCGATAGAGAGATAGAGAGAATTCTCCTCTTCTATGTGTGCTGTGCATAGGAGACAGGATAGCAGTTAGGCTGGATTCACACGAGCACATTGCGTCCGTAATGGACGGAACGTATTTCGCCCGCTAATCCCGGACCGAACACACTGAAGGGGGCCGGGCTCCTAGCATCATAGTTATGTACGACGCTAGGAGTCCCTGCCTCGCTGCAGGACAACTGTCCCGTACTGTAATCATGTTTTCAGTACGGGACATTAGTTCCACGGAGAGGCAGGGACTCCTAGCATCGTACATAACTATGATGCTAGGAGCACGGCTCCCTGCAGTGTGTTCGGTCCGGGATTAGTGGCCGAAATACGTTCCGTCCATTACGGACGTAACATGCTCGTGTGAATCCAGCCTTAGGCTCTGCCGACTAGCTCAACTAAAAATTAGAGATTCAGAATACAAGTCATATAATGGCCAGAAATACGAGTACATGAGGAATATCCACCTGGACACTACATGAAAGAAACCCGCAGGGAATACCACCAACCACAGTAATGCACGTCACCTCTACACGGCTCACAGCAATGTTTACAATGACGGATGTTACTTTACAGCCGTTTTGCTGACTCACATCTATCCAGGATTCTGCACATCTGTTTTACACAATTTTTTTCCAGACCTGACAATTCATTATATGGAATATTAGGCTTTACCATTCAAAACGCATTACACCAGCTGCAATTCACCTCATTCTAATGCATTTAGCTGGAAATGGATTTTGCAATATAACAATGTAAATGATCAACCTCAATGGGGGGGGGGGGGGATAATTACTGCTGCACATACATATCCTAGAAGGTCTTAAAAAATAAAAATCTCTAAAAATAAAAGCATCACACATGTGGTTTTTGGTGCAGTCCTCTAGTGCGCCGCTATCCCCTCTGTTGGTCCGAGCTTCCAGCATTTAGTCAATTCATTACTCTTGTAAAATCAATTGTACATTCATGGCCATTCTGCACAGTAAGGTCATGTTTGATATGGGGGTCATTGCTGCACTTCCAAACAAGCTAAGTATATTTCCACCTTCTCCTTACAAGCTATTTGTACACATTAATGTCCCATCTAGTAAGCAGCTAAAACAAAAGATTAAATCTATGCCAAAACGGTTTTCATTTTTTTGATGAGCTAGCGTCTGCCAACAAGAAATGCAGGAAGCGACCGAGGGGGGAGCTGCATCCTGCCGCAAGACACAGGAGTTCTCAGTGATAGGAACAAAATAAACAAGCCTGAGGAATTAGAGTAAGACCCAGATGTCAGATAGCGAGCAAAGTCCACAAAGTAACATCCTACTATGTCTAATAGAGGGAGACGCAGCAGGACTTCTGAAACCACCAGAAAATAAAAGATGTCCATGATGAAATACAATTCAAATTTACAAATATTACTCTTTTTATAAAACAGCAAAATCCTCCCAAAGCACCAATTAAATCAGAAGTTGGCAGTATATCTCAACCAGGATAATGGATTTATACTTTAAATAATCAATTTAAAAAAAATACATACTATATTCCTAATATTTTTTTATCTTTGACTAAATTGGGCATAAAAATAAATTGCAAAAAGGCACAGTGGAATTCTCCAATAGCAATTGTACAGTAAGGTAAACGCTGCACACGAACGTAAAAACGCCCGTAATCACGGGCCCATAGACTTCTATTGGCCACGGGTACCTCCCCGTATGCTTACGGGAAGGTGCCCGTGCCGTTGAAAAATATATAACATGTCCTATTTCAGGCCGTAATTATGGCACGGGCAGGCCCATAGAAGTCTATGGGGCTCCCGTAATTACGGGTGACTACGTGTGTGCACCCGTAATTACGGGAGCGTTGCTAGGCAACGTCAGTCTATAGTCACTGTCCAGGGTGCTGAAAGAGTTAAACGATCGGCAGTAACTGTTTCAGCACCAGGGACAGTGGCTACCGATCACAATATAGTTAAAGCTGTATAAAAAAAAAAAAACTCCCTGCTTCTTCCTCCAGTCTGGCCTCCCGGGATGACGTTACAGCCCATGTGACCTCTGCAGCCAATCACAGGGCAATCACTGGCTGAAGCGGTCACATGGACTGCCGCGTCATCCAGGGAGGTCGGACTGGATGTCAGGAGAAGGACACGTCACCAAGACAACGGCCGGGTAAGTATGAATTTCTTTTACTTTTATTACGGAAAGGGCTGTCCCTTCTCTCTGTCCTGCACTGATAGAGAGAAGGGGCTGTGATTACTGCAGTGTAATTTTGCAGCGAAAACGTGCCTGTAAATACGGGTGACACCGTAAATACTGCCGTAAATACTGGTGCAATATGTGTGACCAAGGACCCGTAAACGAGCACCGATCGACGACATATCGGGTCGTTAAAGTTCAAAAGACATGAAAATATAATTATTTTGTGTGTTTTCATAACATCGATTGCTTGTAACATTGCTCCTCTTTTCTCCTTTGAGCCTCGGCCAATATTCTCACACCTCCTGAGAATGACCAGCAGATGTCTTTTTACACAAGGAGATAGAACGCTGACAAATTATCATTTTTAGGCCATCTTAAAGGCCATCTTTGAAAGCGATTTGTTTTTTTTTCATAAAAAAGTTCAGTGTGTTTTGTGCAACTTTATAATTCGTTTTTATTTATAAAAATAAATAAATACATAACTTTTGAGATACAGCTGCTTTGTGTTGTGTATACAGGGCAGCTGTATTTTACGTTGACGATTCATAACTTAGATGTGATGTATAACCGGTGGATCCTGCGTGACTTGCTGACACTGAACTAGTCAGTCCCGCGGACTTGACGGGTTCAGGTCTTCGTGCACGATACAGCTGATGTGTATACAGAACAGCTGTATCACCAAAAGTAAAAGTAATTTAATAAAAACAAAATTATAAAGTTGCACAAAACACACAGATTTTTTATTTTTTTTAAAAAGGTAAAAAAATAAATAAATAAAATAAAAAAGCACGCTTTCGAAGGCTTACATAGCCTTTAAAAAAAAATTGTATCAACGACACGTGAGGAATTTCACGCTAGTCGTGCACTCACTGAGCAGGTTTACACTGGCCAATGATTGTGAAATATTACTCAATATTATGTCTTAAATATATCTGCCAAAGCTGACAATTCAGTTCCGTATAGGTGTTAACGCAGCGCTCCCTCTTGCTTGACCTATGTATAAAGGTGATCCACTCCACTGGAAGGATAGAGGCAAGCGCCAACAACAACGGCTGAGACAGCAACATTACCACCTCAGTTTGGAAATCATTAGATCTTGATGCAGTAAAACAAAGGGTTGCAGGAAAAACACAACACTCCAAGTAAGGCCTCATTCACATCTGCGTTGGAGGTTCCATTAGAGGCCTCCGTCACAGATCCAGATCCAGATTTTGTCCAGTAAAATCAAAGGGTTCCATTGGGCACTGAATGTGTTTGTCATACAACAATCCGATGCTTTTGGTATTTTCATTGCTCGACGGAGAAGAGGAATGGAAACGCTGAACACAGATGTGAACGAGGCCTTGTACTGAATGGCCTTGTACAGAGTGTTTCTTTAAATCAGCCTGTGGTTGCTGGCAGGGAAACTGAAGGGAACAGAATTACCCCTAGCAGCACTATTCTATTTTCAGATCGCTCCCGAAGATATTTGGAACGATTCTATTAATATATTAGGGAATTGCTTAATTTATTCAAAGTGGAGCCTCCTCTTGGTCAGTATAATTCCCAGTATAAGGGCTTATCCACACATAATGGAATTGCTGCAGAAATCAGACATGCCGCTGCGGCAAAAAACGCACAATTTCCTGCGGTTTTGACTGCAGAAAATAGTACGTATTTTGCTGCATTTTTCACAATGCTAGGAGATGGTGACAATTCGGTACACTTTCCGCAGCAGGAATCGACATGCTGCAGTCCGAAAAATACGCACCGCAGGTCAATTTCTGGGCTGAATTTTTACGCAGCGTGTGGATGAGATTTGTTAGATCTCACCCACTTTGCTGCTACTGTATTCTGCTGCGTATTTTCCGTCCGCAATGTCCTTGTGAACACAGAGCAGATTTGCCAGCATTTTTATTTATTTTTTTAAACCAAAACTAGGACCGGAACCTGAACAGAAATATATATATTAAATAAAAAGGAAGTTCTTATGGATCTGCTCTCCTGGATCCAATTCTGGTTTAAAAAAAATGCATTCAAAATCTGCACTGTGCACGGGCTGTGCACATGGCCGCGGCCATTAATTTTCAACGAGCCCGGACCACAGAATATGGGCGTAATAAGGATTGCCCGTTCTATCTGCGGTCCGGGCTCCGGGGCCATGAACGGACCGTGAAAACCACAGTCGTGTGCATGGCCCCAAAGGAATGAATGAGGCCGCAATTCTCCTGTGGATTTTCAGGGGAATTGCGGCCACAAAAGCACGTTCGTGTGCATGGGGCCTAAGGCTTTGTTCACACGACAAATTTTACAGGCTGAAAAAGAAGCCTCTGAAATCCAAGTGTTCAGCAGCGTATTTTCATAGCGTTTTGTTTTTTTTCAATTTTTTTACAAGTGTATTTTCGGGATGTTTTTAAGCATCAAAGAGAAAGATTAGCTCGTAAAATGCTTCAAGAAGTGACATCACATTTTTTTTTATGCGTAAAATATATAAAACTCATACAAGCACACACATACCTACAAATCTATAGGTCTGACATATGGGTAAGTCGTGATGCAAACATAGCCATACATGAATACGAACATAGCAAGACCTTCTTTGTTGTCCAGCAATGATATGTATTTACTGTCACGCAGGGAGTAGCGACTGCACATTATATACTCTACAACACATACATCACATACTGAACCCAAGATAGAAGCAGCCTGGCAGAATAAATCGCTGTCCCTGATGCAATCACCAGAATCTGAGTGTTTTCTCATCCCTAGAGGTAATCCTGACTGGCATGAAACCAGGGAAGTGCAGCCCTGACAGACCCCTGAATGCATCCCCCATCTCTAGAACGCTCTCTGCAGTGACAAGCTCTCCCAGGAGCCACGAAAACCTGCATGCAATGAGTCTATTGTGCAAGATGCGGAGTCTCAAACTTTAGCAAATTTCTGACTGACTTATTAGACCACGTTAATATGAAGGAGAGAGCACAAAAGAATTTCTGTTCAGTTATCCTTGCTATTAAAATAAGAGCATAGTAATAAAAACAAACAATATAAACATATAATATCATAGCACAGCCCGCATCACTGCTGCATTATTATATTATTCCCATTCTCCCTCTACAAGAACCATCCTAGCTTTGCTTGTGTCACTATACACAGATATCATGAAGATTGTACCTCACTCCTCTTGTCCGAATTGTAAATGACTTGTCACTACGTAATGTCTGATACATGTTCTCTCTGAATAGTAAAGCGCTGCGGAATATGTTGGCGCGATTATTATTAATGCAGCTGGTAGCGAGTGATTGCATGGACCTGCTTCCATGTGGGGACTCATGTGAAACATTCTTCATAGACTACAAGACTGTTTTCACAGTAGTTTTTATAGTGTCGTTTTGCCACAATTACTAAATTACTGCAAAAAAAAAAAAACTTAACAAATACGCCGCCATCCTGCACACAGACTTTTTTTTTCAGCTTTTGAAAACGCATGTAAAAAATGCTGTAAGCTTCATATGCTTATAAGACATGCGTATTTTAAATGCATTTGTAGTGGAGCTTATTTTGTTATTGTGTCATTTTGCATGTTTCTGAAGTCCTATAGAGAAGGGCCAAAAGAAGCGCCATAACTAGAATACGCTGCGTTTAAAATATAAAAAACACAAACCAAAACACAAACCAAAACACTGGGGGGGGGGGTGTTTATGTACTTTTCTAACCCGTTTTCTTGCGTAGAAAATTTGCAACGGCTTTTGCACACAAAAATAAAATAACATTTTGATGCACTTTTTAATAAAAAGTAAGTGGAGCTAAGAGGAAGGGGCAGTGCCAAACACGACCGGTCACATTTACTATCATTTACACCAGAAACTGGTGTAAATTATACATGAAATCTAGCAAGTTTGTTGTATACATTTCTGAGACTGAAAATCAGTTCCATCTGAATGGGGTTTATTCTGCAAACCTCTTGAACATGAATGGGGCAGATTTTTCTTGCAACAAACCTGCCGTGTGTGACGTTTCCCTTAGCTGCACTGTTTGTAGAGAAGTGAACCAAACGTTTCGGCCATTGCTTAGCAACGGATATAAGGCCCACAGGTGACAACGCTGGATCTCCATAAAGGACTCGTTCACCCACTACAGGTTTTGTTTTGTTTTTTTAGCGGAACCTATATAGAGAAAAAGTATATAGGAAAGATTTAGACTTTCTGGCTCCACCTCCTGTTAGAATACATGAGGATCTGTTTTTGTCACTCATTGATATTCACATTTATTGGAAGGGCTGGTGGTGCATACATGGCCAGCATCAATACCAGGGAAATCCGGGCAGCTGCTAGGGCCTACTTGGGTCTATAGGCAATCTTGTAAACCTGCTCCTGGCGTGTTAAGCCAAGGAGCAGCCGACAAGACGACCAAAGTGCCTCTGACTACCAAGAGCCTACATGCAGTTGTGGAGAGCTTATCCCTCATAGGGAACAATGCAAATCATTGGGGGGGGGGGGGGAATAGCTAGGCCCAGGAAATCCCCAGATCCGCTTACAATAGCAGAGTTAATTAATTTAGTGCAATTTGATTATGTGATGGAGAAGATGGTAGCTGTACGCCTGAATACATATAACAGATTGAGTGCATTGGACTCTATGGTCTGAATATAGATCGTCCAGAACTTCACTCCCCCGGTAACAAGTCCTGGTGTCTTCAGGTGGTCTTATTGAGGTCATATGTTCATCCTTCATCCTCTAATTTGACTTTCTGCATATTTGGACAGTCCCGTATAATTTTTACTGGGGTCTTGGTATAACGTTCTGCTAGATTGTAGGATGTTGCTGTAGCCTCTGCATGGGTGGGCGTACTCCCTGGTACAGGATTTATATGTCTTTAAAAAGGTAACAATTTGGTTCTCTCTAGACTTGTTCGATTACAGCCGAAAAATTTGGTTGTCGGTTTGATATTTCTGTTGTAATTGTAACATAATCCATCCTGTTTGTGCATTAACTTGCTGCCAATGACTGGAAATGTTGTTCTTGGAATGGATTTATGTAGTGTAAATGTGTTTGTTTGTTTTTTTTGTTATATTGATAATGCAATAAAAAAATTGAAAAAAAAAATCTAATTTGGGGGGGGGGGGATAAAATACAATTTTAGCAATATGAAAAAAAGTGTCTGCAGTGCTGCCGATACGGAACCATAATATAATGTATAGAGATTATTGAAAACAATGCCACCTCTGCACCATTACAATACAAAAGGCACGCGACAACAGCACCGAGATACCTTCATACACAGCTAATTCACTGTCTGAGCACGTAAATGTAAGGCATAAGGGCCAAACTACAGCCGCTAACATCACCATGGCAACTGTCAATGTAGGATCCTTAAGAAGGCAGCCATGTTCAAAGCCACAAATTATTTTTACTTACAATTATGAATCACTTTTAAGTACAATAAGTGCTGCAAAAATAGCAAAACATTGAATAGAAGGTTTCCTTTGTGCATCCTGATAATTCACCAAATTCAGATGATGCAGGAGGTTTACCATGTGAATCCAAAAGATAAAGAGCATGCTTCCACCAGGAGCTGCACCAAATGACAAACTCCGCTCTGCTACACCGGTCTATTATTTAACAATTGCCAAAATATCTTCAACATAAATACATTTCAATGCATATAACGGAGAGGACTAACGTACAAACAGATAAAAGCAACTAGGATCTAAACAACATTTGAAAACAGCAAGGAAAATAATAAATCTCATCAGTAGCCTGCCACGAGTTTAGACAGAACGAATCACTGCGGTTTATGGAGGCAGAAAGACAGGAGAGGTCATCCAGTAATTTACTACTACACACAATCTCAAGTTGAGACATTAAATTTGGCAATAGCCTGAAGCTCTGAGGAGGATGGGTGCACACGATGCCAGCTGTACAGAATTTCCTTCCAGCTGTTTGGCCTCTCTCCATACCAGGACGGAGAGGAGAGCTGCTGGCAGAGACTGAATGACGACAGAGAAGACAAAAGGCGACCAGTGTAAAAGGGCCAGACTGACATTTACCAACCACAGCACCTAAACTGCTGATATCCTATCTTACGTATGTGACCGGCATGTTTAACCCCTTCATGACCAGCTGAAGTTGCTTGTTTTTTGCCTCGGCATTTCAGCAGCCGTAACTTTTTGAATTTCTCACTGACGTGGCTGTGTGAGGCCTTGCTTTATGCGAGAGAAGTATTATTTTTCATTGCGGTTTGGGGATACATATTACTGTACAAGCTATATCATTTTGCTTATGTGGCGCAAATATAGTAAAGTCATTTGTGGCATTGTTGTTTTTTTTTTACTTTTTACACTAAATAACATGTTAAATTAATTGTTTAAGTTATGACGGTCACGTGGATACCTGATTTTTATCTGTAATGTATGCGCAATAAAAATTGTATATTACCTAATCGTGTATTTTTGTGGACTTTGTATTTTTAGTTTTTATTCCATCATTCCTTTTTTACTTATGTTTTTTATAGTTATTGTTACAGAATATGTCCCCTATTAGGTCATAACAGACCTGTGGGGACGTCGCTTTTTCTTTTGTTTTTTTTTTAATTGTACAAGTTTTTACTGCAACTGGGGCATCCATAGAAGCCCCAGTTAGGCCTCATTCACCTCTGGGTTAGAGGCTCCCTGAGGGACCTCTATTGCAGATCCGGCAGAGATTACCGGAGACAATAGCAAAGCACACGGCCCTATTGTGTCCAGTAAAATCACGGAGACCCCCGATGAAAAGCCGACTGAACCCATTGAAGTCAATGGGTTCCATTGGCTGCCAGTGGGGTCTGTTGTGCAACGGAACCGTTGTTTCCGTTATTCCCTTGTTCTTCTCCCCTGACGGAGCAGAATGGAATGTCGCAACACAGGTGTGAACATAGCCTTACAGAGAAAAAGAACCCTGTTGTGACATTAGTCACTGGCAGAGATGATCTGGGTCTGCTAAGATGCACCAGCTCTGCCATGCCGGAGGGAACACGCTGATCACATGATCGCCGGGTCAAATAGAGGCAGCGGCCTCACCGCTGCCTAGATTTACACCATAGGGTTCTTTGAGGATTGCTAAATTAGACAAAACAACAAGGAGCAATTATAAACAGCTTCTATCCTCTCCTCTTCCTCCACTGTGTCTGACAGCCGGGCATCCGACCTGCTCGGTGTGTCTCCCAAGGAACCAATCCCTGACGCATTTTGTAGAGTCTATGTGGGTTGTCACTTAATTTACAAAACTATTGAATTGAAAAGTAAATCTGCTACGCTACATGATTTAATATGGTTCCTAAGTACCATTACAGGAGTACAACAATAGGGTTTAATGGGGTTGTATATTATTAGAAAAACATGGCAGCCTTATTCCAGAAACAGCGCCACTCTTGTCCATGGGTTGTATCTGGTATTGCAGCTCGGCTCATTCAGGGATGACAGACACAGCCTATAGACAAACGTGGCGTTATTTCTCAAAGAAATGTGTTAATCTAATCTCACACAAACCCTTTATGGTTTCATTATTTTTATTACTACATCAAACGTAGCACGTATACATGGATGAAACATCCACATACCACCATCATATACATTATGAACAGCAACAACTGACGGAGAGACAAAACCCCGTTTCTCTTTCCTCATTAGTACCCAAGCTCGTACAGCCACGTCCCGCTCTTTCAGCAGGGAAGGAGTTAAACCCTTTAAGTCCCCATATAGAAATGTTTCCTAGGGATTCCTTGCTCTTTAGTAAGCCTCTGTATCCCGGAGAACACAGTACTACACAATGTGAAGGAAGTCTGCTGACCTCAATGAACCTTAGCAAGTGCTGGGGGAAGGGAAAGAGGTCTTGGCCGTATGATATGTTGACTTGTCCCAGCCTGACAGTCAAGCGAATGTTACACTTCAGACTGAGTCAATAATTTTTTTTTAAAAAGATGGAAAACAACCCTATATACGATGTTGTGTAGTAAGCAGTGGTGGTTCCCCACTGAACATTCCTACACCCCTTATAATAACAGTCCCAAGCAGCTACAGGGGAGCGCACGGCTGTGGAGCTGACACTTTTTTTCATTTCCATTCCGACCCTTCCAACAAGCTTTTCCAGTGCCATAAGACCCCCCTTGAGAGATGTAGATGTAAAGCACTGGACAAGCAGAAACTACAGTAAATCACATGAAAATGGATGGGGGAGGGTTGGAAAGAGCACAAGCAGGAGGGAAATGACTGGAGAGGCACATCTGTAGCTATGTATCCAGATCCTCAGATTGTTTCTATTAGGCTGGGGGGTGGGGGTAATATATCACAACCAGGGCTACTCAGGGGCCTTCTGGAATTGAATAGGAGGCTGCTTTATGATCAAACTTACTGACACTTAACCCCGTCATTCTCGCTACAGAGCCAATGCAGGCATCATGGAGGAAATCTCCTATACTATTACACAAAAGGAAAGAGGGGGGGGGGGGGGCGATGGGAAGCGAAAATCTCTGTTATGTCTGGTACACAACAAACAGTAAGGACGGTCAGGGACCAGTGTCATCTGCTAGATTCCGAGGGATTTGCTTCCATTAAAAACAAATAAAAGAGTGCCACCTAAAACATAAATACAACCCTCAGAACGCCAATCATTCAACCAAATATTCATATAACACCCCAACGACGGCCCACCATTAATCCTCCATAGGTCCAACTGGTTAGACCCCCCCATAGATTCCACCAGAACCCCTTAATGACTATGGGCATCCTACTGTCAAACCTTTCTCCAGCCCGTATATTCTGCCAGCATGCCAGAGCTCACAAGCATTTCACCAGCCAGAATGCCAACTATCAAGCCCCCCAATATAGAATCCCAAACATTCCATGAAAATGTCAGTTAGCCCATCTAACGTTCCACCAGCATCCCAGAGCCCCCATACACCGGAACCCCCCCATTCTCCAGCACCCCCAACATACACTGCCATGAAGTCTTGCAACACCCCAAAAAGAGATCTGCAAAGTCATCCAGATTTCCCACGCATCCATCCATCCCGCTGCTCAATATTAGTTTCTACAATCTCCTCTACATAAAGTCATAACGCACCCAGCTCCGATACAGAAAGTCTGACACGTTTTACAAGACAGAAAAAAAAACAAAGACAGGTTTAAAAGGACAAAAACACCACACGAGCGACCACAACCGAGGCAAATCCCCAAGATGTGAACCGAGAATATATAAAAAATAAACAAGCCCCTGGTATATGATATAATAAACAAACAAGCCCCTGGTATATGATATAAAAAAATAAATAAACAAGCCCCTGGTATATGATATAAAAAATAAATAAACAAGCCCCTGGTATATGATATAAAGAATAAAGAAGCCCCTGGTCTAAGATATAAAGAAGCCCCTGGTCTAAGATATAAAGAAGCCCCTGGTATAAGATATAAAGAAGCCCCTGGTATAAGATATAAAGAAGCCCCTGGTATAAGAGGAGTCTCCACGCCTGACAGAGCGTGCAGGAATCCAGACACAAACACAAGGGAAACAAATGTCTTGTAGTAAAGGAAGAACTTACAAGAAGGAGCAGCGCACATCTGCAGGAATAACTTTCTATAGACTATATACAGAGCGTAGCGAGCCAAAGACCCCCCACAACACAGGGAGCCCCCCAACAAGTAATCAGTATATACCCCCATAGTTACTGGACCACTATAGTAGCAAGTCATGGAGCTGGAAGAGCAGAAGCAGCATGGAATAAGGCTGTGCATGGAGGGGCAATACTGTCAGCTCCGGGGGAGCAGACCATACACAGACTTCCTCAACATAACCAGGAAAAAACAAAATCAAAGCCCTTTCACTCCCCATAAAGGGGTCATCTCCACCATTGAGGTGCCACTACCGCAGACATACAGGTGACCGGCAGATTGTCGCTATAGTGGGGTGAACGTAGCCTTATTAAAGGGACAGACACGACTATAACGTAGATACGAGGACTGCATGCTTTTCACATAACTAATGTCAGAGACAGTTATAAGTGTGGAGACCAGATCATCCAAGAAATTCAACCAACTGCCCAAGAAGAAACGTGTAATTGCCCCCTGGGCAGAATGGGCCACTGTTGCGCTGGGAAGGGGCTGTTTTGGTTGCTCTGGACCGTAGACAAGCAGAACTTGATGCACGTGTCAATATTATCGTACATAACTATGTGGCCCCCAGAGGTCATGCAGGGGCCCCCGGTAGTAAGGACAAGCAGCAGGTATCCAGGGAGCTCCTGCCCCAGAAGTGGCCGCACAGCCCGGGACAGAGCCCCATCTCCTGCCGCCACACACAGCTCCTCTTACCGCTAGTTCGGGATTGCTGTTGTCCCGATGAGTCACGGCTCTTATGACTCCGGATCTCCAACCCCATCGGCCGATCTGCCCAATCTCCCCGAGCTCCGGCGGTTCCTCTGCTCCTCGGACCACACACACGAATCGCTTCCCAACCAGCTCCGGCCGCGCTCCCAGCGCCATGGCCTCCAGTCCCGGGAAGAATAGACAAGAGGATCCAGTGAGACCTCTTTCCTATAAGCGGCGGCCGCGCATACTGACACTGCGCCCCGGCTCGGTGGAGACAGGACTGTAGCTGCTCAAGTGAACTCTTTGCCGGCTCCAGCCTCCGCTGCCGTGTCCCCCTCACAGCCCGAGGCAGCCTGACACTGAGCGCCGGCTGCTCTCACACACACACACTCGTACCGCTCCGCCCGTGTCAGATGCTGAGACTCACGGCGCAGACTGTGTCCTTCCGCCAGACTTCACTATGGCTTTCAAAAGAGTACCCCGAAATTCTCCCCGGTCACCTGACCCATGTGCCCCGCAGAATCACGTCTGTGTCACGTCAGCTCGTACCCAATCATAGGCTGTATTATTACACCGGCCAATGGCTGAGGGAGTGCGGGAAACAGATGTGGGAAATATTAATTACTTTCCCTTGAAAGACCTCAGTTACCCTGAGTGAGGTGAAGGCAACACGATGATAAAGGTTCAGCCTGGCAGGAGCTCTGCTTGTTTTCATGACTGCTGGAGGGCAGTGAGACTGGCAGCGAATTGTAAATAAAGTGCATAAATTCAAGAGCCTGCAGCGTAGAAGTTATTTATACCCGCTCTGTGTGCACATACTGCAAGGGGGACTTTTTTTTCTTTATTATTATTATTATTTATATCGTTATTTCTTTTTAATCGCCCCTACATGCTGTTTTCACGGTCCCCAAATCAGGACTAGTGGGAGTGGCTATCACTATTGTACCCGAGCACTCTCCCCATATGTAGCATTTGTGGTTTGTCCGCCTCCTGTTGTTTAGTAAGTATGGCCTGGTTTTGTGTTTTTTTGTACATTAGTATGTCCTATATTTTGGGGAATTGCAATCAAGTCTCAAAGCGCCAAATTCAACCTTCGACCTCTGTGCAGTATTGGGGAGTGACGACCCCCTCAATGGCACATATACACCCGCAATGTCATTAAAAGAAACGGAAACAGATCCGTGTAAGGATAGTGCTACATAATGGCTTACAGTGGGGTACACAATGACTTACAAGTGGAATGCACAATGGCTTATAATTGGGTACACATCGACTTACGGGTGGGATACACAATGGCTTACAAGTGGGATACACAATGTCCTACAGTGGGGTACACAATGACTTATAAGTGGGGTACACAATGGCTTACATGTTGGGTACATAATGACACAGTGGGGCACACAATGACTTGTAAGGGGTACACAATGACTTACAAGTGGGGTACACAATGACTTACAGTGGGGTACACCACGACTTGTAAGGGGTACACAATGGCTTACAAGTGGAATGCACAATGGCTTACAAATGGGGTACAAAATAACTTACAGTGGGGTACACAATGACTTACAAGTGGGGTAGACAATGGCTTACAAGTGGGGTACACAATGACTTACAATGGGGTACACAATGACTTACAAGTGGGGTACACAATGACTTACAAGTGAATACACCACGACTTGTAAGGGGTACACAATGGCTTACAAGTGGAATGCACAATGGCTTACAAATGGGTTACAAAATAACTTACAGAGGGGTACACAATGACTATTGAGTGGGGTACACAATGGCTTACATGTGGGGTACAGAATTACTTATAGTGGGGTACACAATGGCTTAGAAGTGGGGTGCACAATTACATACAAGTGGGATACACAATGGCTTACAAGTGGTGTACAGAATGACTTACAGTGGGGTACACAATGACTAAGTGAGGTACACAATGACTTACAAGTGGGATACACAATGGCTTGCAAGTGGGGTACAGAATGACTTACAGTGGGGTGCACAACGACTTACAAGTGGGGTACACAATGACTTACAAGTGGGGTACACAATGACTTACAAGTAGGGTACACACTGACTTAAAAGTGGGGTACACAATGGCTTACAAGTAGGGTATACATTGACTTACGGGTGGGATACCCAATGGCTTACAAGTGGGATACACAATGTCCTACAGTGGGGTACACAATGACTTATAAGTGGGGTACACAATGGCTTACATGTGGGGTACATACTGACAGTGGGGTACATAATGACTTACAAGTAGGGTACACAATGGCTTACATGTGAATGCACAATGACATACAGAGGGGTACACAATGACTATTAAGTGGGGTACACAATGGCTTACAAGTGGGGTACAGAATGACTTACAGTGGTGTACACCATTACTTACAGTGGGGTACACAATGACCTCTAATGGGTACACAATGGCTTAGAAGTGGGGTGCACAATTACTTATAAGTGGGATACACAATGGCTTACAAGTGGGGTACAGAATGACTTACAAGTGGGATACACAATGGCTTACAAGTGGGGTACAGAATGACATACAGTGGGGTGCACAATGACTTACAAGTGGGGTACACAATGATTTACAAGTGGGATACACAATGACTTACAAGTGGGATACACAATGACTTACAAGTAGGATACACAATGACTTACAAGTGGGGTACACAATGGCTTACAAGTAGGGTACACAATGACTTACAAGTGGGGTACACGATGGCTTACAATTGGGTACACATCGACTTACGGGTGGGATACCCAATGGCTTACAAGTGGGATACACAATGTCCTACAGTGGGGTACACAATGACTTATAAGTGGGGTACACAATGGCTTACATGTGGGGTACATAATGACACAGTGGGGTACACAATGACATACAGTGGGGTACACCACGACTTGTAAGGGGTACACAATGGCTTACAAGTAGAATGCACAATGGCTTACAAATGGGGTACAAAATAACTTACAGTGGGGTACACATTGACTTACAAGTGGGGTAGACAATGGCTTACAAGTGGGTTACAGAATGTCTTACAGTGGGGTACACAATGACTACTAAGTGGGGTACACAATGGCTTACAAGTGGGGTACAGAATGACTTACAGTGGGGTACACAATGACTTACAAGTGGGGTAGACAATGGCTTACAAGTGAATACTCAATGACATACAGAGGGGTACACAATGACTACTAAGTGGGGTACACGATGGCTTACAAGTGGGGTACAGAAACAGTGGGGTACACAATGACTTACAAGTGGGGTACACAATGACTTACAGTGGGTACACAATGACCTCTAAGGGGTACACAATGGCTTAGAAGTGGAGTGCACAATCACTTACAAGTGGGATACACAATTGCTTACAAGTGGGGTACAGAATGACTTACAGTGGGGTGCACAATGACTTACAAGAGAGGTACACTATGATTTACAAGTGGGATAAACAATGACTTACAAGTTGGGTACACAATGGCTTACAAACGGGGAACACAATGGCTTACAAGTGGGGTACAAAATGGCTTACTAATGTGGTAGACAATGACTTACAAGTGGGGTACACAATGACTAATAAGTGGAGTACACGATGGCTTTTAAGTGGAGTACACATTGGGCCTTGTCGAGGGTCTAAATTGATTTATGGGTCTGGTCAGGGGTTTGACTTAATCTTGGCATCTGGTCCGGTGTCTACGCAGGTGACTTAGGTGCCGCGTGTGAGGAGGAGGTGCAGACCTCATCCAGGCGTGCCGTGGCGGTGAAAGATCTTAGAGCCTGCAGGAGCCAGAAGCAGCAGCCAACATTGCAACTTTGTGAGATTATGTGCTGTGTAAAAGCAGCAGCTTCAGTTCAATGATTTTTTTTATGTTTCCCTTTGCATAACTGCTGTTTCCCCCTTTGCTTGACAGCCATGAGTAGGTCATTGAATGTAGCAGTGGCCAAGCATGCGCACTGCTGCTCCATTCAAAATTTATGAGAATGAAGGAAACAGCTGAGTACAGCGCTCATCCGTTCCTGTCAGTCCCATAGACATTAAATGAGTGACCGCCGCTTCATTCAAGCTCATCCTCACTGCGGGGGGCAGTGAGGTGGAATAAGGGTTCGGGATCCCCTTTGTTGCATCGTGGGGTTCCCAGTGTTGGGGGCCCCAGCGATCAGACAATTATCGCCTCTCCTGTGGATAGGTGATAATCATAAATTCTGGGAATACCCCTTGAATACATCTCACAGCACAGCAATAAATAACAATCATAGAAATAATGATCATGTCCTTCATACAAAAATACAGTGGTGCTAACCAATGTAAATTTGTTCCATCACTTGGAATAAGTATAGAACTTAATCAGCTGTCAGCCCAAAAAATAACACGTGTAGTAATGTACAATATTTGCAACACTGGTACTGAAATATTTTAATGTTGGTCAGATCATTGCCTAACAGCTTGGCTTCACTTAGTGCTCATTCAGACTTGCGTGTAACTCGTCCCTATGGCGGCAGTTAAAACAACGGCCGTCAAACGGGCACATGTATTTCAATGGGGTCGTTCACACAGCCGTTGTTTTAATGGAGTGTGTGAAGGGTCAGTGGCAAAATAGAACGTGCCCTATTTTCCTGCATTCCACAATAGACTCTAGTCTATGGGGGATCCGTGATAATGCGTCCCACACAAGTGCACCTTGGACGTGAAAAACTGCAGTTTTTCACTTCCGAGGTTGCCCACGCTCGTGTGAATGTAGCCTTAGTGCACTATACACTGGTAATAGAAAATCCGCAGAAGTTAGTTTTAGACATGTCTGGTAACACTAGTCAGTTCAGAGATATGGCCCACTGTTGTTTTGGCTCCCTATATGCTAATTTGCTTTAGTCAGTCAACTGGGTGGAGCTAGCTTCCATGCCTTTGAGGCTAACCAATCAGTGCGACGCAGCTTGAGGGTAGTTCACGCCCTGTTGGCTAACTACAGCAAATTAGCATATAGGGAGCCAACACAACAGCGGGCCACATCATTGAACGGGAGCGTCCAGGGAAAAAACAGTGCTGAAATCAGAGAGATAGCGCTATTCAGGTCAGTAAACCAATTCAACTTCTATGACCTTGTGACAGGTCCTCTTTAAGGAGAATGTATAGGCAGACACAACCTCTTCCGGCAATACGAATATGATATGATTGCAGCGGGGTTAGGGAAGCCAGACACACTGTGATAAGCTGATCACCAAGCGGGCTTCCGTTCAAAAAGGGTTGACTTGATGAAACAACCCCTTTAATTGGGGGGGGGGGGGCTGGGCAGGCCTGGACTTTGCTTATGCCAGAGTTTGTCTTTAATATAAAGCATAGATTCTACCAATATAAGTCAATTATCTTTGTTTTGGAATAACCTCAAGATCCAAATGAGAAAATTGTGTTTGGCCGTATCTCCCGAATTGTTCCTGGTTAATATCGTTCATCACTGCATTTGCTAAATGTTAAAACATTAGACAAGAATGATTCTAGAACACGGTGAAACAACTCAATGTTCTGCCATTGGTGAGTCCTTAGATGACGCGTATACATTAGTCAGCTGCAACGAGACACAGCTGCATCTTTATAATGAATATTGGAGTTCTTACATCAGGTTCAGATAACACTAGAGATATTATGAAACCAGGACAACAATTCTTCTGTTAAAATCTAAGTATATCAAAGCTATAGTGTGGTATTGATGTTTGCAGCCTGGAAAAATACCCAGATGTTCCAGATCAAATGGTTCTTCAGTGACAAACCAAACATTTCTAAACAACGTAAGAGGATTCACAAATGATGCCAGGCCCACACAGAAACTAAATTAATCTCAGTCCATTCAATTTCCACACTGTTTTCTCATGAAGGGATTACATAATTCTCTAAGATGGTCACAAATGATGATGACAACTATTATTATTTATAGTATTAAACTTTTTCCAAAAATAGTTTGCTACGCATAACAGGAGATGTTTGATTCAATATTGAACCATCCTTCTAAATAAAAAACTGATTCAGGAAAGTAGTATTTTGGGGCATTTTGTTGATTTCTTCTAGGTATATGTCTTAGTGCCTCAAGCTTGCACACAGGATCATATGATGGGAACTGCAGGATCAAATATTTATAAACCAATACATTTTCACTAGCAGGACAAGCGAGAGTAATCTATACCAAGAACAGGGTAGAAATGGGAAAGTTAAATTTCACGGTGCTTTTCTGCACCTTTTTTTTACCAGTCTGCAATTTGCACTCTACAGACCAGTGTTTTTGTACCTTTGGCTATCCAACTGTTGCAAATCTACAACTCCCAGCATACCCTGACAACCAGAGGCTGCAGACAAACTATTGAGTGCTGTATATTTAGATAATCTATTTCTAATGCATCGTATGATAGCAAAAAAAAACTTGCACAGTTGAAACTGGGACAGCGGTACAAGGTCCGCGACCCCCCGGAGTTCTTCACATGACCCCCCCAAGGTGGTCGCAACGCACAGTTTGGGAAACACTGAACTAGACCAATCTAGTACTGTTTATCGATCCACTAAAGAGTTATTTTTACTCTCCCCCCCTTCTCCCTTTTCCTATCCTTATCTATCTAGAAAAAACACAAAATAATAATATATATGAACCAAGCTACCGCTACATCGACATAGCATTCAAGCAA
This sequence comes from Rhinoderma darwinii, assembly GCF_050947455.1. Lineage (NCBI taxonomy): Eukaryota > Metazoa > Chordata > Amphibia > Anura > Rhinodermatidae > Rhinoderma > Rhinoderma darwinii. Next base: position 39,197,986 of record NC_134697.1, on the reverse strand, counting down.
AAAAATGTCCACAGAGATATTCTGTCTGTAGCGCAAACCGACCATCAATGCTGCGCATACAAACGTATACATTTGCCATCATATGATAGTAACTTTTAACAGCTGTGGCATACCTTGCAAAAGACAATGCATGAAAACTGATCCTGCATCTCAAATACTGATGTTCCACAAATGATATAACACTCTATCACTATGGTTACAAATCATCATGATACAGGTGCATCAATAATACAGACAATGGTCGGCCCACAGCATTGTGTCTGAACTATTCCCTTTGAAAAATATTGTGTTGAGACCTAGACAGAATTTTGTAACTGGAGACATACACAAAAGAACATACACTGCATTTACATACTTTTATTAATAAGAAGTAGTAGATAAACATACTCATTCAGTACATGTTTAAATCTTTGTATCTTTATGAGCTGAGGATTAATTGATGATGAATTTTAAGAAACATAAGGAAATTTTATATATATATATATATATACAGTGAAGGAAGTAAGTATTTGATCCCTTGCTGATTTTGTATGTTTGCCCACTGTCAAAGACATGAACAGTCTAGAATTTTTAGGCTAGGTTAATTTTACCAGTGAGTGATAGATTATATAAAAAAAATTACTTAGTCAAAATTATATATTTTTATTTGCATTGTGCACAGAGAAATAAGTATTTGATCCCCTACCAACCATTAAGAGTTCAGCCTCCTCCAGACCAGTTACACGCTCCAAATAAACTTGGTGCCTGCATTAAAGACAGCTGTCTTACATGGTCACCTGTATAAAAGACTCCTGTCCACAGACTCAATTAATCAGTCTGACTCTAACCTCTACAACATGGGCAAGACCAAAGAGCTTTCTAAGGATGTCAGGGACAAGATCATAGACCTGCACAAGGCTGGAATGGGCTACAAAACCATAAGTAAGACGCTGGGTGAGAAGGAGACAACTGTTGGTGCAATAGTAAGAAAATGGAAGACATACAAAATGACTGTCAATCGACATCGATCTGGGGCTCCATGCAAAATCTCACCTCGTGGGGTATCCTTGATCCTGAGGAAGGTGAGAGCTCAGCCGAAAACTACACGGGGGGAACTTGTTAATGATCTCAAGGCAGCTGGGACCACAGTCACCAAGAAAACCATTGGTAACACATTACGCCGTAATGGATTAAAATCCTGCAGTGCCCGCAAGGTCCCCCTAATCAAGAAGGCACATGTACAGGCCTGTCTGAAGTTTGCAAATGAACATCTGGATGATTCTGAGAGTGATTGGGAGAAGGTGCTGTGGTCAGATGAGACTAAAATTTTGCTCTTTGGCATTAACTCAACTCGCCGTGTTTGGAGGAAGAGAAATGCTGCCTATGACCCAAAGAACACCGTTCCCACTGTCAAGCATGGAGGTGGAAACATTATGTTTTGGGTGTGTTTCTCTGCTAAGGGCACAGGACTACTTCACCGCATCAATGGGTGAATGGATGGAGCCATGTACCGTCAAATCCTGAGTGACAACCTCCTTCCCTCCACCAGGAAATTAAAAACGGCTCGTAGCTTTGTCTTCCAGCACGACAATGACCCGAAACATACAGCCAAGGCAACAAAGGAGTGGCTCAAAAAGAAGCACATTAAGGTCATGGAGTGGCCTAGCCAGTCTCCAGACCTTAATCCCATCGAAAACTTATGGAGGGAGCTGAAGATCCGAGTTGCCAAGCGACAGCCTCGAAATCCTAATCCTTTACAGAAGATCTGCAAAGTGGAGTGGGCCAAAATTCCATCTAACATGTGTGCAAACCTCATCATCAACTACAAAAAACGTCTGACTGCTGTGCTTGCCAACAAGGGTTATGCCACCAAGTATTAAGTCTTGTTTGCCAAAGGGATCAAATACTTATTTCTCTGTGCACAATGCAAATAAATATATATAATTTTTTTTTATATAATCTATCTGTCACTGGTAAAATTAACCTAGCCTAAAAATTCTAGACTGTTCATGTACTTGACAGTGGGCAAACTTACAAAATCAGCAAGGGATCAAATACTTATTTCCTTCACTGTATATATATATTTTAATATTGCATGCCTATTGTATCTGTGTTATTCCCTTATGACACTCTTACAGTATTGGAACAGATATCAAAAGACATTTTCTTAAAGAGAATCTGTCCAGGGCAAGCCTTGAGGTGTGCGACCTGTGCGGTTGCCCAGGATGACCTGGCACCCAATGCTTGCGACCACCACAAATCGTAATATTAATTATAACGCTTTTTTTTTATTTTTAGACATTATCACATATAGCATTGTTATTAGATTACTTTAGATATGGAGTTGTTATTTTGTTACTCTATGTTGGTATTATTTAAACACTTGGTGGTATTTACTTAGCCATTGCGTGGCACTGCTAATTAAGATAACTGTATGGAAGTGTTACTTGGTCAATGTATGGCACTGTTGTTTGTGTGCCATACTGTATGGCGCTATTAGTAAGCACAGAATAGTATGGTTATTTATACACTGTATGGCAATACACCATAGGGGGTGGGGCAACAGAAGAAAACACATAGGACACCATCTAATGTAAGGCCAGCCCTGAATCTGTCATTAAATAGGCTTCCTTTTCCGATCATTAGAAGAAATGGCATATCGCTAGAATTTGCCATCACTTCCTGATCTGTGGGGGCCACAGTAATAAGGGAGTCACACGTGACGGTAAAGAAGCCATGGGGCAACAGTAGTAAGCTTGCACCCAGTGGCGTAGCTATAGGGGTCGCAGCGGTCGCACTTGCGACCGGGCCCCTAAGCCTGGGGGGCCCACGGGCCCCCTGTTGCCATACAGCATGCTTACTAAAGAAATCTTCTGTGCCGTGAAGCCGGCACTTCCTGGTTACGGTCACATGGTACACTTAGTGTACCATGTGACCGTGTTATCACGTGACACGGCTTCCAGACAGTGGAATGGAAGAGTCGGTGCGGAGGACTCCAGGTAAGCTGCAGTCTGGAATGTAATGTATTGTGTTGTGTTGTAATGTAATGTATTGTAATGTGATGTGATGTCTTGTAATGTATTGTGTTGTATTGTGCTGTTTGCGGTGGAGAGGGGGGGGGCGTTAAATCACAGCCCCCCTCCTCTCTCCACGGCAAACTGCACAATCCAACACAATACAGTGTAGTACACATGACTATGAGAGCGGGGCTGCGGCTGTGTAATACAGTCACTGCCCCGCTCCTGAGTCCTGACATGTGCGCGCTGTCAGGATGATGCGGTGCGGCCGGCGCTGCACTAATGATCTGCTGCGGCACTGAAGACAGAACATGGCGGGCGCGCTACAAAACACCCCCATGTTCTGTCCTCAGTGCCTGAACCGCCGTTCATTAGTGCAGCGCCGGCCGCATCACCTCATGCTGACTGCGTGCGCACTTCCTGTCAGGAGCGGGGCAATGACTTTTACACAGCCGCAGCCCCGCTCTATAACGGCGGAGATCAGAGAAACCTCTCATCTCCGCCGTTATTCCCGTGAATGCTGCGATCACAGCGGACTGCAGCATTCAGGGGAAAATGAGAAGGGGGATGCCCATGGATCACATCACAGGGAATTCCTGTGACGGGATCGAGGGCCATACCATATATGGGCAGACAGCCCAGGGTCCATTGAAGGACCCCAGGGCTGTCTTACCATATTTCTTGTTGTTAGGGCATACTTAGGTATGTCCTAACAACTGCCTGTGTACTATACATACACAGGATAATGTACTGGCATATATAGGATATATGCCAGTACATTAAAGTTTAAAAATATACTTCTTTTTACAATAAACATTAAAATAAGTCTCAATACATAAAACATACACATAATCAGTATTGGCGCGGCCGTAATAACCTGCACAAATTTTTTTTTGCATCATTTATGATGTGTACGCTGTAAAAAAATAAAATAAAAACTACTTTCTATCACTTATTGTGAGGCACGAGGTGTGATAATGAATTTAACCTCCATGTTCCTCACATTCAGGGCTCATTTACACTAGCGCGTTATACGTCCGTGCGACGCGCGTGATTTCCATATATTTGTGGGCTGTTCGCGCATCACGCAGCCATTGAAGTCAATGGGTGCGTGAAAACCACGCAAGTCACATGGAAGCACTTCCGTGCGAACTGCGTGATTCACGCAACTGCTGTCAAACTATGAATGAAAACAGGAAAGCACCACGTGCTTTTCTGTTTACAAACATCAAACGGAGTGTCATAATGATGGCGGCTGCGCGAAAATCATGCAGCCGCGCATCATACGGGGCTGACACACAGAGCTGTTAAGTGCCTTTTGCGCACGCAAAACACCGCGTTTTTTGCCTGCGCAAAACGCACACACTCGTCTAAACCAGGCCTAATAGTAATTAACCCCATCATGTACCTCACACATTAACCCATTATGACTGAGAAACATGATGGGGTTAATTACTATTAGGCCTCATTCACACGGCAGGGTTTCCCGGCCGGGTGCCGGCCGTTCATAAATCGGCCGGCACCCGGCTGCATTAGGAATAATAGACCCCTAATGGGGCTATTCACACGACCGATTTTTTGACGGCCGGGAAAACCGCCCGTCAAAAAATAGGACATGCTCTATTTTCGCCCGGGTACCCGGCCGCCCGGCTCCCATAGAAGTCTATGGGGCCGGGTAATACCCGGCCATCACCGGGATGTGTCCCGAGTGACGGCAGGGTTTTCCGGCTCTTGCGCTCTATCTCCTCCTCACAGCGCAGAGTGCATGTGAGGAGGAGGAGTTGATGCCATTCTGACGAATGGCATCACTGTACACGGTGTGGCAGGGCCGGGGTGTACAGCAGGTGGAAGGGAGCGCTGCGCTGGCTCCCTTCTCCTGTTTGTTTTAAAAGCGCCCTGGCCCGGCGACACCTTTGATGGCGCCGCTAGTAGCAGCAGCAGCTGCGGCTGCTACTACTGTAGCGACGCCACTATAGCAGAGCGGGGAGGTATCTCCCCGCTCTGCTATGTGCTAGCCGCACTTTAGCTCCTTGAAGGAGCGGAATCCCCGTGTGTTCGGGGATTCCGCTCCTGGACAGAGCGCTTGATGTCTCTGTCCATATCTGGGCAGTGACATCAGGGGAAACTCCTGAAGCGGAATCCCCGAACACATGGGGATTCCCCTTCAGGAGTTGCCGCTGATGTCACTGTCCGGATCTGCCCGGCCCGGCACGGATGCATAACTTTATGCAAACCGGCCGGGCAGAATGGCCGATTTTACCGGCCGGCACTCGGGCTCGGACCCGACCCGGTCGTGTGAATCCCGCCTTAATGTGAGGCACATTCAAAATTCAGCATCACACCAGGCGCCTCACATTTTTTTTTATTTTTTATTACTGTTCACAAAGTAAGCGAAGTATCGGTATCGAAGTCCAAATTTTGGTATCGTGACATCCCTACACTGTGGGTCGCGTCCCCCTGGGGGTTCGTGTGAAGACCTCTGGGGGGTCGCGAGTCACTCACCGAGGTCCCGGTTCCATTCAATGCTGGAGCAAGGAGCTGACGTCTCCTTGATCCAGCATTCACTGTGCCCTGAGCGGCTCAACGCAGGCTGGCGGAATGTAGTGACATCATCGCGCCTGTCTGCGCCGAGTCACTCATAGCACACACCGGAGGAGGCGAAGGATCCTCCACCCGACTTGGGAACGGGGATAGGTAAGTAATTATGCTCTTTTTCTATTATGCACATATGGGGGCATTATACTGTATGGGGAGCTGATATGGTGGGGGGGGGGCATTATATGGTATGGGGCTGTTATGGGGGGCATACGTTATGTGGCATTATACTGTGTGGGGGCATTATACTATGGGGTCTGTTGGGCAAGGCGTCTGGGCATAGGCGCGCGCAGGGGTCTGATGATGATGGTGGTGTTGGGGAGAGGTAGGGGGGCCCAAGCTGAATTCTTGCACCCGGGCCCATGAGCCTTTAGCTATGCCCCTGCTTGCACCCCAATGATCCAAATGTCTTAGCAATAAACCATAACATTATAACATCTGGGTATCAGTTAGATTCCCTAGTAAAAGTAAGAGAGCATGCCTTGTATCTTCAGTTCATGGTCTACTCTACAGTCGGACTGGCCCATCGGTGTACCAGAGGCTCAGTAATGGACTCCAAATGTCCAGCAGAGGACATCCAGATTTGAAACTTACTTTGAAGTCACCTGGCATTTGGGTCTATCTCTTATTAGTTGATTCACAAATATCATACTAGACATGATTCAAATAAAGATGAATGTGGTTATGTTCTGCAAATATGGAATGTGGGCCTTCAGAATCATTTTCTCTGATGGGCCCAAGTAACCCCGTCCGACGCTGGTTAGCACCATAGCCCCTCGCGGCTAATCAGTCAAGAGGGAAAAGCTAATTAATATATAATAGAATCCACTAGCTTAGTTTTAATAGGGCATCTAATGGGTGTATGTTGGCAGATCCTTTTTAACCCCTTAAGGACACGGCCAATTTTAGCCTTGAGGACAGAGCAATTTTTTTTACATTTCCCTCTTTGCATCCCGACGCTCATAACGCTTTTATTTTTTGTACGACGTAGTTGTATGAGACATTGTTTTTTGCGGGACGAGTTGTACTTTATGTAGGTACCATTTTTTGGTACAAATACATTATCGTTTAATTTCTATAAATTTTTAATTAGATTAAAATGCCAAAAAAAAGCAGTTGTGCAGCAGTTTTAATATTTATTTTTTTACACCATACACCGATCATAATAAATAATGGTATACATTTGTAGTACAGGTTGTTACGGTCGTGGCGATACCAAATATGTCTATATTATTTCATGTTTTGGGACTTATATTTTAAAAAGTTGATTTATTATAAAAAATGTGTATTTCTGTGTATTTTATTTACTTTTTATTTATTTATTTACCTTTTTTTTTTTTTTACATTCATTTAACTTTTTTTTTTAATCCCATAAAGGGATTTATTATTTTGATTTTTATTTTGTAACTGTAATGTACTGGCATAGATCTATATGCCAGTACATTAGCCTGTTACTGATCGTACACAGGCAGTTGTTAGGGCATACCTCAGTATGCCCTAACAACAGGAAATATGTTCAGACAGCCCTGGGGTCCTTCACTGGACCCTGGGCTGTCTGGCCATACGAGTTATGGGCTTTGATCGCGTCACAGTTATTTTCTGTGACGCGATCAATGTGAAGTCCCCTCTCCTTGAACGCCGCGATCAGATGTCATTGCGGCGTTCAAAGTGTTAACAGCGGAGAGAAGATGTTTCTCTTCTCTCCGCTGTCAGAGCGGGGCCGTGGCTGTGTATTACAGCTGTTGCCCCGCTCTCGATCGCGCGCACAGACGCGCGCAGGGACGGCTGTCACACAGGACGAGTATGCTCGTCCTAATGCGCAAAGTGCTCGCAGCTCAGGCCGAGCATACTCGTCCTGTGTCGGCAACCAGTTAAAATGGATGTAGATATTTGAAAAAAATCTGTATGACTGGTGTATTTGGACCACCATTTGGTCGGCTGACACCCCTAAACATCACATTGTATAGTCCATTCAAGTGTCAGGTTGTTCACTTATATATTTAAATTTGCATTAGTTATGATCATTTGTAATCTAGCAATTCATGGCCAATTCATACACAATCAGTTTACACTTTTGTATTAGAGATTTGCATATATTTCAATTATTGGAATTACTCCTTTTATCTAATGATATAGCAGAGAAGCAGTTGAAATATTGAATTTCCATTCTGCAAGCCTATTAGCAAAATACAGCTATAATTTCCAGAAGTATGGGTCAGAGAAATGCTTCAGTATGTCACTGTGGCATACGTTTTTGTGCAATACGTCAACGATAACGTTTTTTATAGTGTAGGCAATAACATGTAGGGCTTTATTCTATTGTTTACCCTAAAAACAAAAACTGATAGCTATGTATAAATTTTTGTCAAAATGGAAGTTAATGTGTAGATGTATGCAGACATATGTCATACTTTTCCATGTGTTGCATAATTTGTAAACTTTTATTTGCTTAAAGCAAATGTCTAACAGCTATGAACATTAAACCATTAAAGGGGTTATTCCACGCAGGACATTTATCACCTATCCAAAGGATAAGTGATAAATATCTGATCACTGGAGACCCCATCGCGGGGACCCTGGAAAACCCCTATTAGGTCATATGGATTTCAGAGAAGGAGTTCCACTACTCAGGACACCCTTTCAAGAGTAATTGCAGGGAGCCTATATGTATATGCAGTTTCCCTAATATACAACTGCTGATTCACGCCTTAAAATCCAATAAACAATATTGGGGGAGTTTTATTATTACTGTACCAAAGTTAGACAGAATAAAGCTAGACCAGATAGGCAGAAACTGCTCCAAATTTGTCATAGTGGCACACGCTGTATGATAAATTGGGGCAGCTTGATAGACATGTTAGGCACTTCCTTCTGCCACCTCGTAGCTGGTGTACTCTACACAAATTTTTTGCTCCAAAAGAATAGTGTACACAATTAATAAATCCATCACATTTTAGGACTCCTCTAAGTCACATCCCTTTTCTAGACACAGTTCAAAACTGTCGAGTGAGGTTTTAAGGGAACCTGTCACGAGGTTTTACCTATGGAACTCTGCTCACTTCTCACTGGCCGCTGCTGTCAAATGTTAATTGCCGTTATCCCCTCTCCTAAACTCCTCCTCTGACCAGAAATAACGGCCTGCAAACATATTGCGCCTTCTATGGTAATAATCTCGCTAATTCCTCTTCTTAGGCCCGCCCACCGGCAAAACTGGCCCGCCCTGAATGCCGAAATGTCGTCTGAGATGTGGTGTCCCGTTGTGCGCACGCACCAGAACAGGACATAGATGAGCAAGCGCGGGCTTTCATGTGTGCTGGGGGGAGGCGAGGAAGTCAAGATCAAAAGTAAGGAGGCGGGGTTAACTCGGTAAGGCTTGAGGAATGAAGATATGACTCTTTTATGCTCATTAGCATACGGCGCAGGAAAACACTAAAAAACTGAATAGTAAAGGTACAGAACCTACTTAGAAGATAATTATAGCTTACATAAAAATGATTTTTCACCCACTTCCACAAGGTATTGCTGGTTTTATAGGTGACATACCGTGTGACAGGTTCCCTTTAAAGTTTTTAAAACCCATAACAATTTTGCCGCACGGCATGTAGAACATTTTTGGGGCTTAATTTGAGCCAGAATTTTGGGAATCGCCACCATTATTCTCAGAAAAGCTCAAAACATGTAGGTACTATAATTTTTCTTTTTCCTTTACTGATATGCAATATTGTAATGGTATAATATTACTTTTAGTGTAATAAGTGGGACCTACACAAACGATAGTAGCATTGTATAAAACAATCCAAGTATGCAGAGAAAATTTCTGTAGACCGCCTGGAAGTCAAATAAACATCAATATTTTGTATGTGGAAACTAATGAAACATTTGTTAATGAGAATGAATGAAAACTTGCAGAGTGGCAGAACATTAAATGTCACCATAATTATTTCGCCTGCCACATGATGCAATACTTTACACATTTCTTTTATATATTAAAAACCATATAATGGATTCAGGAAAGACAAGTTTAGGTATCCATTGTTTATTTCAAGCTTTCTTGCAGTGGCTGAATCATATGTGCATAATCCCCAAAGGATTGTGGGTACTGGCAAGAAAAGCAGCACAAAGAACCCAACAGTATTTTAGTTTCCAGGGCAAATTTCCAGAATCTTTTCTGTTCCAGTAATAGTAAAAAGCTGTTTCACATGCAAACCTTATATAACTCTGCTGTTATTTACAATTCTGCATGTGTTGCTGTACTAGAGCGAAAAAGAAGAATTTTCTTATTGCGATGTGTGTGACCATCCTGCACATTCACATTTCCGGATAGCAACAAATCTAATATTCCATGTGGATGCCAAGAGTGGCATCTGGATCCTTTGCATATTTCAGTGGCAGCTGTTGGCAGCTCTGGAACTGGATATGACGCTGTCATCGGGCAAAGCTGCAGATGGTCTTCTTTTTTTTGCTTTTCAAGCTTTTTGATTGAAATTTATTTGCAAATAAATTAATTTCGGATTATGCTGTGCATTGTGACCCTTTTTATACTGTACTTTTCTGACTATGCACTTATTTTTTACCAGAAAAACGTTACTAAAACGCTTAGGCATCTAAGGCCTCGTGCGCATGAACATGTGCGTTCCTGTCCATAATGCGGGGCACAATATGGAACAGTTCTGCTCACTGTATTGACGACAGCTTAGTTCCATTTGAAGTGGAATCACTGATCGTGTTTTCCTCTTAAATCGCACATCTAGACGAGGAATCGGTTTAATATACCGCATCCAACGGAGCAGGCTGCAATATTTTTTTGCGGACCATGTAAAGTTAAATCTCTGTATACCTCCATTTTAAACGGTTAAATGCATGGCTCCATTGAAATGTATTACCACCATATTTACCATAATTAATAATTCTTAGGTCTAGTTCACACAGAGTATTTTGCAACCAGAAAAAATCTGCCTCAAGATTTTGACCTGCCTGTACTATCTCGCCACGGTTTTCGCTGTGTTTTCACCCGCGGCCATTGAGGACTGTGGGTAAAAAACGCAGTGAAAAACGCGTTATCTGTCTCCTATTGTGGCGGAATCGCGGCAAGAAAGAACATGCCGCTCTTAAAGTCGCTTGGGAAAAAAACGCCTCCGCCTCCCATTGAATTAAATGGGAGGCAGATGCGGATGTTTTTTGGCGCTTATTCCGATGCGGTTTCCACGTCAAAATCAACACCAAAAAAAACTCAGTATGAACTGGGCCTTAAAGAGTACTCGACAGCTCTCCTGACAGGTCTGTTTTATAACATACATACATTCCTCATAAAAGAAGCATTCTGGAGCACCTTGTCTTGTGCTGGGTTCTGTCCCAGTGACAGATTCCTTATAAAAATAGAAAAGGTATTTGATTTAAAGAATAAATTAATTAATGAATATCTAATAAAAATGGATGGCTTTAACATTTTGGGTACAAGGGCACACTTATGGAAATGTACTTACAGGGTTTTCCAGGAAAATATAATTTAAGAAATGGCTGCAAAATTTAGGGACATTTAGGACATGGCATGTTTTTTTGTTGTTTTTTTTTTTTTTAGCAAAAGCCAAGAAATTACCAGGGATAAAGCCGGAGCTCAGTCAACATGTCTTAAAAGTGGTAAGCAAGGTTTATGAAAGTTGTAAATGTGTTTTGCCAAAATAGTAAAGTTAATGCTGCTTACTTAATAGTAATAGCATCTGATATAAATATTAGCATACAGTATGTTGGGAAGAATACTATGGCATTATATACAGTTTAACAACCACCTGCTCTTAATATAGGTGCCAGATAGGGTAGCAATTCTGAAGAGGCCCTGCAGCCCCACCTACTGGACAGAACAACAACAAAGCATTTATGTTTGAGCCTCCAAGTGATTTTATAGTGTCTTCAGACTACTGTTTCCTATAAAAGAAGAACATTAACTGAAGTTCTGCCTTTAAAACCACATTAGGGAATATATTAGGAAATTGCATAAATAGCAGTATAACCAAAGTATTAACAATTTAGATCAAAGTAAAATATAAATATGTCAAACTATGAAAGTATAAAAATTACTCCACCTGACCTAGGTTTATCAGTAGCCATTAATAATCCCATTTCTAAAATGCTATTCAGATATAATGTAGTAGATGCCGCACAGACCACTGGACCAAGATTTGATACATTTGCTCTCTACCTATTTTTCTCCTGAAATACTAAACATGTTCGTATAACAAGATCCATAAACAACAACTTGATTGTGGTTTCCATTAGTAACAGGAATTTTTCTTCACTACAAAAATTTCTTATTGAAAATAAGTGAAAACAGAAAAAAGCGTATTAAGATTTTTACAAAGATTCTAGCATGTACATTTGCATACTTTATAGCCATTATTAATCAAATATGGAGCTTTACAGTAATCTTTTAGGCCTCATGCACACTTCCATCACCGATTTCTCGGCCGTTTTTGACGGATCCGTGTGTCCGTTTTTGTTTCCGTGTGCACTCCGTTTCCGTTCCGCGTTTCCGTTTTGCACGGACGTTTTGCTTCCGTTTGGCTTCCGTTTTTCCGTTTAAAAAACGGATGTGAACTTCATTTAAACCAGTCACATGTCCCAGGAAACACCCATAGAAAGTTTACAAGAAGTTTTTGGTGCTGTTTTCTGTAGCTTTCAGAGCATAGAGAACAGTTTGAGATTACTCTGCTTCGCTTACTTTGTTTTTTTTGGTGTTTTGGAGTGAAAATATGAGCCTATCTTCAGGAATGAATGTTTACTGTAGTCTGTGAGTCTGTGAACTTTTGCTCACCCAGCCGTTGCTATGGCAACGGATCCGTCAAAAACGGACGGCACACGGAAGCCTTCTGTGTGCCATCCGTTTTTTTCACTGACCCATTGACTTCTATGGGCCACACGGTCACTGAATCACTGAGCAAAGTAGGACATGCTCTACTTTGCACGGAACGGAAGAACGGATCTGTTTAAATAACTGAAGTGTGCATGGGGCCATTGAAATGAATGGGTTCAGGGTTCCATCAGTGATAAAAACGGATAGCACCCTGAAGGAAAAAACTGAAGTGGGCATGAGGCCTTAGGCTTATACATAGTATACATAAAATTGTCAGCATTATTTGGATTTTGTAAAAGTTTAAAAGCAGAAACAATATATTAAAGCGACCCTCTGGTCCCACAACAAAATTTTAAATATGATGGGTATATGGAGTAATATTTACCTGATGCCCTCCAGTTGTGCCCCTCTGCTGTGAATCTGCCACTTTGGGGTCCCCTCTGTGTTCTCCCAACGTGGTTGCAGCGCTTCTTCGACTACGAGTCTCCCACTGTTCTCGGATTGGCCAGAACTGCTCATGTGAGCAGTTCTGGCCAATCCGACAACAAAGAGAGTGTCGAAGACTCAGTATGAGAAGCGCTGTGGCAAATTTGGGACAACACAAAGGGAACCCCTAAGCGGAGGATGCAAAGCAGAGGGGTGCAACTGGAGGGGGCCCGGTAATATAACATCACTTACCCCACCACATTTATAATTTTGTCCTGGGATCGGAGTGTCGCTTTAAGTCTACATGAATAAACTAGGATCATTTTATGTTTAGAAAGTATATGAAGTAAAAAAATATATTTCATTAAAAACAAATAAGTGATGAAAGCCATGTGCTTTTAAGCACTTAGCACCTTATATGAGTACAAATGAAAGGAGTTGTCTCATGAAGACAACCTGTTTGATTGGAAACCGACCGAGTGATAAGCTGATTGCTGCGGGTTCCGACTCTCTAACCTCTAACAGAAGCAATACATTTCTCTTGTAGCGCCTGCTGCAGGAGAGAGGTAACATTATGTGCCGGCCATTCAAATTAATAGCTATCCATGTAATGCATAGATACTACAGATCAGCCATAAGCTGAGTGGGAGCCCCCTCCATGGCATCAATATGCCCTAATAGGGAGTATGGATATGGGTTGTATTCATGACACAACTCATCTAGATGGTCTAGTACCTTTGAATCATTACCATGGAAACTGCTAGTAGATAGAATAGAATAGACAAAATAGAGTCTTTTATATCATTATGACAATTTTTAAGGGTATTCATACATTTTATTGTTTCCACTGTGTTATATCAAGTCCAGATTCAGCGCAGCCGTCTACCAGAACATTTTAGAGCACTTCATGCTTCTCTCTACTGACAAGCTTTATGGAGATGCTGATTTCATTTTCCAGCAGGACTTGGCACCTGCCCACACTGCCAAAAGTACCAATACCTGGTTTAATAACCACAGTATCAGTGTGCCTGATTGTCCAGCAAACTCGCCTGACCTAAACCCCATAGAGAATCTATGGGGTATTGACAAGAGGAAGATGAGACACCAGACCCAACAATGCAGACGAGGTGAAGGCCTCTATCGAAGCAACCTGGGCTTCCAAAACACCTCAACAGTGCCACAGGCTGATCGCCTCCATGCCACGCCGCATTGATAACACCTCAGCAGTGCCACAGGCTGATCGCCTCTGTGCCACACCGCATTGATAACACCTCAGCAGTGCCACAGGCTGATCGCCTCCATGCCATGCCGCATTGATAACACCTCAGCAGTGCCACAGGCTGATCGCCCCCATGCCACGCCGCATTGATAACACCTCAGCAGTGCCACAGGCTGATCGCCTCTGTGCCACGCTGCATTGATAACACCTCAGCAGTGCCACAGGCTGATCGCCTCCATGCCACGCCGCATTGATAACACCTCAGCAGTGCCACAGGCTGATCGCCTCCATGCCACGCCGCATTGATAACACCTCAGCAGTGCCACAGGCTGATCGCCTCCATGTCACGCCGCATTGATGCAGTAATTCATGCAAAAGGAGCCCCGACCAAGTATTGAGGGCATATACTGGACGTACTTTTCAGTAGGCCAACATTTCGGTATTAAAAATCATTTTTGAAATTGGGCTTATATAATATTCTAATTTTCTGAGACACAAAAATTTAGGTTTTCATTAACTGTTACCATAATCATCATCATTAAAAGAAAAAAATGCTGGAAATAGATCACCCTGTTTGTAATGAATCTAAGTAATATATGAGTTTAAATTTTTGAATTGAATTACTGAAGTAATATATACACACACACACAAAAGGAAAAAAGGGGATCTTCCAGCACATCCTTAAAAAGGTATAAATTTAAAGCGGCTTTTAGAACACATGCAATAGTTTAGTGATGTATGCTATGAGTAAGAACTTTTCTGTTCGAAACGCGTAAGCATCTGCATACCTAATCTGTGCTCTGTCTCAAATTTTTAATCATGTTTGCCGAATAAATGTATATTTTTTTAAGGATGTGCTGGAAGATCCCCATATTTCCTTGTATATATGGATTTTCTTCCTTAGCCTGTAAGCTCCCCTCCACTGCACTCCGCCACTGAGGAACTATACGTACCCAAAAGACGCATCTGGTGAGCACACGTTTTGCATTTGCTTTTTTATTAGTTCATATTTATATTATGTAGACAGATGAAGACAATACATTACATTCCCATAAAAAGACAATTTAATCTAAAATATGATTGTATAAAGTTATATAAATTGAGAACGGACAATTGTGTAAAATGGATAATGTCAGATATCTACCATTTTCTTATAATATGGCATTTGTCTTGCAATGATGGGGCGAGAGCTGCATGGCATTTGGTTGCTTTCCCATGATCAATTGTGTGTTTCCTCCATCATCCTCTTTCTATCAGCTTGTCCCGTTGTACTTATAATGACTGATCTTTGGTACTTACCGTTGATGAAGGCAGGAAATGGTAGAGCATGGTTTTACCAAATAAACCCCCTTTATTACTCTTATGATTATTTTTTTCTGATTTTATAAAGTAAATGAAAATACCCTGAAATGCATAATGCTTTAGTTCAGACATCATAGTATGCAAAAGTCTACACATTCGCCCACAAGGGTTCATATGAACACTGATCTTTCTAAAGGGCAAATTGAAGCACTGAAAATGTTCCCTCAAACTATTTAGAAAGTTTTATGGGCCACTCTGATTTTCTTCTAATATTTGTAGTAAGGCTATCAATCTCCGAATCAGAGTGGACAACCCCTGTTCATATGCCCCATTAGGGAGTTCTTCCTTTTGGAGTGTTTTTTTGCTTTGGAGGACTTGGCGCGACTATGTATTACACCTTGTTATACTATACTGGGAAGGGAAATGGCCCACAACTTCCTCTGATGATAGAAATTTGGGATAGAAGCAATTTTATGTCCATAGTCAAAATGTAGGAAGCAATTAGGACACCAAGCAAACAACAACAAGGGATACAAACAATAACCGCAAACGACAAGGAAGGTTTAAAGATCCAAGTGCAGTCCGTTGTGTGAGATGTCATAATATACTAGGCTCATATTCTGCACTCGGCAAAGGTGGTCTCTAGACTTCTCCATGGACCTGTTGAACAATCAGGCCCAATAATGCATCAATTCTATACTACAAACTAGATGTGAGGGTATATTCTCCAGCTCATATCTCTATTTAAATGTAAATTCTTTTCTTCACTAGGGACAGTCAGACGGTTTCCATGGCAACAGAGAAAGGGAGTAAATCAATGTCTTCTATGGCGCTGAATTCCTTTTGTTTTCTGAAGTAATATTCTTTGCCTTCAAGCACCACATTATAGGACTCTCTGCAATGAACCGCTATTGTCCATGTAAATAGGTCTAGACTTATAAATGAACTAACAAGAAAACGTTCTTTTACCAACTACTTACAAATGACCGCACATTAGTCAAGGTTAATTAGTAATTTATTTATGTTTTACTTACAAATATAATGGGGTTCTTGGATAATATACATTAATATCTCAGCAAGCTTCTATCACTTGTAAAATGGTCTCTAAATTGGTTGTTAACTTTTAGGTTTGTTTAAGGCCGGATTTACACGAGTGTGTTCGGTCCGTGATATACGGACAGTATGTCGGCAGTATTTCCCAGACCGAACACACTACAGGGAGCCGGGCATTTATCGTCATAGATATCTATGACGCTAGGTGTCACTGCCTCGCAACGAAAAACTGTCCCGTACTGAAAAACATGATTACAGTACGGGACAGTTTTCCCGCAGCGAGGCAGGGACTCCTAGCGTCGTACATAACTATGATGCTAGGAGCCCGGCTCCCTGCAGTGTGTTCGGTCCGGGAAATACTGCCGGCATACAGTCCGTATATCACGGACCGAGCACACTCGTGTAAATCCGGCCTAAAACAAACCTGAATCCGGCCTTAGAGAGTAAATAAACACACCGTAGTATTGGAGAACATGTATGGATTGTATGGTGCTACATGAAAGTAAGCAAACACGTCCTCTCTTTGTGGAGGAATATGAGACTCATGGGATCATACCCATGTAGATACATATGACCATACAATGTATGACCTGTGTTAGGGATCTGCCAGGTACTATGTCTAGGTATACTCCTGGGATTAATCAATCCACACCTGAGGCCAGACCTTTTAGACTGACAGAGTAGTCCAGTCCAGAAATATATTGTTGTTACACTAAGAAAATTACTTTAGGAATCATCACTATTTATCTGATCTATATAAACAATTGCTAAAGTAAGATTTACACTTTTCATTGAGTCTATATTACAGCAGCACCCAACAACCTTGTTCTTCATATGTGGGCTGTAAAGCTAGCCATACGCATATGCGTTCAGCCAACAGCTATCTTCCCATAATCATGCGTACTCCATTCAGCCAAGTGTGCATTTTAATGAGTACATCTCTGGCAGCGGCTTATCTCCCGGGGGAACAAAGGATTGAGCATGTTGAAATCCAACATGGCTGATCCTTCTTTCCACCCGAGCAGAGGATATGAAAGGTGCTATGGCCTCTCCCAATGCAGCGTAGCCATGCTCTGTCATCACACCATTATGGTGCAGAAAATGCAGTAAAAATGGCGCCAGGGCTGTTTGTTCCAGCGACAAGCAATTTAGATGTTTAGCAACCCAACAATCATAACCACCTGTACAAAGAAATAGCCAGAACATTACAGCGCAAACATGTTGACCAACACCACAACATAGCATGTATACAGGCCAGACTGGCCACAACGTATATAGTTACTGTATTGACCACTCCTCCTTCAGGACGTCACCTAGGGGGATAAAATAGAATAGCAGACAGCAATGTTAAAGGGGTTGTATAGGTTTAGAAAAACATGGCTTTCTTCCACTAGCAGAACCACACCTGTGCATGGATTGTATTTGGTATTGCAGCTCAGCTCCACTGAAGTGGATGGGGCAGTGCTGCAAAATGCCACTACAGGCCAAAAATACAATAGGTCCCATTTAAGAATTGTGATTCTTCCTCACACCCTTTCAAATGAATGTAGAGGTGTCCGCGCGTGTGCTGCTCTCTCAATTAATTTCAATGGGAGTTACGGAAAGATCCGAGCAAACAGAAGTACCCAGCTCTGGAGAAAGGTGCTGTTTCCTGTGGATATGAGACAAGTATCAATCATGGGCATAACCCTTTAAGCCAGCCTAACCAGTGATAAAGGGCTTTCCTGTTTAATGTACTTTTTTGACTACTCAGGCTGAGTGGACATATATTTAATTAATTGTCTTATTAACCTCTTCCTGACGTATGATGTATACCTACGTCATAGCCAGGTAGGAGAAGTATGGAGCAGGCTCACAGGCTGAACCCGCTACATACAATGCGGGTGTCAGCTGTATGTTACCCCGTTTGCTTAACCCCTTAGATGCGGTGGTAAATAGCAACCACAGCATTTAAAGCGTTAGAAAGAGGGTGCAACCCCCTCTGACAGCCCATCAGCCACCCAGCGGGGTGCCGATGGTTGGCATGGCTGTGTACTCCTATTATGCCCGTGCCTGTCAGAAACACAATATACTGCAATACGTTAGTATTGCAGTATATAGTGCTAGCGATCCAACGATCCCTTGTTCAAATACCCTAGGGGGACTAATAATAAGTAAAAATCAGTTAATAAACACGGTGCTGCGGTGGCAGTGGCCACCATGCGGCTCAGATCAACGTATATATTGTGGATGTGCGGTCCATGTCTAGTTTCTCACAATGCTGATATCAGTTAAATAAACACATACAAAAAAAATAAATTCCCATTTTCCCCCTGAAGCATTGTAAAAAATATAGTTAATAAACATAATTGGTATTGCCGCGTCCGTAAAAGTCCTAATTGTTACAATATAACATTATTTAAGCTGCACAGTGAATGCCGTAAAAATAAAAAAGTAAAATGCCAGAATCACTGTTTTTTAGTCACCTCATCCCCAACAAAAAAAGTTATAAAAAGTGATCAAAAACACGCATGTACCCCAAAAAAATATAAATATTTTATAAAATATAAAAAATATGCCTTCATACTGCTCAATCAACGGAAAAAGTTCTGGCTCAGAATATGGCGACACAAAATAAATTAAATTTTTTACAGTTAGTTTTTTCCTTGTAAAAGTAGCAAAATAAAAAAAAGCATATAAATTTGGTATCGCCGTAATCGTATTGACCTGCAGAATAAAGTTAACCTGTGATTTTAATTGCGCGGTGAACGCCGTAAAAACGCAGTGCAAAAAACCATCACTGCTTTATTTTCATTTTCCACCCCACAAAGATTTTTTTTCCAGTTTCCTAGTACATTATATGGTTCAATAAATGGTGCCATGAAAAATTACAACTCGTCCCGCAAAATCAAGCCCTTATAGGGCTATATCAACAGAAAAATAAAAAGTTAGGGCCTTTGGGGAGGAAAAAATGAAAATGAAAATCCGAAATATGTCTCTGGCAGGAAGGGGATAATACAATGCAAAGTGTTCCTTGTGCAAGCAGCCATGGGTTATTTTAGTGAATTTTAGCTGCAGATTGATCAAGAGTATTGTACAGAGCTCTGAAGATATGAGTTCCTAGCATAGGCCGCCATGCTTCTTATTGTATTTCTTAACATCAGTGTTCTTTTATATATTAAATAAAATTATTCTAGGAGTTAATTTTAGAGGATTTCATTCATACTACTTTATAAGCGGCTTCATTCTTAGACTATCGACAATAAATCATGTATCCCATTTCCAGTCATGTACTCTGGTTTACATAAAGGCTCCCAGTTTTGTCCTTTGAAAATCCCATGGCAAGGAGTGAAAGATCTTGATAAATAACTGCTACTCTCTTTGTGTCATAGCGTCTGCCATTAAAAAGGTTATTTGTTAAATGTTGGCAGCAGTTAACGAACATCAATGATCATTTATTTAGATGGACATTAAGAATCCTTAATGGCCTACAGAGCTAAATTTGTTTAATTGGTTACTTCTAGATGCAAGACCATTCTTGGTAGCATGGTTGTGCTCAATCAATTCCAAAAAGGGTGGAAATCTTTATGTTTTGTTGAATTAATGATTAAAATTGTTCAAATATTATAAACACAACTTAAAGAGAACCTTTCACCTCCCCATACATGTGCAGCTGAGTGCAGCATGTAATGGGGAGGGCTGCACAAACCCTGAGGCACTTTAAAAAAAATTTCTACCCTCCTCCGTTATTTAGATATCGGTGCCGTTATATTTGGCGCCGAATATTTAAATAACCCCCTGAACTGTCAATGGGGCGTGTACTGGCAAGGGGGCGTGTCACTGCTATGGACAGTGTAAGAGCTGGGGAGCGCTTGCACTGTCCGTAGCAGAGACACGCCCCTTGCCAGTTTGGCAGACAAAGTACAAGACTGATCTCTAGCAAGAGCTGAAGAGATGAGAGCGCGCATGCACGCTCTCCTCTTCACAGCTTACACTGTCCGTAGCAGTGACACGCCCCCTCGCCAGTTCGGCAGAAGACTGATCTTGAAAGCTGAAGAGTGAGAGGGTGCTCGCGCACACGCTCTCCCCTCCAGCTCTTGCTGTAACAATGTCCGTATCTGATTGGACGGTGTCACAGCCATAGTAACATGCCCCCTTGCCAGTACACGCCCCATTGACAGTTCAGGGGGTTATTTAAATATCGGGCGCTGTTACAGGAGAATATTGTTCCCATCCAGACACTCTGTCTTATGACCACATAAAATATACCTGGTAAATAGATATAGTATATACTGATATTATTCAGTGGTGTTCACCCTTTGAGGTGGCAGTATGCTCAGAAGCCATTTGGTCATAGATTCTTATCTACTGCCTTATTAGCATTACAATGGACCTCAGTACAGGAAGGAGCCATTGTAAACTGGATGTAGAGACAGCTGAGCATACTGGGAATAGATTTACCTATACTGTACAGATGCACATTGGAAGGTGTATGGGTGGTCATAAGGCGGAGTCAATGGAATGGGTGGGTTCAACCCAGGGATAGGAACATATAGGTCATGGGAAGCTCTTGGTGCGGCCTCTTTCCTGCCAGCCCTGGACGCTCAGCACTTAACATCAGGAGCAAGCTAAGTTCTATTATATGTGTGCTTTCTGTGTATGTATATAAGTATAATTATATTACAGCAGACTTTATATGTGTACATAGAGATATTCTAGGAATCTTATGTGGATTATAGATGAGTAGATATATATATGCTCTTTAAGCATGAGTCTCTATATGTACATGTACTAATGGTCAGGCGCTGTATGTGGCTTTGGTTATAGTTGTAGTACCAGGAGACCGTATAAGGTTGGGACCTGGATTTATATTATATATACATACACATTACTAGTCACATGTGCAAAGTGTTCAGGGAAGGTAGGAAGAGAGGCCGCTGTGTGTGGTTGTGTTGTCTATGTAATGTATTGTATCTTGATGTAGTGTATATTGGTTTGTCATGTCTATGTTATGAGTAAAGTATTTTTATATATTTAAGTATCTGCGAGGGTTGTATGTTACTCCTGTGGTGTGTGAAGGACCGGAGTGTGTGCACATTGTGAACAGTACAAAGTAAGCGGACTATATGAGAAACAAAGGTAACGGACTAGGAACGGAGAAAAGGGAGATAATACAGATAGTCATTAGCCCCCTTTAACAGGCGCCAAAAATAACGGCACCGATATCTAAATAACGGAGGGAGGTAGAAAAAAATGTAAAGTGCCCCAGGGTTTGTGCAGCCCTGCCCATTGCATGCTGCACTCAGTTGCACATGTATGGGGAGGTGAAAGGTTCTCTTTAAAGGGGTTGTCCACTACCAGACAACTGATGAGCTGTCCAGCAGATAGGTCATTACTATATCATCGGTGCAGGTCTGACACCCGGATCCTGCACCAATCAGCCGTACCGGTGGCCTGGAGGCACTGGATGTTATTGCCCATTATGCAATGTATGAAGCCAGAAGCAGTTGGCTCCGTACATAGCATAGCGGCCATGCTGCAGCTCTGCTCCTATTCACTTGAATAGGAGCAGAGCTGCAGTACTGCAGCTCGGCCGCTATTCCATGGCTGGAGCCAACTGCTTCCGGCATATACGTCCGGTGCCTGGAGGCAGCCAGAGCGACTTAACTATGCAGGGTCCAGGTGCCGGAACACCACAGGTCATGTACTGATGACCTATCCAGTGGATAGGTCATCAGTTGTCCGGTAGGGGACAACCCCTTTAAGATATCTAAGAATTGCTGCACACTTCACAATAGATCCATAGTGTGAGATTTAAAGGAAGTGATCTTTGCTGGATAATTGATACACAAGTAGAATATAAATAGAATTTTCAAAATTCCTTGTTAATGCTCATGCTGTAAAGTGCAGCAGACCTCTGTCACCCACAAAACAGGTAATATATTTTTTCCTGAGCAGAAATAATTCATTTTTCACTCAACCAATGAAATCAAAGCCTATTTCTCAAAGGTCAGGTAGCTTGAGAAAATCTGCCTTAGTATTGCTTGGCAACTGAGGGAGTAGTGAATTGAAAAATACCAATTGTGCTGAAATTTTATTTCCTCGACTCTAAATCCTTACATAGCTATTATTAATTATTTTTATCATATAGGAATTTTTAGAAAATGCAAACTATAAGTTATAGAGTTGCAAGAAAAAGTAAGTGAACTTTTGGAATTACCTTGATTTCTGCATTGATTTCTAATAAAATGTGGGCTGTTTGTTCTCTAACTCACAATTATAGACAAACACCATCTAACTAAACTAATAACACACAAACAGTTGTACTGTTCATGTTTGAGTTTTTTAGCACATTGAGTAAACATCCACAGTGCAGGGAGAAAAAATAAGTGAACCCTTGAATCTAATAACCTGTAGATCCCAATCAGTTCCACCATAAATTTCCTGTAGCTGCAAATAAGAATAATATTCTTGCAAAACAATTTTAACACCTAGTAGAATCCATGTCACGATGAATTGCTGCAGTTCTGTAGACCAAAGGAGGTCCAATGCACTACTATATAGTGTCACGATCCGTGGGTATGTGGACCCACTAGGCCGCTCCGCCGTAGCGGAGAAGCAGCTGGCCAAACAACAGAGTACCCGATAAATACAAAGTCCAGCACAAGGGCACCTGAATAGTCCAGACAGTCGCAGTGAAAAGACACAAATGGAACTTTGACGGGTGAGGATGCCACACGTGGCGGGGGATATGAGGCGTGGTAGATGACACCAGACATGGTGTATGACAGCAGGTGTGACCGATGGCACAACACGACTCCAACACTCAATAGGGCTCAGGAACCAACACAGCACAGGATACAGGAACATGTAGTAGGGCACAGGAACACTTGGGGAACAGGATAACACTAAGGGACCATTTGCTAAGACTAACATGCGAAAACACAACAACGCTCAGGCAAGAGTGAAGGGGCAGGGCCCTATTAATAGCCCAGGGTGATCATGGGCTAATTATTGATAACTTACATGTGCGGGACACAGCCGAGCGGAGCAGAAGTGAGAGCTGGCGTCTCCTAGGAATGAGATGCTGGCCAGGACTCACAGATCCATGGCAGCCGAGTGGTGAGTAGGAACGGAGGTCCGCGGCCACGGACGCTACATATAGTCTCTAATAAAGGTGGCCAATAAGGTGGCCATTCAGTGTCTATAGTCCAGAGCTGCATTCATGATTCTGCAAAACTGTGAGGTATTTTTCTTTATTTCTTTATATGTCCTTCTTTTCTTATAGCATCTCAAAATACAACATTGTTATATAGAAATGTCTGCAACTGTCCCATCTAAATAGAACTTGCAGAAATCCAGATGTACGGAAATTCACAGAAATTTCTGCAACAAATCTGTCGCCTGTCAGTGCTGACGGAAAGTTGAGTGTTTCTGACACTTACACAAAATGGAACTGTTCTCAGAACGCCTATAAGAATTGTAACTTTTGGGCCGCTTTCACACGGCAGTATTTTGGTTCAGTATTTGCAGAGGTTCAAATTCTTTTATTTTATGTGGCCTTACGTGGTCTTCCATTTTTTAAGTGGCCCTAACCAGAATAGGTTCGGAGAAAGGAAAAAAAATGCATGCAGTATTCTGGTCACGGCACCTGTATGGTAAGTATCATATAGGAATTTTTACAGACTACGCGTTTCAGTACCGAACTGGTTCCTTCATCAGGTCAAAACATAACCAGAATAGGGCGGTGGGTAGGGTTCTACTAACCAGACATTAGTTTTGGTTGGAGGCAGATTGAATTTGGCACTTTCACAACATGAATTCTGGTCCCAGATCTTCCTTTTACAATCTCTGAAATAAAAGTCATATAAGTGGGTAAAACTGTTGCCCTGCAGCGCCGCTGTCCTGAGTTTGAACCCAACTACCACAACAGAATTTGTATGCTATTTGTATGGTATTCCTGTGCTTGTATGTGTTTCCTCCTGTGTGTCGTGAGATGCAGAATGTATCAGATGTGAATGACATATTCTGTGTACAGCACCACCGAATATATTGGCTCTATGCAATTAAATAAAAGCATATTCATTTTTAACTTCAATTTTTTTATTCTTAAAGAGGCTCTGTCACCAGATTTTGCAACCCCTATCTGCTATTGCAGCAGATCGGCGCTGCAATGTAGATTACAGTAACGTTTTTATTTTTAAAAAACGAGCATTTTTGGCCAAGTTATGACCATTTTCGTATTTATGCAAATGAGGCTTGCAAAAGTACAACTGGGCGTGTTGAAAAGTAAAAGTCCAAGTGGGCGTGTATTATGTGCGTACATCGGGGCGTGTTTACTACTTTTACTAGCTGGGCTTTCTGAAGAGAAGTATCATCCACTTCTCTTCAGAACGCCCAGCTTCTGGCAGTGCAGATCTGTGACGTCACTCACAGGTCCTGCATCGTGTCGGCACCAGAGGCTACAGATGATTCTGCAGCAGCATCGGCGTTTGCAGGTAAGTCGATGTAGCTACTTACCTGCAAATGCTGATGCTGCTGCAGAATCAACTGTAGCCTCTGGTGCCGACACGATGCAGGACCTGTGAGTGACGTCACAGATCTGCACTGCCAGAAGCTGGGCGTTCTGAAGAGAAGTGGATGATACTTCTCTTCAGAGCGCCCAGCTAGTAAAAGTAATAAACACGCCCCGATGTACGCACATAATACACGCCCAGTTGTACTTTTACTTTTCAACACGCCCAGTTGTACTTTTGCAAGCCTCATTTGCATAAATACGAAAATGGTCATAACTTGGCCAAAAATGCTCGTTTTTTAAAAATAAAAACGTTACTGTAATCTACATTGCAGCGCCTATCTGCTGCAATAGCAGATAGGGGTTGCACAATCTGGTGACAGAGCCTCTTTAAGCACCCTTACTCCCTCAGGGAGTAAACTTGCTCAAGAGCACTGCCGAACAAAATCAATAGACTAAAACATCCAACGTTACAACCAACACTATTTATGTGTGTAGTATTTTGGATAGAGAAAGTGTTGGAAAATGTTATGTGTATGTTAGGTAAGTTTTTGTCATCTTTTTCTACATACTCGTCTAAATTTTGTCTCCTAATGTTGAACTCCTGAATCAAAGCTGCAAGCATAACTGGTTAAATAGAAAATGGGGCCCGGGCAACAAGCAAAGTAGGGTACTCTGCTCACCATGTTAGACAGCTTTTCTCATAACTTTCAAAGCTGCATCTATAAAATAATACTGCCATACAGTCTCTAAGTAATACATCCACTCAGTATTCAAATAATGCTACCATATAGTGCCCTCATGACTAGTGTTGCACGATGCATCGAAACTTCAGTACTATTTGGATGCCGCGCACCCTCAAACGGTTCAATACCGTTAATTCATGTATTTTGATACTAAGCTGTGCGGCCGCACAGCTTAGTATTGTAACACATGAATTTAGTCAGAGCGGGGCTGCGGCTGTGTAATACATGTGTGATACAGCCATTGCCCAGCTCTAGAGTCCTGACAAGTGCGAGCACGGTCAACATGATATGATGCGACCAGCGCTGCACTAATGATTGCCGGCACTGAAGACAGAACATGGCGGGCACACTACAAAACACCCTGTTCTGTCTTCAGTCCTGGCACCGCCACTCATTAGTGCAGCGTCGGCCGCATCACCTCATGCTGACCGCGTGCGCGCACCCATTGTCATGAGCCGCAGCCCCGCTCTAATGGTGGAGATCAGAGAAACCTCTCATCTCCACCGCTAATCCCCTGAATGTTGCGATCAAACCTGATCGCAGCATTCAGGGGAAAATTAGAAGGGGAGATGGCCGTAGGATGCATCAAGGGAAATACCATATATGGGCAGAAAGCCCAGGGTCCATTGAAGGAACCCAGGATTGTCTTAACATATTTCCTGTTGTTAGGGCATACTTACTGTAGGTATGTCCTAACAACTGCCTGTGTATTATCAGTACACAGGCTAATGTACTGGCATATAACTATATGCCAGTACATTGAATAAAAAAAAAAAAAAGTAATGTAATGTTAAATAACAAAAATACACACATTTTTTACATTAAATTACAATAAATACATTAAAATAAGTCTCAATACATAAAATATACATATTCGGTATCGTCGCGACCGTAATAATAAATTTATACAGTCATTTATGATGTTTACGCTGCTTTAAAATAAAATAAAAACTGCTTTCTTTGACTTATTAGGGTATGTTCACACGCAGTGACCAAAAACGTCTGAAAATACAGAGCTGTTTTCAGGCGTATTTTACGGCCGTTATTGGAGCTGTTTTTCAATGGAGTCGATGAAAAACGCCTCCAAAAACATCCCAAGAAGTGACATGCACTTCTTTTTCACGGGCGTCTTTTTATGCGCCATATTTTGACAGCGACGCGTAAAATTAAGGCTCGTGGGAACAGAACACCGTAAAACCCATTGAAAGCAATGGGCAGATGTTTGTAGGCGTATTAGGGGTGTTTTTAAGGCGTAATTCGAGGCGGAAAACGCCCGAATTACGTCTGAAAACACTGCGTGTGAACATACCCTTAATGTGAGGCACGAGGTATGAATTTTATCTGCTTCCCCTTCCCTCTACATATAGGTGAATTTTGAACCTCCATGTGCCTCACATTAAGGGTATGTGCACACGATAACGACAGTTACGGCTGAAATTACGGAGCTGTTTTCAGGAGAAAACAGCTCCTG
Organism: Rhinoderma darwinii; assembly: GCF_050947455.1. NCBI lineage: Eukaryota > Metazoa > Chordata > Amphibia > Anura > Rhinodermatidae > Rhinoderma > Rhinoderma darwinii. The sequence goes on along the minus strand of NC_134697.1, from coordinate 39,170,837 downwards.
CATTTCAGACATAATTGCTCGTACTCGCGTTTTGCGAGGCGTCCGTTACGACCGTAATTTGGAGCTGTTCTTCATTGAAGTCAAAGAAAAACGGCTCAAATTACGTCCCAAGAAGTGTCCTGCACTTCTTTGACAACGCTGTTATTTTAGGCGCCGTCTTTTGACAGCGACGCGGAAAATTACTGGTCGTCGGCACAGTACGTCGGCAAACCCTTTGAAATGAATGGGCAGATGTTTGCCGACGTATTTGAGCCGTGTTTTCAGGTGTAATTCGAGGCGTAAAACGCCTCGCTTACGCCTGAAAATAGGTCGTGTGAACCCAGCCTAATAGTAATTTACCCCATCATGTACCTCACACATTAACCCAATGTTGTCCATTATGACTGAGGAACATGATGGGGTTAACTACTATTAATGTCAGGCATATGGAGGTTCAAAATTCATCACACCAAGTGCCTCACATCAGAAAATGGAATAAAGTTTTTTAAATTATTATTATTGTTGGCCAAAGTAACGTTTTGGTATTGAGTATCGCAATACTACACGAAGTATCGGTATCGAAGTCAAAATTCTGGTATCGTGACAACCCTGCCCACACAATGCTGTCATTTAATGTCCAAATAAAACGACAACATAATACCGCCATACAATGGCTAAATAATACTCCCATATAGTGTTCACATAATACTGTCATTTAGATCAGTGCATGGCAGGAAACAGAGGGGACTGTGCGGTTCTCTTAATTGTTGGGTAGAGTGCTCAGTGTTAGGCCTAATTCACACCGCATGGCCGATCTATGTCCGCATAAAACTGACCATTTTCCATATAAATGTCTGTGTGTTTCTCTCATCGTACAAACACGCACTGTGAGAGAAAAAAAACACATTTGTGAATAGTTCCATTGACTTGTATGGGTCAGTGTGCTCTCCGTTGCTAAAACGGACAACACACTGACGAGAACTACATTCGTGTGAATAAGGCGTTAATGAGTGCTCTGCAGACTACTGGAACTGACAGTGGAGCAGAATGTTATCAGCTTCACTCTCAGGTTGCTCCTAGATATCCTGTCGTCAGGGGCCGCAAGGAAAATAAAGTCTCTGGGCAATTGTCTTTGGTTGCAAGGTGGTACGGTACATGACATCACACAATAGACCATATATAAGCATACAATGCATTTATGATTCCCTAGGTTAGTGGGGGCCCTAATTGTAACAGAAAATACATAAGGTTCTGTTATTTTAATTATACTTGTGTATTTGCTAAATATCAGCCCTTAATTTGGACATGTTCCAGGAAGACATGATGTATTTAAAGGGGTTTTCCCATGAGAGACATTTATGACATATCCACAGGACATAATCCAAAAAATTAAATATTTGAATCAGCACAAATCCAGATATCAGGAGCGGTGTCACGCTGTAAGATCAAACAAACCCAGGCTTGAGAAAGACCCTCCACTTGTCACGGGTCGAAACTTTGCCATTTTTTACTGGATGTTTGACCAATAAAAAAACATTGATTGTAATTTGGGAGACGTGTGCTGCTGTTCAACCACGCTTTTTCTGAGGATATCCACAGGATATGTCATAAATGTAATATAGATGCGGGTCCCACCTCTGAGACCTGCACCTATCTCTAGAACGTGGCCCCCTAAACCCCGTTCTGCCGCTGTGTTGCGGATGAATTTCGACCATGAAAAGGGTTACATGGTCGTGAGTTACGAAAACATGGTACTTCGCTGAGCTACTCTGTTTTCTTAAGTCCCAAAGAGCTGAATGGTAGTTAAGGAAACAGCGTAGCTCGCATGCTACGCTGCTTCCGTGACTGCCATTGACTACTATGGGAGTTATGGAAACAGCATAGCTCAGCGAGCTATGCTGTTTTCTTAACTCCCGACCATATAACCAGGAAGTGACCGGGAGGCAGCGAGAACCAGAAAAAGGTAGAACGGGTTAGGGGGCCCTGTTCTAGAGATCGGAGCGGGACCCAGAGGTGGGACCCACATCTATCTGACATTTATGACATATCCTTTCCTTTCCATAAATGTCTCATGGAAAAACCCCTTTAACCAATATGACAGCTCTCAGCAACTTCATAAAATGAGGTGTGCATCATTTAGGATTAACCAGTTGTTATTAGTGAAGTCTGTACCGTCTCACATTTTTAACATGACTTGTTACACTCCTATAAGATGAATATATTTACAGCTGAATGTAATATTGTCCATTTATCCTTGTAAAATGGAATCTTTAAATAGACAGCGTAGACAGAATGGCAGATCAGAACACAGAATTATGCGCCATTTGAAACCACAGTGGCTCTTTCCGTGTTCCATTCTGCTGATAACAAAGGGGTAGGTTACCCCTTAATGTTTCCCTGGAGAGGGCAGAATTGCATCTGACATGAATCAGAACTCTGCTCAGGCAATCAGCTCTTGACAATGAAGAACTATTGAATGACCATCAAAGTGCAAAAACCTTTGTGAGCCTGGATTTCAGAGATCATGCCCCTGTGTTTCCTGGCACATTAAACACATTCTGCTCAGGTTTCAAACTATGCCTCACTGAGCATATACTCCAAATTAATTCCAAACCAGTACAGCAGACACATTGCCCTTGTTCCCATGCTTACCAGGAATAATGGAAATTATTTGTGTAGGTAAAAGTGAGTAATCTCCATTCATCACACTGTTTTATTAGTCAGCAGAGACAGTACTGGTAAATGTAATATATGAGAGAGACATAGACATAAAGATGTGGCCACAATTATTTATTATTTATATATCTTTCTATGGCTAATGTCCTGTTCACATAATGTTTTAGCCCTACATTTAGCGTGTTTGTAAGGAAAGTTCCCGATGAGCACGCTAAGCGTGTCCATATGGCTCTATTAGCCTGACGGAGACCAAGAGAGTGTCTTTTGGTCTCCGTCGTTCTGGTATATGTCAGTATACCTCTTTTTTTTAGGATGGAATAGCATAGCAGACTACGCTATTGAATTGTAAGGGATCCCGCAAAAAAAGGTATACCGCACTGTCCATGGTCCACAGTGATGTCAGGAGCTTCCCATTGTCGGAGTCCCTGGGCAGAGCATCAGGGGCTTCCCCAGGGCGGAAGTCCACTGCCAGAGTGCTTCCGATACTCTGGCCGGGGACTCCGAGAATTGTAACTCCTGATATCACTGTCCATTTATGGACAATGATGTCAGGGGCTTCTCCAGTGGCGGAATCCCCGGCCAAATCGTGACCGGTGTTCTGGCTGGGAAATCCGTCATCACAAAGCTCCTAGCGAACACTGTCCATATATGGGCTACCCCAAAACTGAAGTGCCTTGCCAGAGCACTCCCCACGCTGTGGCCGGGGACTCGGGTACTGAAGCTCCTGACATCACTGTCCATATATGGACAGTGAGGTCAGGAGCTTCTTCAGGGAAATTGCTCACGCTCTGGCTGGGGACTCTGGTATCGCAAAGCTACTTATGTCACTGTCTATATATGGACAGTGACATCAGGGCCCTCTCCATAGCAGGCGTCCTCAGTCATATCGCTTCCGCCACTCTGGCTGGGGACTCCAACATTGAAAAACTATTGACATCACTGTCCATATATAAACAGTGATGTCAAGTGCTTCCCCAGGACCGGAGCCCCTAACCCGAGAACTTGTGACGCTCTGGCTGGAGATTCCGTCATTGTAGCTCCTGAGACCACTATCAATATATGGACAATGACATCAGAGGACTCCCGACGTAAACTTCCAATGGAAGGCTACAATGTGAAGTGAACAGGGCCTTGTAGCAGTCCCTGTCCCCATTGGGGCTCACAATCTACTTTCCCTATCTGTAACACATGCAAGTCACTTAACCTATTCATTTGTTTTTTAAAATGTGGGAGGAAACCAGAAAACCCCAAGGAAACCCATGTGAACACAGTCATACAAACATCCTAATATTGGAATGCTTATCTTTAATCTATATTAATTCACCCCGATCCCGAAAAAAAAAAAAGTGTTTCTACAGTTAGAACTATTTTCTTATGCTACAGTGGTTCTAGTCCTGGTAACATTCATTCTACAATCACATTCACTTTTTACCTTAAAGTGGCTCTGTCACCACATTATAAGTGGCCTATATTGTACATGATGTGATCGGCACCGTAATGTAGATTACAGCAGTGTTTTTTATTTAGAAAAACGATAATGTTTGACGGAGTTATGACCTATTTTAGCTTTATGCTAATGAGTTTGTTAATGAACAACTGGGTGTCTTTTACTTTTTGGCCAAGTGGGCGTTGTACAGAGGAGTGTATGACGCTGACCAATCAGCGTCATACACTTCTCCCCATTCGTTTACACAGCACATAGCGTTATAGCTATATCGCTATGTGCAGTCACATAAACACACTATAATATTACTGCAGTGTCTTGACAATGAATATACATTACCTCACGCCAGGACGTGATGTGTATTCAGAATCCTGACACTTCGCTAATACAATCCCGACACTACAGCACAGCAAGCGTAATCTCGTTTGAAATGACAGTTTACAGCGTAATCTCGCAAGATTACACTTGCTGTGCTGTAGTGTCGGGATTGTGTTAGCGAAGTGTCAGAATTCTGAATACATATCACATCCAGGCTGGTAGTGATGTATATTCATTGTCAGGACACTGCAGTAACGTTATAGTGTGTTTATGTGGCTGCACATAGCGATATAGCTATATCGCTATGTGCTGTGTAAATGAATGGGGAGAAGTGTATGACGCTGATTGGTCAGCGTCATACACTCCTCTGTACAACGCTCACTTGGCCAAAAAGTAAAACACGCTCAGTTGTTCATTAAGGAACTCATTAGCATAAAGCTAAAATAGGTCATAACTCTGTCAAAAATGATCGTTTTTCTAAATAAGAAAAACACTGCTGTAATCTACATTACAGCGCCGATCACATTATGTACAAGATAGGCCACTTATAATGTGGTGACAGAGCCTCTTTAAATTAGGATTCTCAGCTAGTAGTTAAAAGTGACATCTATAGAATTAAGATCAAGAGAATTTTGCAAAGGGAATGTATTCTCTAAGCTGTATCCCTTTACTTTATTTTTTACTCATTAGAAATATATACTATTACTGAAAATATTTTTTTCTGGTTATATGTTTTTTTTTTAACATTTTTGCCTGATGCAAGATACAACTGCTCGTGGGCATGCTCTGTGACATGTACAGAAGTCACTATGCTGGGAGAGGGAGGAGGAAGGAGGAGCTGAGTTGTCGATATCACCTTTTGTTAATGGTGTGATCCTGTGTTATCTGCCTCTAGCTTTATCAGGCTTTGTTCACATTTGCGTCAGGCTCCTTTTCTGGCGTTTTGTCGGAGGTTTCCGTCAGAACGGAACCCTGACTAAAACAAACGGAAACCATAGGTTTCCGTTTGCATCATCATTGCTTTCAATGGTGACGGATTAATTGCAAATTGTTTCCATTTGTCTCAGTTGTGCAAGCGTTCAGTCGTTTTAGCGGAATTTATACTGTAGTCGACAGGACGCAGCCCTGACACAGATGTGAACAAAGCCTAATATAGGTGTTACCCTTCATTGTAATCCTGCCCAGTGATGATAATGAGATGACTGCTGACCATGTTCCCAGGTGTCAGTAGAAGCTGAAACTGATAAGCAGTAGCTAATAAAAACGGCAATATATTTTTTTAAAGATACAGTAGGATGTCACAATTTAAAAATGTAAAATACACCATAAAAAAATTGTAAGAAAATGTATTTTTTAAATCAAATACTTTTTATTGCACATTTTCACAATTTCAACAACAGTCCAGAAATAGGACCACCACCACAAATCCCACTCCCATGAACTTTCGACCATATGTAAGAAATATGTTTAACAAGTAACTGTCGTTTCAGCACACTTTTGACACTTCATAGTGCCATGTCAGAAGTTTTGATTGGTGGGGTCCACGTGCCGAGACTCCCACCGATCGCTAAAAAGAACTGGCAGTAGTGCTCACCCAAACACTTTGTCTCTTCGGTTGCAATTGGCAAAATCTAGTATGGCTGAAAACAAGCTCACATAGAAAGTCTATGAACATGTCTTCAGCCTTAAAAAGTAAACAGTTTAATTAATAAATTAGTTGATGTCATATAATTAAATAATCTTGCTTGATGTTACCACCATAACAAACCCTATATCCAAGAATAATAATACAACCAAATCTCTTCTTTATACTCGCCTGTCTCTTAGCTTACTTCTGGGCAACAACTAAAGCTGCCCCCAGACATCATGATTATCATTAACGACAAGGATCTGAACAATTTTACGATTGTTAAAGGCTATGCAAATCTTTGAAAGTGAATTATTTAAAAAAATAAAAAGGTCAATCAGTGTGTTTTCTGCAACTTTATAATTAGTTTTTATAAAAAAATATTTTTACTTTTTGAGATAAAGCTGCTCTGTATTCTAACTTCGATGTGATAGATTACAGCAGGGGTCTCAAGCACGCGGCCCGCTAGTATTGGCTCTGCTCCGAGACTCTGGAATTCCCTGACATCGCTGTCCACATATGAACAGCGATGTCTGGGGCTTCCCCAGAGCCCCGAGCAGAGCGCTGGTGTCGGCTCTGCTCCGAGACTCTGTGGAATTCCCTGACATCGCTGCCCATATATGGACAGTGTGTCAGGGTCTTGCCCAGAGCGGAGCAGAGCGCTGGTGTCGGCTCTGCTCCTGGACTCTGTGGAATTCCCTGACATCGCTGTCCACATATGAACAGCGATGTCTGGGGCTTCCCCAGAGCCGGAGTCCCGAGCAGAGCGCTGGTGTCGGCTCTGCTCCGGGACTCTGTGGAATTCCCTGACATCGCTGCCCATATATGGACAGTGTCTCAGGGTCTTACCCAGAGCGGAGCAGAGCGCTGGTGTCGGCTCTGCTCCTGGACTCTGTGGAATTCCCTGACATCGCTGTCCACATATGAACAGCGATGTCTGGAGCTTCCCCAGAGCCAGAGTCCCGAGCAGAGCGCTGGTGTCGGCTCTGCTCCGGGACTCTGTGGAATTCCCTGACATCGCTGTCCACATATAAACAGTGATGTCTGGGGCTTCCCCAGAGCCGGAGTCCCGAGCAGAGCGCTGGTGTCGGCTCTGCTCCGGGACTCTATGGAATTCCCTGACATCGCTGCCCATATATGGACAGTGTCTCAGGGTCTTGCCCAGAGCGGAGCAGAGCGCTGGTGTCGGCTCTGCTCCTGGACTCTGTGGAATTCCATGACATCGCTGTCCACATATGAACAGCGATGTCTGGGGCTTCCCCAGAGCCGGAGTCCCGAGCAGAGCGCTGGTGTCGGCTCTGCTCCGGGACTCTGGGAAAGCCTCTGACATCGCTGTCCATACATCGACAATGATGTCAGGGGCTTCCCCAGAGCAGGAGTCCCAGTGATGTCAGGAGCACAGCTGGAGTCCCAGGAAGAGCCTACTAGCGCTCTGCCTGGGACTCCAGCTCTGGGCAAGCCCCTGACATCACTGGGGCAGCCTCTACAGAGGGCACTGGGGCAGCCTCTACAGAGGGCACTGGGGCAGCCTCTACAGAGGGCACAGGGGCAGCCTCTACAGAGGGAACTGGGGCAGCCTCTACAGAGGGCACTGGGGCAGCCTCTACAGAGGGCACTGGGGCAGCCTCTACAGAGGGCACTTTGGCAGCCTCTACAGAGGGCACTTTGGCAGCCTCTACAGATGGCACTGTGGCAGCCTCTACAGAGGGCACTGTGGCAGCATCTGAAGAGGACACTGGCATTATCTAGGGGTGTGTTGCATTATCTACAGAGGGCACTGTGGCCTTATGTACAGAGGGCACTTTGGCCTTATGTACAGAGGGCACTGTGGCCTTATGTACAGAGGGCACTGTGGCCTTATGTACAGAGGGCACTGTGGCCTTATCTACAGAGGGCACTGTGGCCTTATCTACAGAGGGCACTGTGGCCTTATCTACAGAGTGCACTGTGGCCTTATCTACAGAGGGCACTGTGGCCTTATCTAGGGGTGTGTTGCATTATCCACAGAGGGCACTGCGGCAGCATCCACAGAGGGCACTGCAGCAGCATCCACAGAGGGCACTGCGGCAGCATCCACAGAGGGCACTGCGGCAGCATCCACAGAGGGCACTGCGGCAGCATCCACAGAGGGCACTGCGGCACTATCTAAAAAGGGGCTGCCCAATCTTGACATGTGTGCTAACTGAGCCGCCGGACTGCATTTAGCGACACTTAAACTGGAAAGCTGGATTGTTGAAATAAGCACGTGGAGAAATATCTCAAATTTTAAACCTAGCGCTATTATTATAGTAATGTAGTATTATTATTCTAGTAATATAGTGTTATAGTAGTTCAAATAACTAATTGATTAACAATAATTTTGTATTGTATCAAATTTGAAAGTAATGCGGCCCGTCAACTTCCCATTTTTTCTATATGCGGCCCACTTACCCGGCCGAGTTTGAGACCCCTGGATTACAGGTTACTAGCGCTCTATATGGGACTCCATCTCTGCTCCTGACATCACTGTCCATATATGGACATTGATGTCAGGAGCTTCCTCAGAGCAGGAGTCCTGGAGCAGAGCGCTAGTATAAGATCTGCTCGGGGACTCCGGCTGTTATGATGGGGGTAGGGAAACAGACAAGTGAGCCCTAATCTACCCGCCACTCAGTCCCTGCCTACTTGCAACGACCCGCCCTAGGCAACGGGGTACAACTGGGCGACGGTCCCTATGCTCAATAAGTGCACGACAGACAAACAGACAAGGGTACACAGAAGCTAAGGGAAATGGGGCAGTTGCCCACGGCAACACCGTGAGCAACAAGAGTAGTGAACGAGCCGAGTCAAACCAGGAGTGTACGAGGTACCAAATGCAGAGCAGGAGAGTAGTGAACAAGCCGAGTCAAACCAGGAGTGTACGAGGTACCAAACGCAGAGCAGGAGAGTAGTCAGTAAGCCAGGGTCAATATGAAGCATGGACAAATAGTTCAAGAAGCTGCAGCAGGGCCAGGAAACCAACAGAGAAGAATCACAAGAAAGGAGGAACAGGAAAGGCAGGTATAAATAGACAGAGGGCGGGAGCTAGCTCCGTCTGGCCAGGCTGTGATAGGCTCTCCCACTCCTAAGTCTGCCATCCTGAGTGGTGGAAGATGGAGTCAGTCTCACAGACATAGAAGCAGGTGCAGACTGATTACCTATGGACGTAGATACAGAAGCTGTGCCTGGCAGATCCTTTACACCGGCTCTGGGAAAACCCCTGACATCACTGTCCATAAATGGACAGTGACGTCATGGGCTTCGTCATTCGCCAGCGCACTCCTCCTTTGGCCTGCTTGCTCCTCTCCCGAGGAAGTTACGGTGCCCTGCGGGCCGCAGATATCAGTCTCAGGGGCTGCATGTGGCTTGCGGGCCACGCGTTTGATACCCCTGCCCTATAGTGTTGAAAAAACAATGAGTCAAGACCTTTAACTCATTAAGGGCAATGCAGGTAGTAAAAACAAAGCAATTTTCCCAAGAGACTCATGATCTTTGCATGTATGAGGTTTAGAAATATGTCCTCTAATATTAAAACATTTGTATTATTATGGCCATAAGATGTTTGTAATTGTCAAGGTCAAGCTTCAGGCCATGTCTAGAATCATTTATTTCGTTGAGTGTCCTTCCTATCATTTAGTGGAGAATACTATCTGCTATATTCAGTTATCTTTCTTAACATAGTAGATTAGCTGTAAAATGAGCTCGTATTTGCAATTTTCATTGATAGTTTATCTCCTTTAGATAATGAACATTGGCAGTTCTCCCATTGTATATATGTATTGAGAATTATGGTAAAAACTCATGTGATCTGATTTCTCACAATTCTTAGTTTTAGGTATTCTGATATAAATATACAGTAGTATGTAACAACATACAAGATTATTTTCTTCTATATTTAATAAGAAAGCCTCCAGCTGGGAGAGCTTGGGGCAGATGTACTAATAATGGTAACCAGAAAAAAGATTTGTAAGTCAGAAAGAGCAGTGTAAGTAGCATGGGTGTAAATGGCAGTGTAGCAGGCACAGTATAGGTAACTTTTATTTAGTGATTATTATGGATTATTGAAGGGGGTTCTAGAAAATTGAATGGAGCTCAAATTCAAGTTTTGCTATAGAGCCCCATGGTTTCTTGTTGTGTGCATTATCCATCTACTGGCATCACTTTTTGTTTTTTTATGCACCCTGATTTTGTGTGTGCTATTCTTATATCATTGTGTACCTTATCCCTTTATTGTGACATCACTGTATGGATTATTATACTGTAAAATCATCAGCGTTGCTTACCGTTGAGGGGTTCCATCTGAGCTTACTCTCGGGGGAACCCCTCAACGGAAAGGCTTACGAAAACCTTACCTTCCGTTTGCATCTCAATGGTGACGGAAACTTTGCTAATGGTTTCCGTTTGTCACCGTTGTGACAGGGTTCCGTTGTTTTAACAGAATCAATAGCGCGGTCAACTGCGCTATTCAGAGTTCATTTAGTAGGCCTAGGTCCAAGCGAGAGGTGAGTCTCCTGGTGTACAGGTATAATGTTTAGTGCAGGGACCCATCTGTATGAGGTCGTCTTGTCCTGGCAGGCGGGCTCACACTATTTGATCAAAATGTGTGGTAAGAACCTCACATTTAAAGTATAGTAAATATAGAAGTAATGGTTTTTAAAATAATCCATTTATTTAATGTTTGCCTATAATTTAGCGCCCGCATAGTGCTACTGCATCTTTGCGTTTTGTTTGTTATTGCATTGCAGTCACAGCAGATTTGCACCTACCTATTTATTTCACTTGTTAGGAGGTGCTGACTAACTTTGTCTTTTGCATATACATGAAATAACAGACTGCTATTTTTCCCAACTCCACCATGCACATGCTCGCTCGGCCGTGGGTGCATGTTTACTTTAACGGGGAGAGGGGAATAAGTCAGTGTCAGACACATCTCGCAGTGGCTTACCTTCCATGGGTACAAAGGATTGAGCATGTTGGAATCTACAGTATCTGCCATCATGGGAGAGGCGGGAAATCCAATACACATTAAATCGCCAGGTTCGGCCAAATATGTTTCACCTGTAAAAACAGTGCAGCCAATAACTTATTCTCAAAACTGTGGCAATTCGTGGTAAAACACGTTCGGTTTTGCCCTGCATTTTTCCCCATATTGCACTCTATCTCAACATTTATACCCAGCCTAAGGCTGGATTCACACGAGCATGTGCGTTTTGCGCGCGCAAAAAATGCTGCGTTTTGCGCGCGCAAAAGTTCAGTGTGGCATCTGTATATTGTGCGTGGCTGCGTGATTTTCGCGCAACCGGCATCATTATGACACTCTGTTTTTATGTTACGAAACAGTAAAGAAGGAGGGGCTTTTATGTTTCCCTTCACTTCGTTAACAACTGTAGCGCGAATCACGCGCGTCACCTGGAAGTGCTTCCGTGTGCCGTGCGCAATTTGCACGCACCCATTGACTTCAATGGGTGCGTGCTGTGCGAAACACGGGCAAGTATAGGACATGTCGTGAGTTTTACGCAGCGGACACACGCTGCGTGAAAATCACTGACAGTCTGAACGTCCCCATAGCCTAACATAGGTCCGTGCGACGCGCGTATCATGGACGTAATATACGTTTGTATTAGGTAAATTGCATAAAGTTTGCTTTTGTTTATACTCCATTAATATACATTCCAGGAAGGAATTGCACAAGAATACAATATATACCGATTTTAAATGATATTGTTGCAAAATATCCTTTTAGCGTCTGTGCCTGCCAAGAAACCAAAGCAAGTACAATACTTATCAGATTTGTAATTTACTCTACACTGCGGGAATTCAAGGACCTAAGCAGAATTGACTAAAGTTAAAATGCTTCTCTGAACTCCTATTGAACATGTAAATGGTCGTTAATAATGTATGGGATTAAATTAACGCTTTTTGTTAAAAACCAGATCACCAAATAAGAGCACACTTGAAAAGTGGAGGACGTGAATACATCGTCTTTACATCTTCAAAGTTGTGTGGAACAAAACAAATTCTTCAAATGTATCAAATGCTAATTTGTGAATTCTTATAGCTGCATGGGGTTTCTGAGAGGTGCAACATTTCAACTGAGGGACTGCGAAAATATACCGCTTTTGTGAAAATGTGAAGTATTGTATTGAATTTAGCTTGTTATAAAAAAAAATATATTGTATTATGACTGGGCTGTAATTATCCAGGGTAAATCAAAAATCTGTAAGACGACCTCCCATATGCTCCGCAATCTTGAAAAAGTGCTATCTTGAATACATCTTAAGCCAAGGATCACACACTTTTGATGAAGATTTTGCGGCAGTTTTTGGGTCAGTGAATCTTATTGGATTCACTTCTGACTTTGGCTCAAAAAAACTGCCACAAAAACTGCATCAAAACTGTGTGTGTGATCCTGGCCTAAATGTTTCAACTGGAAAGAGGATCATGTAACTTATGTAAGATCTTCTAAGGCTCTGTTCACACTAGCAACGTGGCCTCTATTCAAAATGGAGGCATGACAACTATGATGAATCCATTTTCAAATTGATTGAAATCTGTCAGGTTATCGGACTGACGGGTTCAATGTCAGCGGGTCCTGCCTGTCACTGACACACAAGATGCCCCTTTTATCCATCACATCTAAGTTATGAACTTTGATGTGATCGGTAACAGCTCAATCCTGCATGTCAGAGACACGCAGGACCCGCCGACACTGAACCCGTCAGTCCCACTGACCTGACAGATACAGGTTTCATTGCTAGATACAGCTGCTCTGTATACACGATACAATGCAGCTGTATCTCAAAAAGTAAAAATAATTTTTTAGAAAAAAATCATTAGAAATTTGCACCAAACCACAGATATATATATATATTTTTTAAAACAAAACGATTTCCAAGTTGTACATAGCAATTTCCTAATATATGCTAAAAAGAAGCCCCAAGACATGGTTGGTCTTTGAGGTATAGTATTCATGGTTATTACCATTAACATCTGAAGTTTATATAACTTGAACTTGAAAATGAACTTCCCGATTTCCTGTATGTTGGTCATTATCGAAGTTTAAAGGCTGAAAACCAATCCTGATCTAGTTCCACAGATACTGCATTTGTTACAATGCATCAGAGCCCTCAGTCTAGACCCCAGCACAGGAGAGATTTATGCTGCTGTTGTGAGTATTGCCTAGCCTGATACACTGTAACAACCAGTTAGTCGACTACGCTGTTGCTTCCTGCAAAACAACGGGTCCGGTGCACAACAGACACAAATGGAAACCACGTGCACCAGATCCGTCACCATTGAAATCAATGTTGATGGAAACGGAAACCTCTGGTTTTCGTTCTTGTCAGTTTGTGTCTGTTCAGGGTTCCGTTCTGACGGAAACATCCGACGGAACGTCAGAACGTGACCCCAATGCAGATGTGAACAGAGCAGATTGTGCACCTCTTAATAAATTCGGGGCATTTTACACCAATGAGTTCTAGATTGAGATTGAGGTTTTTTTACCTGGCTCCACCATAAACATGCACGCTTGGCCAAGCGTGCATGTTTATTTCAGTGGGAAGGAGCCGCTGGCAGACACCTCTGGCGGTGGGTTATCGACCATGGGAACAAAGGTTTAAGCACAGCTGTCTTTTTTCTTATGTTAATGATTCACAGGTTTATGCATCATATCTTTATATTGTGCCATGCTGTGCCCATCACCTTGCATCACCCTGTTCATTTTAGCAGTACTGGACCAACAACTACTACAGTCTTTATTTTGGGTGGTAACATCTTGCCAATTTTTTTTAACCTACCCATACCCTCTAGCTAATTGTTGATGGAATCTCTTGACAATCTAAAGTGTGTGGGAGCTGTATGACTTTCCCTTTGATGTCCGGGGAAACAAGGATCTGGCATGTTGAATTTTAGCCTAACATGTCAGGCAGCCACCTAGACACCTCTATCCGTGCCTGTTTATAGGGGAGCTGGAGAATGGACAACTATCAAAAATACATAGTCAGCTTATTGGAGTTGTCTGTTTTGGGCAATTCCTTGTTAGAACGGGCACTTGACAGTAAACTGGGGGGAAACTAGGTCGATAGCCTATGTTCACACAGGGTGGATACTCTGCGTAAAGGTACACAGGATATCCATCCTGGCGGCCGCAGGTAATTCCAGCCGCAAAACCGCACCAAATTGTTTTGCAGTTTTTTGGCTGAAATGTCCGCTGTGGAAAACAGAAGAAGAAAAAAAACTAGCATACTTACCCTCTGACTGACGTCCTCCAGACCGGCCTCCTGGGAAGACGGTTCATCCCATGTGACCGCTGCAGCCTGTGATTGGCTGCAATGGTCACATGGGATGTAACGTCACCCCAGGAGGCCAACCTGGATGTAGAAGCACAGAATTCTGCGTAAGTATAAGAATTTTTTTTCCTAAATTGCGATTTTTGCTGCGGTATCGCAGCTTTTCCTCGACAAAAATTGCAAAATCTGCTATTTATTGCGGGTTTTACCTCCCCATTGAATTCAATGAGGAAAGCCTGCAACAAAAAAAGCAGCGATTACACAAATGCAATTGACATGATACGGATTAATAAACCGCACAGTAAATTTCGGAGCGTTTTTTCTGCTTATCATTTATGCAGCGTGTGGATGAGATTTTTGTTCAAATTTCATCCACTCTTCTGCTACTGTATTATGTTGCAGATTTTATGCAACACAATCCGTTGTGGAAAATCTGCAGTATTTACCCTGTGTTCGCTTTCCCTGCAGCGACACCACAGGAGAAACTAAGCATTACACATTGACCATTCAAATCTATGTAATGCAGAACAGGACAGGTACTACCATTCAAATCTATGTAATGCAGAACAGGACAGGTACTACCATTCAGATCTATGTAATGCAGAACAGGACAGGTACTACCATTCAGATCTATGTAATGCAGAACAGGACAGGTACTACCATTCAAATCGATGAAATGCAGAACAGGACAGGTACTACCATTCAGATCTATGTAATGCAGAACAGGACAGGTACTACCATTCAGATCTATGTAATGCAGAACAGGACAGGTACTACCATTCAAATCTATGTAATGCAGAACAGGACAGGTACTACCATTCAGATCTATGTAATGCAGAACAGGACAGGTACTACCATTCAAATCTATGTAATACAGAACAGGTCAGGTACTGCCATTCAGATCTATGTAATGCAGAACAGGACAGGTACTACCATTCAGATCTATGTAATGCAGAACAGGTCAGGTACTGCCATTCAGATCTATGTAATGCAGAACAGGACAGGTACTGCCATTCAGATCTATGTAATGCAGAACAGGACAGGTACTACCATTCAAATCTATGTAATGCAGAACAGGACAGGTACTACCATTCAAATCGATGTAATGCAGAACAGGACAGGTACTACCATTCAGATCTATGTAATGCAGAACAGGACAGGTACTACCATTCAGATCTATGTAATGCAGAACAGGACAGGTACTACCATTCAAATCTATGTAATGCAGAACAGGACAGGTACTACCATTCAAATCTATGTAATGCAGAACAGGACAGGTACTACCATTCAGATCTATGTAATGCAGAACAGGACAGGTACTATCATTCAAATCTATGTATTGCAGAACAGGACAGGTACTACCATTCAAATCGATGTAATGCAGAACAGGACAGGTACTACCATTCAGATCTATGTATTGCAGAACAGGACAGGTACTACCATTCAAATCTATGTAACGCAGAACAGGACAGGTACTACCATTCAAATCGATGTAATGCAGAACAGGACAGGTACTACCATTCAAATCTATGTATTGCAGAACAGGACAGGTACTACCATTCAGATCTATGTAATGCAGAACAGGACAGGTACTACCATTCAGATCTATGTAATGCAGAACAGGACAGGTACTACCATTCAAATCTATGTAATGCAGAACAGGACAGGTACTACCATTCAAATCTATGTAATGCAGAACAGGACAGGTACTACCATTCAAATCTATGTAATGCAGAACAGGACAGGTACTACCATTCAAATCTATGTAATGCAGAACAGGACAGGTACTACCATTCAAATCTATGTAATGCAGAACAGGACAGGTACTACCATTCAGATCTATGTAATGCAGAACAGGACAGGTACTATCATTCAAATCTATGTATTGCAGAACAGGACAGGTACTACCATTCAAATCGATGTAATGCAGAACAGGACAGGTACTACCATTCAGATCTATGTATTGCAGAACAGGACAGGTACTACCATTCAAATCTATGTAACGCAGAACAGGACAGGTACTACCATTCAAATCGATGTAATGCAGAACAGGACAGGTACTACCATTCAAATCTATGTATTGCAGAACAGGACAGGTACTACCATTCAGATCTATGTAATGCAGAACAGGACAGGTACTACCATTCAGATCTATGTAATGCAGAACAGGACAGGTACTACCATTCAAATCTATGTAATGCAGAACAGGACAGGTACTACCATTCAAATCTATGTAATGCAGAACAGGACAGGTACTACCATTCAAATCTATGTAATGCAGAACAGGACAGGTACTACCATTCAAATCTATGTAATGCAGAACAGGACAGGTACTGCCATTCAGATCTATGTAATGCAGAACAGGACAGGTACTGTTGTGGAAGCAACTTGGAGGCATTACAGACCCAAATACAGACACTAGGATCCGTAATTTGCGGCCCGTTAAACGGCAACTGTCATGTGCATAGGATTAATATTGATATCCTTTATCCATGGAGGATTATTGGCTAATTGCTAATATCCTTGGACGTCTGGGGTAATTTAATGGTTAACAAATTCCTATTATATTTTCAACCATTGTTTTCTCCAAAACTATTCATTGGAGGTTTACAGGTACTAGGAAACCCCTATGTTTGCACATGATACCACTATGTGTATATACTCATTGATTGCCAATGACCTGCCACACCACATAATATGCTATAATTAAAAGGAAGGGCTTTTATAGGACTGTAGTACTCATAATCTTATCTGGGGCATGCTGGGAGTTGTAGTCTCATATACAACTACCTATATCCCGGCAGCACACAGGTCTGGTCTCAGTCACCTCAGCTCACTGTTCCTCCTCCCCCCTCCCTCCTCACTCTGCGCTGCCGGGCAGCGTGCCAGGAATTCCTCCAACAGCCAATCAGGGAGAGGAAAAGGGCGCAGAGGGGCGGGGCTTATTCGTTTCCTTTTTTTTTTTTTATCTTCCTCTTTCAAGCCCTAAAATTCGGGAGTGGGGCGAGTGACGTAGCGATAGTTTACCGGGATCGCGGACATACAGCAACAACAACACACCGGGCAAGTGCCCCAGAGCCGTGCTGTGTATACCCGGGAGACAAGGGCCCGATCCGGATACTGGGGGACCCTGCAGTGCCCGTCGTGAGGGGGGAAGGGGAACAGCCTGTGCCAGGTTAGATCTCGGGCGGTGCCAGCGTTGTCAGCAAGATGGTGTCGTGGATCATCTCTAAGGCCGTGGTGTAAGTCATTCCAATGATTGCATTGATCTGCAAATATCTCCTTTATTGTGGGCCTCATCTCTGTGGCTTATGTGATTCGTGATCGATCGATCTATCTATAATTTATCCATTCTATCTATCTATATCTCCATGGTGACTATTATCTATATACAAAGTAAATCCCATTTAAATATGCACCAAGTTGCAATCACAATCCTGTGTTTACACTGTATATATAATGTAACAATTCCAATAATTAACATACTGTAGTATTATTATTATGATTGTGTTCTCATTGGTCCAGTAATCGCTCCTCTATAATGTAGCAGAATGGAAGGAATCGATACTCATAGATTTTAGTAATGTATCTATTATGTTGTGTTCCTATAAGAGCTGGATGATGACTTGTGTTGTGTGACTTATATCAGATTTATTTTTATATTCACACCCAAGTCACCCAGTTGGTGACAACTAAAATGAGAGGATCTGATGTTCACACTAGATAGATGTCAGGGGGGTGTAAGTTGAATTGGCAGAAAGTTACATCATACATCTGGAGTTACGCCGGGCATTGTAGTTTCCGTTTGGAATTGGACTTCTTGTAGTGATTTTAGTTTGCGGAGGTGACATGTCGTATATGATGTTTTGTTTTTTTGTTTCTTTAGTGGTCTCCAACCTGCAGCTCCACAGCTGTTCTGAAACCACAACTCCCAGCATGCTCGGACAGCTATAGGTTGGAGACCACTGCCTTCGAGGATAAGATGGTGGGCCGGGCCTGTTGACAGTCTGTATGAGAAACTATTTGTACAAGTTGTATCTTGCGGTGCTACTGTGTGTTTTCTATTTTGTTTTTTTGTATTTTGATCTTATTTTTCAGTTTGTTTTGAAGTTTGACATATTATATATAATATTGGGTGTAAGTGTCCAAAACGTATCATCTGCTGTAATTTCTAGATCTCTTATGGTAATGTCTGTTCTCAAGTTAACTCTTTTGTACTCGTGAAGTAGGTTCTTTAGTGTGAGAAGATAAAGGACTAGTCAAGATATGTGTCTATTGCTGGGCTGCGCTCCATTGACCGTTGATCAGTGGTAAGGGTATGTTCACACGGCGGGGGTCCGTAACGGCTGAAATTACGGGGATGTTTCAGCCTGAAAACATCCCCGTAATTTCAGCCGTACCGGCATGTGCAGGCGCTTGAACGCCGCGTCAATTACGGCCGTAATTAGCGCTGCTATTCATTGGAGTCAATGAATAGCGGCTCCAATTACGGCCAAAGAAGTGACAGGTCACTTCTTCTACGCGGGCGTCTATTTACGCGCCGTCATTTGACAGCGGCGCGTAAATATACGCCTCGTGTGAACAGACAAACGTCTGCCCATTGCTTTCAATGGGCAGATGTTTGTCAGCGCTATTGAGGCGCTATTTTCGGGCGTAATTCGGGGCAAAAACGCCCGATTTACGTCCGTAAATAGGCCGTGTGAACATACCCTAAAGGAGACCGGCCATTAACTTTCTGATGGGACCCCTAAAGAGGCTCTGTCACCACATTGAATGAAGAGAAGTATATGACGCTGATTGGTCGAAATAAAAAACTGCTGTAATCTACATTACAGCGCCGATCACATCATGTACAATATAGGCCACTTATAATGTGGTGACAGAGCCTCTTTAGGTCCATGTCTTCACTGGGATTTCCACCCCGGACCTCTTTTGACACGTTAGAAACTTCTTAAACCAGAAAATCACTTTGGGCTGGCTTTCTTGTGTGACATTTTATTGTTGCTGCTTCAGATAACATTCTTTTGTGAAAATGAATGATCAGGATGTTCGCTACATACGCCCTTAGAAAATCTGTCAAAAGCGCAGAATTATGTCTAATTTTTTTTTGCTGCATGTGTTCTGTAAAAGTCATTGTCAAAGTCTTAAAGTGTAGGTTGTAAACCAAGTTTATTATATTAGGGAAATTGTAATATAAGCCATTTCCTAATGTAATGTCAGTATTCGAGCTTCATATTGTCTTTTGTGATGGCCCTTTACATCCTAGATTTGCAGGAAGGGGTGAATGACAAATCCCAGGATCCAGGTAGCCAATGCACTTAAATAATTGCTCCTGGCACCTAACTTTTGGGGTTTGTTTTCAATGGTGTCTATGGGAGTTCTTATTGTCTGGCTACTAAAAAAAAATCTAACTGGCTCCTAGAGTGGTCCAACTGGATTCTGATGTATACAGTTACTTGTCCACCGCTGATCAAGGTGGAACTTCACTATAATATTTCACATTTATGGCCTCTAACGTATGTGCCAGGAAAAGCTCCCAATTTATCTGTTAAAAGGATGCCTCTGATATATGCCATACAGTGTCATCCATCATCCATTGGGTCCCAAAAAAAAGTATACTGTGCGGTATATGTTTTTCACTGGATACTGTTGTATGGAATAGCGTTGTCACATCAGCGTCGGGCTTTCATTCATGGGTTCTGTTCGATATTTCCGTCGGGGGAACCGATGAACGGAAAGCCAAACAGAAACCATAACTTCCGTTTGCATCACCATTGATTTCAATGGAAATTCTTCAGTTGCCGTTGGTTTCTGTTCCGTAAGGTTTCAGTTTTTTCGCGGAAACAATAGCGTAGTCGACTAAACAAACGGAAACTCAAATGGAAGCTATGGTTTCCGTTTGGCCTTCTGTTCATCGGTTCCTCCAACGGAAAGGTCGAACGGAAGCCCGACGCTGATGGGAACAGGCCCTAATATGTCTAAACACAGCTTTGTGTAAATGGCGTGTATGTGTGTATGTATGTGTATATATATATATATATATATATATATATATATATATATATTTATTTATTTATTTTTTTAGATATTTATAATAGCAATAACGCCACTCTAAGGTTTATCTCTGACATTTTGAGGGACGCAATGTAAAAAAAAAATATACTAAGAAAATATTTTAAACGTTCCCTAATGGCATACTGGTAACCGTATCCACAATGCTGATGTCAAAAGAAATGGTGCTTGATGGCAGAAACAATTATTCTATTTTAGTGTTTCATAACATCGTTAAAAAAAAAAAATAGTTTGGGCTTCCATAGACGTCTATAGAAAACAACCCACAAAGTTTTGTGTCAGTAGCAAATGTATAAGCTACTGGGATTTGTCCTTGATCTGCAGAAAATGATCCACTTGTTCCCTGGCAGTAACCTCTATGGCCATTTAGTATTGTTTATTGCCTTATGGAGATAATGCCTTCTGTAACCTAAAGGGTGTGATCTTGTTTAAATAGGGATTTGATAATCTGGTGACAGAGCCTATCTCCTATTGAATATGATCGGCGCTGCAATGTAGATAACAGAAAAGTATGTCTGCAGTGAAAGAAGCTGGGTGGTTACGATGAGAAGTGTATGATGCTGATTCGTCACAACGCCCAGTTGGTAAAAACACAATACACGCCCAGTTGGTAAAACGAGAAAACACGCCCAGTTGTCCATTGAAAAGCTCATTTGCCTAAATATAAAATTGCTCATCACTTGGGCAAAAATGATCGTTTTCAAAAAGAAAAACTTTGCTGTTATCTACATTGCAGCGCCGATCATATTCAATAGGAGATAGGGATTTGATAATCTGGTGAAAGAGCCTCTTTAAATACGTTGGAACCGTAAATTTCCTTTGTCAGATATTTTGCCTAATAAACGAGCGCCCATCGACAATACAGCATGGCACTCGTTTGCTGCATTTACATGGGGCAATGATCGCAAGTATGGGGACGAACGATCGTTAATATGGTAGTTGATACCCAGACGTTTTTCATCTTGTTGGCAGCATATCCCCTGTCTACACAAGGAGATGTTCTGCTGACAAGCGATCATTTTTTTGGCTGCATAGTCGATGTGATCAGCCGACAAAAAAAACGGGTGTTTGCTTGTTTATTGGCTGATTGCTGCCCTGTTTACACGGAGCAATGATTGGAATCCTTGGGGTTGAGATGAACTAGGAACGAAGTGGCAAATAATTGAATAATATTCTGTACCTATGTTGCTGACATGAACTGAACAGGTGCCTGCTGTAATGTAGAGCATTTGCTGCCGGCTATTTGTCTGAAGTTGACACCTAATAACTAGGGTTGATGTATGGCAGTGAAATATTTTGGATAGTGTTAGTGCTTACCAGCTTAAAAATAGATCACCGATACTTTTGGAAAGGGTTCATCACTGTGCGGACAAAGCGGATATGGCTGCAGAGTCATATGATTTTCCCACAATATAACGTATGTCCTATTCCTAGGATATGCTATAACTTGATCGGCAGGGTTACAATCGATCGCTAACGAAAGGGTCACAGCATATTTATTTTTTAAAAGAGTGCTGTGCAAAGAAAATGCTGAAAGGGCCGTGGTCCGTGTCTTTTTGGAATCAGTGGGGGTCTGACCTTGGATCAGGAAGTTATGGCAGTCTCCGGAAACAACCGACAAGTTAAAGTATTTTCATGACTGCCAAATGTGGAGCCTCACTTTTATGGAGCTTTTTTTGTAAACACAGCTCCAGGGTATGTTCAGACGGGCGAAAAATCGGAAGCAGAACGCCTCCAAACATCTGCCCATTGATTTCAATGTGAAAAACGGCGTTCTGTTCAGACGGGCCGTTTTTTCGCACGTCCATTTTGAAAACGGCCGCGTAAAAAACGGGCGCGAAAAAGAAGTGCAGGTAATTTCTTGGGGCGTTTTTGGAGCCATTTTTCATTGCCTCTATTGAAAAGCGCTCCAAAAACGGTCGTAAAAAACGCTGCGAATATCGCGAATGGCTTAAAAAAACATCTAAAAATTAGAAGCTGTTTTCCCTTGAAAACAGCTCCGTGTTTTCAGACATTTTTAGTCTAGCGTGTGAACATACCCTAAGGGGCACCTGTCACATATAGCATGCAGTCTGACAAGCAGGTAGAGCTGAGCAGATTGATATATAGTTTTGTTGGAAAAGATTTGGGGCAACCTGTAATTTATTAATTTAAATCCCTGCATATTCTGGGTTTAGGAGTCCAGTGGGCGGTCCTATTCATTGATCGACAGCTTATACATGGAAGGCTGTTCATCACTGATTAGGACCGACCACTGGACTCCTGAGCCCAGAATGAGCAGGAATTTATACTACAAGTTTTCCTGAATCTTTACCAACAAAACTATATGTTCGTCTGCTCAGCTCCTCCTGCTCTATAACTCACTGCCCATAGATTGGACAGGAATTTCAAGATGACAGGTTCTCTTTAATCTTTGCATAATGAGAATTTCTGGAACTTTCAAATATACCGTTTCAATTCCTACCATTTTCAAGATCACTTCTTGCTGTCAGAGGCTGAACACCTGTAAAGACCTAATACTGTCCTGCACTTCTTTGACACGAGCGTATTTTTACACGCCGTCTTTTGACAGCGACGCGTAAAATTACACCTCGTCTGAACAGAACATCGTAAAACCCATTGCAAGCAATGGGCAGATGTTTGCAGACTGTAGCGTCCATGGCCGCGGGCCGTCGGGTTTACTCACCTCCCGACTCCCCGCAGCCATGGATCCGTGAGCTCTGGTCCCCATCTTCTTCCTAGGAGACACCAGCGCTCACTTCCGCTCCGGTCTGCTGTGTCCCGTAGGGAAATCGTCATCATCATCAACTGCCACGATTTCCAGGTCTATAAGAAGGCCCAGACCTTCTGATCCTTGCCTGAGCGTTGTTAGTTTTCCCAGTCTGTCTTGTAAATGGTCCCTTAGTGTTTCCCGTTCCTGTTGTTACCCGTGCCTTGTTACCTGTTCCTGTTTCCCGTGCTGTGCCTCTGGTATCGAGTCGTGCCACGTCCTGTGTCATCTGCCACGTCCAGTGGAATCCGCCACGTCCTGTGTCATCTGCCACGTCCGGAGGAATCCGCCACGTCTGGCGCAACCTGCGGCACCTGTGTCATCCGCTACGTTTGGCATTATCTGCTGCTCCCACCTCCATCAGTGCTAGAGCTGCGGCCACCGTCTGGACTATCCAGGTACCCTTGTGCGGGACATAGTATTGCTGGGGTTTCCTGTGATTCGGCCAGCTGCCTCCCCGCTACGGACGTACCGCCTAGTGGGTCCACTAACCCGCTTCATGACACAGACGTAATGGAGCTGTCTTTTCAGGCATAATTTGAGGCGTAAAACGCCTGAATTACGTCTGAAAATAGGTCGTGTGCACATACCCTTAGGGTATGTTCACACGCTTAACCAAAAACGTCTGAAAATATGGAGCTGTTTTCAGAGAAATTCCATTCATTATACTTCGTCTGTAGTCTGCTGTGTGGCCGCCCGCAGCTTCTCCTTGTGATAACTACTGAACTTTTGGGGTTGCAGCAGCTGGATCATGGAAGGGGGTTATCCAGATGGAACAACCCGTTTTTATTTTCTAATTTGTTTTATATCCGTGATCCTGTGGACCTGCTGTGTGTGTCCAAAAGAATAATGCACTCGGACCTCTAAATAATGCATAGTATAAGAGAACACTGTAAAAGCATCCAGTATACATATTTTATAAGCCTTTAGCTTTCAATGGACACCAGACCTAAATCAGTTCATGTTACAGCCCCGAGCTCCTAGTGAGCTCATCCACTTTTTCATTTCCTTCTGTTCTCCATCAGTTCACTCCTCTTAGAAGTGGTTCCAAGTTTCTAGTGTCAAAAGTTCACTTTTCCAATGTCTTATTGTCTGGGAAATACATAGTGAAGGCCATCTACTTGTTAATAGGCACTGTCTTCTGGCTGAGTTCACAGCACTGGGCAAATATACTGTCTCATGTGCATATCTCATATGACAGAAGAAGAGGCCATACACAGACATCTAAAAAAAGGTTTGTGTGCGTATATCTCTATACACAAATGTAAAAAAGCAGCTGTGTTCAGGAGATACAGGTGCAATCCCTTGGACATCGCAGGCAAAAAATGGCAGCACTCCGGTGGCTTAGTTAAAAAAGATAGGTGAATAAAGTCCTATCTATCTAATCTATCTAATCTATCTATCTATCTATCTATCTATCTATCTATCTATCTATCTATCTATCTATCTATCTATCTATCTATCTATCTATCTATCCCAAATTTAGTGTCTTAGAAAATTAAATAAGCCCAATTTCAGAAATGATTTTTAATACCGAAATGTTGTCCTACTGAAAAGTATCTACAGTATCTGCACTCAATACTTGGTCGGGGCTCCTTGTGCAAAAATTACTGCATCAATGCGGCGTGGCATGGAGGTGATTAGCCTGTGGCACTGCTGAGGTGTTATGGAAGCCCAGGTTGCTTTGATAGTGGCCTTCAGCTCGTCTGCATTGTTGGGTCTGGTGTCTCATCTACCTCTTGACAGTACCCCATAGATTCTCTATGGGGTTTAGGTCGGGTGAGTTTGCTCTCTAATCAAGCGCAGTGATACTGTGGTTATTAAACCAGGTATTGGTACTTTTGGCAGTGTGGGCAGGTGCCAAGTCCTGCTGGAAAATGAAGTCAGCATCTCCATAAAGCTTGTCAGTAGAGGGAAGCATGAAGTGCTCTAAAATTTCCTGCTAGACGGCTGCGTTGACTCTGGACTTGATATAACACAGTGGCCCAACACCAGCAGATGACACGGCCCCCAAACCATCACTGACTGTGGAAACTTCACACTGGACCGCAAGCAACTTGGATTGATGCCTCTCCACTCTTCCTCCAGACTCTGGGATGTTGATTTCCAAATGAAATGCAAAATGTACTTTCATCTGAAAACACGACTTTACACCACTGAGCAACAGACCAGTCCTTTTCTCCTTCGCCCAGGTAAGTCGCTTCTGACGTCGTCTCTGGGTCATGAGTAGCTTGTCACAAAGAATGCGACCGTTGTATTCCATGTCCTGGATAAGTTTGTGTGTGGTGGCTCTTGAAGCACTGACTCCAGCCGCAGTCCACTACTTGTGAATCTCTACCAGACTCTTGAATGGCCTTTTCTTGACAATTCTTTCAAGGCTGCGGTTATCCCTGTTGCTTGTGCACCTTTCTCTACCACACTTTTTCCTTCCTCTCAACATTCCATTAATATGCTCAGATACAGTAATATGCAAAGACAGCATCCACATTTACTGCTCCTGTATTTGCTGCCGATTTTCCCGCAGCTAATTCCGTTGCGGATAAACCGCAGTGATCCCATCAAGTTAGTGATCCCATCAAGTACCTCAGTCAGAATAGGCAACATTTGGGTGAATGTGTGAGGTAAATTATGAGGTTAATTACTGTTTAATTTGAGGCACAACCATGCCAACCACTACACTAAGTATCGGTATCGAAGTTCAAATTCTGGTATCGTGACAACACTATAATAAAGAGAAAATAAAAATTAGGGACACTTACCACCTTTATTTGTTTTGCTGGAAACTTTCTCTGCTCCGGCTCGCGTGGGTTATGTAATGTTTATTCAGTAATGATCTGTGGTATTTTGCAAGCATAAACTTGCTCAGCTACACACACGCTTACTGCAATAGTCATCGGTTAAAACTTGTTTATCGGATTTCATATTGGATGTTTTCATTATGAGTCACAGTAATAAAATGTCTTATATAAGGTCCAATGTTTTTTGTCTTTTTTTAATGCAAACTTAAGGTGGAGGTACGCTCTATAGGCAGAATACAGGTTGCTGTAGATTGACACACTGGATATGCCATAAATATTCGATAGATGCAAGACCCACACCTATGTCTAGAACGAGGCCCCCTGACTCTCGTCCTAACCTCTCTTGTTCTCACTGCTCTCCGGCCACTGTCAGATGAGGTAGTCAGGAGTTTGGAAACAGCTGAGCTACACTGTGAATGGGAGGTATGGAAACAGCATAGCACGGCAAACTACACTTTTTTCGTATCTCTTGATTTCCGAAAACGGTGTAGCTCACTGTGCTATGCTATTTCATTAACTTCTTTTCACTTCTATGGAGAGGTTTCGGAAACACCGTAGCTGTGAGCTCGGCTTTTTGCGTACTTCCGACCTCCTTGTCAGACCGTGGACAGAGAGCAGCAGTATATTCAATTAACGTACCTTATAGGCCAGAATATAATCCCTATTGTTCATAGACATGATAGACATTTTGAATGATGGCGATCTCGCTCAGCTCCACCATAAGATGCCCATTGCTATTGACCCCATGCTATTTTAATGGTAAGAGCGAACACCAGACACCACCAGTGCCACTTATCAGGAGGCAAAAAAAAAAAATAGAGAATCAGACCGGTAAAATCCAACCTTGCAAATCCTGGATTCACCCATGGCAGATGCCAGAGGACAATACAGCTTCCCGTATATGTGGGTTTATTTTTTTCTCTATCCGCTTGCAGTGCTTTAGTTTCTCTAGGGTCATTCCCCATGATCATGGTTTTTCTGGTATAGATCCTTTAATGGTGTATTGAGTGGTACTGGTAAAACATGATGGGACTGTTGGTGACCAATGGCTTGTAAGGGGAAAACCGGATGAATATTATGGGTCCCATCATGAAGAAGAGAATCTCCTTTAAATTATAGGTGACTAAATAGTACACCGCATGACATTTGCTTTATCTTCCCTTCTACTCCCTTCTTTATAATAAGACTGTAGTCACAATTGTACTCATATCCTGGGCATGTCGAGACTTCTCAACTAATTCTATAACTTAATCTGTGAGATATAATAACCTCTTGTAAAAGAAACTCCCTTTACTGGAATGTGTCCTTAATGCTCCGTGTTTCTTGACATCATGCATCATAAGAAAATACACAATGTGTCACTTTGTTTTCTGTGTTATAATCTGTATTATATTGGAAGTACAATGTGTGTTTCTCTTGGACTTGGTTACCATGCAAAGGGTAGTGGTGCAGAAGAAAAGAAAATTCAGCATGCCCTTAGGCCTCATTCACATGGCTGTATTACAGCTCCGCACAATCACTAAGTCTCACAGAGCTGTAATATGGAAACCATAGTCTTTTATGGGGCCCTACTGTACCTCTGTATGCCTCCCAATTTCATACAGAGGTTTTATTCTGTCTGATACGTATCCGGATTCACATCATTGTATGTTTAATCGCGTGCCATATTATGGAGGAATTCTCCCCTCAAAGCATTACTAGGGGAGTGTATCTCCGACATACAACCCCAGAGCACCACAGAGGTTCTTCCGTGTGCTTGTTTCAATTCCCCACTATTTTCACAATATTTGTTTGCTGACAGTGAATAAAACCACTTTTGTTTACATTTAGAGTCTGAGATCCATCTAGTCCTGCTCTCCCAGCTGAGAAGTGTATGAACTTTCATACACTGATTAAGCTTTATTACCTAAGAGCTGTGTCATGTCAGGAGCTCCATCAGCATCATCTGCTCGGTTGACCTTTTTTAGGCATCTCATAGATGCTCTCGTGTTAGGACTACCTGCATTAATAGACCTCGAAATGAGCTGCCAGGGACTTAATTTTAACAGCTTATATCTTATAAAGTTGAGTTACTTCTATTATTTAAAGTGGCACTAAACCTAAAGTCTGCATTCACCTGAACAGCAACGTGTTGTAAAGTAATCGGCTATCGCTTGTAAGCAACTATTTTATGATGGGGAGAAGCTGACTGAAGTGTGGATGGGATAACTGATCGTCTAGAATAATCTCTGCTCTGATAATCTCTTCTTCATCTCGCATATCTCCAGCTCTAAACACCATTTACATATAAGTGTAGTATATAAAATCACTTTGCTAAGAAACTGCATACATTAGAATTAGTGGAGTTTTGAGCGCTACTTACATAATCATGGGGAACCCCTATACCAACCTCAATGATTACCCTCCGGAATCTTCTTGGAAGAACCAACAATGTCTATATCGAAGCTACCAAAGTTTTCTAAGTTATTAAGTATAAAGTTTTGTTTACCGCCTGCAAATGAGAATTTTAAATTCTCTCCCATCAATGATCAAATGTCGACTACGGTATTAATCCCATCGAAACGATGGAACCCTTGCACAACGGAGACAAACTGAAACCATTGACACCGGATCCGTCACCGTTGAAATCAATTGGTGATGGAAAAGTAAACCTTGGTTTCAGTTTGTGTCAGTCGTGGCTCCATTCTGACGGAAAGCTCAGACCCTGACGCAGATGTGAACATAGCCTTACTTTAAAACCTATTTTGGCTTTTATTTTTACTTCTCTTTTCCAGGCAACCATTCTTCTGTCACTTCTTAAGTTTTCTTTTGTTTTTACAGAATACCATCTTGTGTGACCAAACTGCACATGTTTAGCTTGACTCATCCCTCAGCTTTGATTTTTTTTTCCTTTTATTTTGTGAGGGATTCAAAACTTATTTCCGGATGTACGTGGGTGTGAACATGTGGAAACTGTAGAGTGATGTAACAGGGTTTTTACTGCCCTGCTAATATCAGCTATTCTTTTTTTATGGTTTGTATGTGCGCATACATGTCCATGTCAACAGCATACAATATATTGTGTATCTTGACTGTATCAGGATGATAAATGGGGATCAGACATGTTGGACCTTCGCATACCAGATCATTTGTTCTGCAGGGAGATAAGATGCTACTAGAAGGTTTTATGCTGAAGGATCATTTACACGTCTATGATCGGACAAACGATCGGACAAATGTTCGTTTTGGATTATTGCCCTATGTAAACAGGGCAGTGATCATCTGACGAACTCGAAAAACGCTCATTCGTCTGCTGATTTAATCTTTTATGCTACCCTGAAAATCATCGTTGTCAGCAGCAAATCTCCCCATGTAAACGAATGTGTCTCCGACATTATGTAAACTGTATGGGGACCGAATAATCAAATTATTTATCGTTCGTCCCCATATAGCTTACATTGGCCATATAAAGGGCCTTTACGTGTGCACTGATCAAACCTGTTATCGGCGCTCGGCACGTATCTACCCGTGTAAACCTCCCCTTTTTAGTTCTCATGCATACATCAATGCCGCGTGCATATAGCTTGTATAGCAGCACACTGTCGTTTTTGGTTGATAATATGGACCACTCTCCTCTCTCTCATGCTGTGGCACAGTCCATATCTGATTGGACAGTGTCACAGCCATAGTAACACGCCCCCTTGCCAGTACACACCCCGTTGACAGTTCAGGGGGTTAATTAAATATCGGGTGCCAAATTTAACGGCACCGATATCTAAATAACGGAGGGAGGTAGAAAAAAAATGTAAAGTGCCCCAGGGTTTGTGCAGTCCTCCCTATTACATGCTGCACTCAGCTGCACATATATATGGGGGGGGGGGGGGCGGGGGGGTGACAGGTTCTCTTTAATGCAGAAAGACCCACAAACAAGCAACAACTGAAGACAGCTGCAGTAAAGGCCTGGCAAAGCACCAGAAAGGAGGAAACCCAGCGTCTGGTGATGTCCATGGGTTCCAGACTCCAAAGGATTCTCTACAAAGTATTAAAAAAACAAAACCATTTGATTTATGGTAATGTTTAATTTGTCCAATTACTTTTGAGCCCCTGGAATGAGGAGGCTGTGTAGAGAAATGGTTGCAATTCCTAAACATTTCACGGGATATTTTTGTTCGACCCTTTTAAATAAAACCTGAAAGTCTACACTTCAATTGCATCTCAGTTGTTTCATTTAAAATCCAATGCGGGGTGCAGACCCTTTAGATCATGTACTGATGAACCTTCCAGTGGATTGGTCATCAGTTGTCCAGTATTGGACAACCCCTTTAGCAGTGTCTGTCTCTTTGGCGCACCAACTTTCAGGGTCATAAAGAAGGCTATGCTAGGATAATTGACAGCTGAAAGGTGTTTCATGTGTTGTGACCACTAATTCAACTCAAGGGGCCACCATTTCAGCTATGGGAGGTCTACTTGTCAGAGTGACCAAACGTGTGCTTTGATACTAATAGACTGAAATAAATTACATGAAGAAATTCTGGGTGGCATTCAGCCCAATAAACATTAGTATGGCAACCCCAAATTATATACGCTACGTAATGATGGGGGTAGGGAAACAGACGAGTGAGCCCTAATCTACCCGCCACTCAGTCCCTGCCTACTTGCAACGACCCGCCCTAGGCGACGGGGTACAACTGGGCGACGGTCCCTACGCTCAATAAGTGCACAACAGACAAGGGTACACAGAAGCAAGGGAAAAGGGGCAGTTGCCCACGGCAACACTGTGAGCAACAAGAGTGGTGAACGAGCCGAGTCAAACCAGGAGTGTACGAGGTACCAAACGCAGAGCAGGAGAGTAGGCAGTAAGCCAGGGTCAATATGAAGCAAGGTCAAATAGTTCAGGAAGCTGCAGCAGGGCCAGGAAACCAAACGAGAAGAATCACAGGCAAGGAGGAACAGGAAAGGCAGGTATAAATAGACAGAGGGCGGGAGCTAGCTCCGTCTGGCCAGGCTGTGATAAGCTCTCCCACTCCTAAGCCTGCCATCCTGAGTGGTGGAAGATGGAGTCAGTCTCACAGACATAGAAGCAGGTGCAGACTGATTACCTATGGGCGTTGACACAGAAGCTGTGCCTGGCAGATCCTTTACACGCTTGCTCTATAATCTGCTACTTCCTTTCTTTAACCAGTGTTCCCATTTTCCATCTTTACCAGACCTGCCCATACACATTAGATAAATGTTGTGGAATCCGCCTTATATTGTAGTTTTTATATATAAGGTGAACTACGGTTATGAAAGTCTCTCTCAATCCCTCTGTAAAAATGAATTAGAAGTAATCATGAGGCAGGCCCTATAAGTTGTATAGTCGCCTGGCAAATATGCTGAGATTTTAAAAAATGCAATCATTTTATTCTTTTATATGTCAGACATTAATTACCTTCTATTACTATCACAGTTGGTCATCTCCGTATTCACTTAATGGCTGGTATTTAAATTCCGTAAAGGGATGCCTGTCGTTTTGTAAAGATTGGATTTGTATTACTTCTCAAGATCGATTTCCACATACTGTAATTAAATTTTCTCCGTCGGATGAACATCCCAGTAATTAATTATTAGGATGTCTGTCTCATGTTCGTGAAAAACAAATGGCTCTTACTACCATTGTTAATCTACGCCAATGATGGTCGACCTAGCACATTCAAGGGTCCCTCAAATGTGGCCCTTGACTCCATCAGAGGGTCACACATTTAATGTCCTGCTTCCCCCAGTCCGCACCAGAAAGGTGGCTTCACATAGCTGGTCACTTTCTATAGTTTATAAAATATATAGAACCAGCGTAGTGAATGTGTACTCAGAGGGTCCCATTATATAATAGTCTGGCTCCCAATAATGGAATATTTATGGCAGAACCTATTGAATTGCCATAAACTTCTATCAAAGGAAAACCTCCTGTAGGCCCGTGCTGCAGATTTTGTTTCTATGACTGAAAATCAGTTCAATTAATCTGAATGGCAGCAAGCACAAAATTCTCCACAAAACGTGCAACGTGTGCAGAGGGGGGCCTTAGATTTCGCCATACATTTGGTCATGGTTGTGCTTGGTACGGCAGCTCAGTCCCGTTCAAGTGAATGGGAATGAGCTTTAGTACCAGTCGCAGCTTGTAAGGCGCTGTGCCTGAGTAAACAATGAAGGGGATGTGTCCCTCGCATCGCCGCTTCAAGCAGCAGATTGTTGGGGGTGCCTGAGGAGGACACACACTAATCCGATATTGATGGCCTATCATAAGAATAAGCTACTGATATAGGCCTGAAAAAACCCTTTAACCATATATAATGTGTGTATGTTTTCATATAAACAAAGTTGGCATTAGTAGGATGCTTTATGGTAAAGTTCGTTATTTCAAAGCAGAGTACACAATTTGGTGTGAAATCCAAGAAAGTGGAAAATGAAGAAAATGTCCTCTAAGTGCAGATTACAGTGGTGCATTGTGCTGTTTTGTGTTGATCCCTCATGTGACATGTCTAGACTTGGTGGACTTTCAATGACAAATTCCATCTGTCCAGTGAAATTACAGTACTAGCCTGGGAAAGGGAGTCAGACAGTCTGAGCTTTCGTGTATTTGGTCATATGTAAAGTTAATAATAGTTTTGCTCTTTGTTTTTTTAACTTCTTCGTTACTACAACATTAAAGGGGTTTGCTGGAACTGTATTATTGCTGGCAAAACTTTAGGATAGGCCATCAAAATTTGATCGGTGGAGGTCCAGCTTCCAGCACCTCCGCTGATCAGCTGATGGAATTGGCCACGGCCCATCTTAATTGTTTACGCAGACAGAGCACCATACGTTTGGTTGTGACACACACGCCAACACAACCCCTAAGGCTTCGATCACATGTGCACTTTTGATTCCTATGGTAGACCAGAAGAACAAAAAAATACAAGTTTTTCTGTTCTTCTGGTCTACCATAGGAACAGAAGACCGTCACAATAGAAGTGCTGTATCCATTGCACCACTAACAGCGCTTGACGCAACCCATTGACTTTAATGGGTGACATTAGGTCTCCATGAGAATCCGTAATTTTACCGGGAGAAAGATGGCAGCATACTGTGCTAATTCTTCTTGTGTTTTTCACCGAAACAGCAATGGAGGTCCATAACGGACCGTCCGTCTCGCATGTGAACAGAGCCCAATGAAGGCTTGTACTGCAAGTGTGAACAAAGCCTAAAATTAAGTATTGATATACAAAGGTTAATGTACTATGCTCTCAATGTATCTATTACGGTGTAAGATATGGAGATATTAGAGAAGTAGCCCAAGTTCCCATTTTGCCTGGCACAGGTTTCCTATGTTAACAGCTCTAATTTGACATCAACTTTACAGATTTATGAACAACTAAGGCAACATTTATGGTGAGTAGCTTCCCCTCATTTGGATACATGGCAGACTACAATACACTTGTACTCTTCAAGTATTTAGTTAAATATTTTTTTCGATCCTTGACAAGGATATCTGTATTATAATGAAGTGTCAGACCGTGAAATGAGAAGCAGTTTTTTATGGTGCACTATGGCTGTGTAGATGTTTAACGTGCTTCAAGATGCTGCTGGGTTTATGATTATAATGTGAAATACCTGGATAATCGTTGAGTAGCATTTCCGTTTTTATAGTCCACGTAGAAGAGATATCTCTAAGCTTTAAGAATTAAATTCATCTGCTAGCAGACATTTTGTTCATGAAAAAAATATTCTCTAGTATATCGGACACCTCAATTCATAGAATGAATATTGGTTTAATTAAAACCAAATACTTCAGTCTTGATGTGTTAGTGATGGGTAGATTGTACTTCTATAATATGATTTTAATGACTTGGCAGATATTATATTGATGCTGGACTTTGTTTTGTTAAAGTGCTTATCTCATGAAGGCAACCCCTGTTGATTTGCCATATTTGGGCATACGAACGTCATAGAGGGAGGTCCCCATATATAAACTAGAACAGAGAACCCCTCTGTGTGAGGGTCTCCTGCTCTGCGAGGATCTGCTGGGTCGGTTACTATTTCGAAAGAGGTTTTCTTCATGAGAATAAATAAATCTGTTAATTATCTCTATGATCTATAAGGTGGTTTTTTTAGTCTAGCATAAAGGTATTAGTTTCTAGGTGTTCTCTAGCCATGCTGTGTATTTGACTAAAAAAAGTCACTCAGATTCGATGTCCGGATCCATCGACAATGTAATGTGTAAGGGTCATCCTAACTGCAGATATCGTGGTCAATGGGGATTGAGCAAATTGGATTTCAACATGTTATGCCATGCGATTATCCGCTAGTGAAGAAGTATCTGGCAGGGATTTTTATCACTCTCCCCTGTTAAATATAAACATTCAAATCTTAGTTTTTAGGTTTTACTGCTACTTTTCAAAGAGCCAACAATTTGAAAAAAGTGTTAAGCCTTATTCACACGAGTGTGTCCGATTTTTGTCCGCAAAAAAAGGGCAGTTTTTCATGCATATGACCGTTTGGTTTTCTTATCCATGTTTCTCTTCTGCAGGCAGTTCCTGGTTGTATTTTTTTCTCTGAATTTCTTTAGCAATTGATGCGTGAAACACTGACCGCACATAGATGTCGTCCGTGTTGCTGTCCGTTGTTTTCAAGCACCCGTTCACTTCAATGAGCGACTTGGTCTTCAAAAACGGACCAAAATAGGACATGCAATGAGCCTCACGCAATGGACACTGCTCCGTAGAAAAACTTGGATGTGTGAATAGCCCCATTAAATTGCATTGGTCAGTGTGCTGTCCGTTATTTTAATGTACAGCACACGGACATGAAATACATCATGTGAATAAGGCCTTAATATCATTCTTTCAGATTTTTACAATCTGCAGATATAAAGTCTTCCTCTGAACTGAAGAAAAATTGTACATTTTGTTTTAATACGTGGTTTAAATGATTTAACTTTTAACCTGTGACTTTAAAGAGGCTCTGTCACCAGATTTTGCAACCCCTATCTGCTATTGCAGCAGATAGGCGCTGCAATGTAGATTACAGTAACGTTTTTATTTTAAAAAAACGAGCATTTTTGGCCAAGTTATGACCATTTTTGTAGTTATGCAAATGAGGCTTGCAAAAGTCCAAGTGGGTGTGTTTAAAAGTAAAAGTCCAAGTGGGCGTGTATTATGTGCGTACATCGGGGCGTTTTTAATACTTTTACTAGCTGGGTGCTCTGAAGAGAAGTAACATCCTCTTCTCTTCAGAACGCCCAGCTTGTGACAGTGCAGATCTGTGACGTCACTCACAGGTCCTGCATCGTGACGGCCACATCGGCACCAGAGGCTACAGTTGATTCTGCAGCAGCATCAGCGTTTGCAGGTAAGATCGACTTACCTGCAAACGCTGATGCTGCTGCAGAATCAACTGTAGCCTCTGGTGCCGATGTGGCCGTCACGATGCAGGACCTGTGAGTGACGTCACAGATCTGCACTGCCAGAAGCTGGGCGTTCTGAAGAGAAGTGGATGATACTTCTCATCAGAACGCCCAGCTAGTAATAGTAGTAAACACGCCCCGATGTACGCACATAATACACACCCACTTGGACTTTTACTTTTAAACACACCCACTTGGACTTTTGCAAGCCTCATTTGCATAATTACAAAAATGGTCATAACTTGGCCAAAAATGCTCGTTTTTTAAAAATAAAAACGTTACTGTAATCTACATTGCAGCGCCTATCTGCTGCAATAGCAGATAGGGGTTGCAAAATCTGGTGACAGAGCCTCTTTAATATCTGTGATGGTACAAAGAAAAGGCTTCACATACCTAGACAAAGAACAAGATATAAAGTAGCTGTGTAACGCCTGCGGCTTCTCAAGTAGTCTGGGTTTATAATTGTGGGAGTAACAGAAGGACAGCCGCTTCATAACAAGTCACCCAAAATGGAAATCAATGTCTTAAGGGTTGAGATTTGCCATATAGCAAATTCCATTTCGAGTACATAATAGCGCACAGCTACTCTGTTTTAAGGGCTATGAATTTGTCCCTTCGTAATAACATAGGGCATAGTAGTAATCTAGCAAGAAGTAATGGTCCTTTACTTGAAAAAAGTTAAAAGTAAAATAAATTGATTTGCTGGATCAGCACACTGAAATTGAAACGCTCACTTTATTGCCTCACAGAATTTGATGCATTTTCATGTATCTTTTTTCAGAGTCTACTGGCATGAAGGGCTCTTAGCAGCTATCGGATATTTGGGCAGCATACCCCTAACTAACCCAGCAGCACAATATTGCAGACTGTAGCCTACTTATTCAAGACGACAAATATATGACTAGTCTATTTGTTCCAAAAAAGCTAGTTTGACATTAAAGCAGGTGTCCATTCACATACTTTGGCATGTGCTTACCTACTATTTTCCTTCGTGTTACCCGCTTGGCTGCTTTCTTGCTCTGCTCCATTAGAGCATAGCAATGATCAGCAACTCTGCTAAGCTACATTCTTTATTGGATGTCTGAGGTAGTCTGAAATCCACCTCCTGTCTCCTCAATGGCTCGAGTAGTTGTTCTGTCTTTTCATCATGCTTTAGGCTATGGCTTTGTGGTAACTTTTGGTCACCCGTTAGAAAATTAAGGCGGCAAATAACTTTTGAGTCTGAAAATAGAGGGATTATGTGAAAAAAAATGGCTAGGATTCCTAAATGGGTATTCTCATCGTAATCCCTTATGGCAACCGTGTTGCACAGCGAGCTACGCTGTTAATAAAACTTGGGAGTTAAGGAAATTGTAGTTCGCTCTGCTGCCCTATTTCTGTCACTTCAATTCACTTCTGTCACAGTTTGTGGGTATGTGGACCCACTAGGCTACACTGCCGTAGCGGGGAGGCAGCTGGCCAAACAACCGAGCATCCAATCAAAGCATCCAAGGGTACCTGACTAGTTCAGACAGTGGCAGAGGCCTTGGCACGGATGAGACTGGATGTGGCAGGTTGCGCCAGACGTGGCGGATGACCGTAGGTGCAGCAGGTTGCGCCAGATGTGGGGGACGACAGTAGGTGCAGCAGGTTGTGCTAGATGTGGCGGACAACAGTAGGTGAAGCAGGACACGACTCCAACACTAGACAGAACTCGGGAACCGTCACAGCACAGGATACAGGTAGCAGGGCACGGGAACACTTGGGAACAGGATAACACAGAGGGACCATTTGTAAAAGACAAACATGGGAATTACTAACTACGCTCAGGCAGGGAGTGAAAGGGATGGGCCTTCATACGCGAGCACTAGCCCTTTAAGACCGGGCACAGCGGAGCGGAAGTGCGTGCTGGCGTCTCCTAGGAAGGAGATGCCGGCCAGCACTCACGGATCCATGGCCGTGGCCGCCGAGGGGTGAGTAGGAACGGCAGTCCATGGCCGTGGACGCTACAACTTCTATGGGCGTTACAGAAACCTCTTGGCACAGCAAGCTCGGCTGTTTGTTATTCCGGCCAACTCTCCACTGTGTCTCCGCCTAGGGACCCTTGTTTTTGAGAGAGGTGCGAGTCCCAGAGCTGGGAACCGTATCTAGCAGACATTCGTGGCATATCATGTAAGATGCGAATACCCCTTCAATGCAATATTTCTAAATTTTTGTTAAACTCTTGAATCGAAGCTGAAAGTGGACAAGTCAATTACATCTTCATTGCTTTGTTTCAAATGCATTGTTGTAGTGTACAGAGGCCAAATGATGAAAATTGTCACTATCCAAATACTTCCGGATCCAAATGTATCTCTCTGTACTGGCACCCCCCCCCCCCCATTATGTAATTTAGAGCCATATTTATATAAAATCATAGGAAGATCATGTGTAAAGTTGACTGTGCAGTAATGGGTAAAATGAAACGACAGCAGCTCCCGGCTCTGTATTTGCTCTGGACTCTTTCTCATTATTGATTTCTAGTCTGTTTCCATGGCAGTGTTCTGAAGTAGAGCACAATGTACAGCCAATGAGGGGAGCGGGCTCGTCTCCCAGTGGTGCCCATGAGCCTGATCTCCCCTCTTCAAAGCGTCTCTTTCTATGATGCTTCTGTCACCAGTGTGTGACCTTCAGAGCCAGTCAGTGGCCGCACCTTACCCATCGCTGGGAATGTTGTTGTTTTGCTAGATGTATGTGACAGATGTTCAGAAGTCTGTATAGCAACAGTGACCCTGGTGAGGGTATGAGCAAACTGATAAAATGGAGTTACCATAACAACAATAAATTGTGACATCACAACCCTCCGCCTATAGGAATGTATATCTGCATATCATCACACAGCATGGGTATCTCTCTGAGCCTAGAAAGGGTCTGAGCTGGTGGACAGCAAAAAAGCCGCTGTAAATTAGGGTTGCCGACATTCATATTTTCATGCACAGTCCATAAATGAGGTTTTTAGGTGTCATGCACACGACTGTAGTTTTGCAGGCGTATACTACCTGCAATTGCGGATAGTATAAAACACATGCTAACCTATGGGCCAATGCACATGACCATGGTTTCCACTGTCCGTGCATTGCCCGGAGCCTGGACATGTCATTATACATAGGTTGAAAAAAAGACATAGGTTCATCAGGTTCAACCTTTTTCAATAAATTACACGTCATTGATTGCTCGATTTAATTATAACCTTCAATGCCATTCCTAAATAAATAATCATTTAGTCTTTTTTTTTTTTTTTTTGAAATGCTGACATAGTATCTGCCATCACTACGTCTTGGGGTAGGACATTCCATAGCTTGACCACTCTAACTGTAAAGAACCCTTTTCTATATTGATGTCTGAAATGTCTTTCTCCCTCATGCAATGGTTGTCCCCTGGTCCTTTGTAGAGTCATTGGAAGGAACACATCATGTGCTAGTTCTCTGTATTGACCACACATATAGGTATACATGTTAATAAGATCACCTCTAAGAAGTCTTTTTTTCCAAGCTGAACAAGCCCAATTTTTCTAGCCTTTCATTGTAAGCGACACCTCCCATCCCATTTAATAATCTCGTTGCTCGCCTTTGAACCCTCGCCATGTCCTTTTTACAATGTGTAGTCCAAACTGAATTCCATATTCTACCGCAATTGCGGTCTGAGCTCATTGAAATGAATGCACATCTTCTGTGTGCACGGTCAGTGATGGCGGACGGCCTGCGGATAACACTATGCGGCCCGTCTGTGCCGTAATCACGGACCATGCACACAGCTACGGCTGCGTGTACGAGGCCTTAAGGTCCTGACTGATGTGCATGTAATGTGTATACAGTTGACGTCTCATGGATAGGCACTTGATTAATTTTGTTGGAAATTATACTGTTGGAAAAATACTCCTTTATCATAAAAAAAAACCACGATCAAGTTATGTATTGGTAATGGTAAACCACGATTCTCTGATATATGGGTATCAAATTCCCTGCAGAATGTCTTAGGTCTTGTGTGCAAGCTATACATCACCATATCGTACACTTAGGAGATTCAACAAGATAGAACCGTAAACCCTCAGTATGAAAGTCCAGGGGGATTATTTGTAAGGATGAAATATCAGTTTATAGGTTTTGTCTCAACATTGACTTAAAGTTTTCTGTAATTTAGTGAGTAGATAGGACGACGTAACAAAGTTGAGACCTCTATGGGCTAATTTAGACTATGGTGTATCTTGTCCGTGTGACGGGCGTTAAAACGACGGCCGTCACACGGACTCATGTATTTCAATGAGGCCGTTCACGCGATTGTTGTTTCAACTGAGCGTGTGAAGGGTCTGAAAAAATAGGACGTGACCAATTTCCTTTCGTTTTTTTTACACATCCCTCTAGTCTATGGGGGATCTGTGATAACCCGTCCCGCACGGGTGCACCTCGGACATGAAAAACTACAGTTTTTCATATCCGAGGTTGGCCATGTTTGTGTGAATGTAGCCCCATGCACACGACCGTATTTTTCATCTGTAATTACAGACTGTAATTACGGACACATTCGTTTCTATTCACCACAGACGCCATTCCGTATTTTTACGGATGGGTGTTCGTGCTGAAATAATTATAGAACCTGTCCTGTTCTTGTCCGTAATTATGGCATGGACTCTCCCATAGAAGCCTATGGGTGCTTCCGTAAATATGGACGGCTACGAATGTGCATCCTTAAACCGTCCGTGTTTATGGTATGCAACATGTTGGTGACCTCATTTTCCGCCTCCCTCCTTTTTTTTTTTTTTTGTATTACGGACCGTATTTACAGACACCCTTCCATATATACGGATGACTACAGTCCCGTATTTACGGACAGGATTTACAGAAAGATGAAAATACGGTCGTACGCATGGGGCCTAAGGCTGTGAATGGGTTATCCACGCATTAAATGTAGTCGTGTGTTTGTGCAACGTTAAAGAAGCTGCATTCTTCCTCTTGTCCTCCTTTTACTCTTGTGTGCAAAGGAAATAATAATGGAAAATTCAATGTCTCACAAGCAATTGTTTGAGAAATCCATTCCAAGGAGCTTTCAGAGCAGAAATAGGCCAAACATTTACAGCTTCATTTAAATTCTCTGCAGAAAGGAACATGTTGTGTGCAGGCTGCTGGAACAGACTGTTTACTTAATAGTGGAAATGTATATACTCTGTGCTATACGTTTTATCCATATTAATCCATATGTATTCATCATTACCCTTTGTGAAACCTCTGCTGTGGAAGTGTTCCACTGTAACGGAAATCATGTTTACACAGGCTCACAAGTTCACTTCGTGCCATCTAAATAAATATGCCACAATAGAACGTGACCTGAACATGAAGGAGACGGCGGGAAGATGTTTTCTTTTACAGACATGAACATGTTGTACTTGCAGATTATTCTTTTATTGTGATAAGAAAACCATTATGATTTAAGTGAGGTAGAACACAAAGAAAATAAATTGATGCATCAACAATCTGAAGTCTGGTTCATAATGATCGGCCCAAGTCTCTGGGTAAAATATTTGAATTGTTTCTGTGTTCTCATACGCTTTTTTGTAAGGGTTTGTTCACACGGCCTATTTTCGGCAGTTTTTCGGGCCGTAAACGGCTGAAAGATCGGTAGCAGAACGCCTCCAAACATCTGCCCATTGATTGCAATGGGAAATATGGCGTTCTGTTCCGATGGGCCTTTTTTTACGCGGCCATTTTGAAAGACGGCCGCGTAAAAAGTGCGGGACACTTCTTGTGACGTTTTTGGAGCTGTTTTTCATAGACTCTATTGAAAAAAGCTCCAAAAACGGCCGTAAAAAAAGCAGCAAAAATCGCGAATGGCTTAAAAACCGTCAGAAAATCAGGAGCTGTTTTCCCTTGAAACGGCTCCGTATTTTCAGACTTTTTTGAATCCGCGTGTGAACATACCCTTAGCGGTATCCTCCAAAAATAAGCGGACCACAGCATGGTCCCGCTCCTGGGACCCCCAGCGATCAACTGTAATCTGAGAGCAAGTGTTTAATTCCCATGCAGCGCCACCATGGGGGAAATTAAACATTACATGGTGCCCATTGAAATCAGTGGGCTGTCTGTGTAATGCATGGACTTGCTTAGTCCTCCAGTTAGAGAGAGAGAGAGAGACGACTCACGATGAAATCATAGAGGTTCTGAATGAGGGACTCTTTTAACTGCCCTAGTAGGAAACTTGGCATTGGGTTTTCGAAACCAGATAAACCCTTTAAGAATCGGTATCTTCATAACATTTTTCCACCTTTTGCTATTCGGTACCTTCTTCAAACAGTGATGACCTGCCCTCAGTGGTTTTATCAATGTTAAGGCCTCATTCACACGGCAGGGTTTCCCGGCCGGGTGCCGGCCGTTCATAAATCGGCCGGCACCCGGCTGCATTAGGAATAATAGACCCCTAATGGGGCTATTCACACGACCGATTTTTTTCAAAAAATAGGACATGCCCTATCTTCGCCCGGGTACCCGGCCGCCCGGCTCCCATAGAAGTATATGGGGCCGGGTAATACACGGCCATCACCGGGATGTGTCCCGAGTGATGGCCGGGTTTTCCGGAGCCTGCACTCTATCTCCTCCTACTCACAGCGCAGAGTGCATGTGATGAGGAGGAGTTGATGCCATTCTGACGAATGGCATCGCTGTACACGGTGTGGCAGGGCCGGGGTGTACAGCAGGTGGAAGGGAGCGCTGCGCTGGCTCCCTTCCCCTGCTTGAAAAGCACCCTGGCCCGGCGACACCTTCGATGGCGCCGCTAGCAGCTGCAGCTGCTGCTGCTGCGGCTGCTACTACTGCAGCGACGCCACTATAGCAGAGCAGGGAGGTATCTCCCCGCTCTGCTATGTGCTAGTCGCACTTTAGCTCCTTGAAGGAGCGGAATCCCCGTGTTTTCTGGGATTCCGCTCCTGGACAGAGCGCTTGATGTCTCTGTCCATATCTGGGCAGTGACATCAGGGGAAACTCCTGAAGCGGAATCCCCGAACACATGGGGATTCCCCTTCAGGAGTTGCCGCTGATGTCACTGTCCGGATCTGCCCGGCCGGGCAAGGATGCAAAACTTAATGCAAACCGGCCGGGCAAAATGGCCGATTTTACCGGCCGACACTCGGGCTCGGGAACGACCCGGTCGTGTGAATCCCGCCTAACTCATTTTTACTTGATCTTGTATTCTTTACGGATTTAATTTTTGTTTTAATTTTATTTTTTTACTGAAAGTGTAGGTTTACTCAACACTAAGAGAGTAATTGTTAATCCATTTATTCTCTGCCTGGATGCAGTGGTCCGGTATGGAATCCTCCACTATTATTTATTGCATATCGAGTGGCTATGCCATAAGATTGGAAAACTCCTTTAAGGGGCCTTCTACACCTGCCAATTATCGGTAAAACAAGCGTTCACAGAACGCTCGTTCCCGATAATTGGCCAGTGTAAACAGGGCAGCGATCAGCCCCTGAACGAGCAAAAGCTTGTTTATCGGCTGATTGCATCGTTTTAAATGCGGAAACTATTATCGTTGTCGGCCACGCATCTCCCTGGAAGACGTGCTACCGACATGACAGAAATGTATGGGGACGAGCGATCAGAGTAACGAGCGCTCGTCTCCATACTAGCCCCTTGTGAAACGAGCGCCGATCAACAAACTGTCTCGTTGATCGGCGCTTGTTTACGCGGCCCTCATCGGGCCGTGTAAAAGTACCTTCATACTGGGGGTAGTTTTACAGATAATTACATCCAATAATACGTACTGACAAGGTGCTCATTTATGATCACAAAAGAATTGGTATTGTAGTTTATAATCATAAATCCTTTTCCAAGATTATCATATTATACAAATGTTGTATTCTATTTTATATGGGGAGAAATGTTGCAGTATTGCTACAAATGTATCTGTGCATGCAATAATGACATACTGAATGTTAATCAGATCAAGGGAAGTTTGTGTCTGTTTGAGACGTTGCTTCTTTTGTCTTTGTTTTTATTGGTAATTGGGCTTGTTGCCATGGTGTGATTCTGCGATCTCATCAGAATGCCAGCAGGTTTGCACTGGCAGGGTATCGCCATGCGCTGCCCACGAGTGTCTTTTCAAGTCTGCAGTATGCCAGTATTAACTCATGAATAAAATCAAATAATGTTTTGTTCAATTCACGAGCACTTTTTTTTTTTTTGTATCTCAACACATTTAGTTAATGGGTAGAAAATAGAGGTTTGTGCTGACATTTCTCTATAAACTGTCCCCCCTGAATATCAGACCTGGATATTGTAAAGTCTTTTTTAGCCTTGGCTCAACTTCTGAAAGATTGGATTGGCAGTGTGCAGAGCACGTGCTGCTTCCTTGGACTCCGTGCTATCAAGGATAATGCTTCTCTTTCTGCTGACTCCACACTACCACCTTACTTCTATGCTGTGAGCTCCCTAGATGACAAAGAATTTTGCAGATTTCAGATTTCAATACAATGATGTTTAAATATTCCAATTTGTATTTTCTTATGATTTATCTAGGGAAGGAACCAGATCTTATAAAACTGTAAAACCGAATTAATGACTATAAATCTGTTCTCTGAGCACCCACTGGCTGGTTCACAAGGCAGCGATACGACCTCAACACTCGGGCCCTATGTGATTCTACTACATCCCCATAGAACCATCTGGTAATCGAGGTTCTGTTCCGTAGAACCAGGGGGGTTGTTAGCAAGAGTTTTCTCTTCCGCCTTTTGCTTTCCTTGTGTCCACCACTTGTGATGCGGCCAGGCGGGCATTTTTTTTCCAGAAGGGCAGCATGTTGTCCACTAATACCGTAATACCAAGAGAAATGATCTATATAGTATG
The DNA here is from genome assembly GCF_050947455.1 of Rhinoderma darwinii. Lineage (NCBI taxonomy): Eukaryota > Metazoa > Chordata > Amphibia > Anura > Rhinodermatidae > Rhinoderma > Rhinoderma darwinii. The sequence goes on along the minus strand of NC_134697.1, from coordinate 39,126,598 downwards.
AACAGACTATAGAGAGAGATCCTATGTGGAAGCGAACCGCAAACCAGAGACGTCGCTGTAATTCCTGGGTTGACACCATATAAATGTCTGGATGATGCATCTAGCATGCAGGCCGCCAGTTGGACAGTTGTGCTGTATAATAGGCCTCAGGCCCGTCCTCGGGGGCCAGATTCCTGCCAGTTTTAGGATTTTGGTAATTAGGAAGCAATCGGTTGATGAACGGTTGTCCAGATTACTAAACGGTTAGTTACTGCAATCCACCAATGATTTATGGGCCATGAGGAGAGTTCAAGACCAAACCTGTGGCGTGTACAGGAATCCAGGCAAATCGTTTGCAGGGCTTGTGAATTTCATATTGGAATGCCACTTGAAAATTTTCAGCAAATAATGGTAGGGGAAAAAATATGTGATAGAAGGTTCATTTACGGACACCCTTTCCGTATATGCATGTGATTTACCGATGAATATAAATGACTACAGATTTGTATTTATGGACCGTGTTTACGGATGGATGAAAAATACGGTCGTGTGCATGGGGCCTAAGCGTGGATTCTTCCCTTCTTTATACATGTACCAACAGTAGGGACAATAGGACCACAGTGCTTGAGGATTTTATCACATAGTAGATCAGAAGTTTAGAGATCTACATTTCAAACACATTTTAAATGACTTAAAACCCTTTTAAAATGGTCTGAGTATAGTACATAGTCCTGCAATTCCTGACCTATCAATAGTCGATATTATTATATGAGAAGCAGAATTAACGTGATATGAAACATAGTGTATCAATTCTGGGTCCGATGCCAGTATGTAGCCTATAGATACTATAACCACACATTTATATAATGTTTTATTGTGTTATTCTTTATTATACTAAACTTGAGTAAAGTGTGCCTCTTATTTCATAAAGTTTGATTTGTCCTAATCGTGTGAAAATAAATTGGTTATGGTTTCTAAATCCGGTATGGCTTCTTGCCTGCTCTGCTGCTCAACCCTTGGATATTTCTGGATTATGGAACATATATATATATTTTTTTCCTCCTTGTAGACTCGGAACTCTGCGTTCTCGTTTTTGACTAAACTCTCATGTTCCAGATCTGTGTAAGCCTGCCAGGAATTTTTTTGATGGCTCTATGTAGAAGTTCCTAAAATGAAGAGCTAGAAGTCTGTCTGTAAGTTGAGAGTCCAAATAAATAAAGTTGGCTTGGATATTTGTCAGCGCCATATTTACCATTTGATGTCTGCTGTCAGCTTTGTGGAATATTTGGCAAGAAGGTGATGATGATTTCCAGCTGTTCAGTCTCTATCTGTCCCAGATATTCTGCTTGTCTGGAAATATCTTTCTTGAGAATTGCAAACGTTTGAAACAAGGGAGTGAAGAAGACAAATTGACCAATAATTGTATTGATTGCGCGACTTTATGAGAAGGTAGCGGCGCTGCAGAAGATGGATTGGTGTTTTAAAAATAAATTGCTCGGTGAAAATGTATCCTCTTAATTCTCAAGTAAGGCATTTCTTTCTTAATGGGCTTCAGAACTAGGTTTCTTGTTGAGATTATGGTATAGTAATTGGAAACGTCACTCTACCTTTTGAAGCTCCTAAATTGGGTTATTTCAACTGTGTGGTAAATGGGCAAAAATATAAGTTTATTACGTGCCCATTGTAATATATCCTCTGCTCTCAACCAATCATTACGCATCTTGGTACTGCTTACTATTAATATTTCACAGGAAATCTAGTGTTAATTGCATGACCCGCATCTTGTACGTAATTATTGTGGCTCGCCAACACACTCTATTGTTGACCTTGGCCGATGGCAGATGTTGGGGTGAAAAGCAGGATTTGGCATCTTGGATTTAAAGGGGATGTACAGATTTAAAAAAAAACATGACTGATTTAAAAAATAAAAATAAAAAAACAGCTCCACACTTGTCCATAGGTTCTGTGTGTCACACACTTGTTAGGTTAACGGCTATCCAATGTGTATGGCCACCTTTAGGGCTCATGCACACGGCCATAATAAGGCCTTAATGGAGGTACCTGGGGTGTCAATGGTGCCTCTGATTTCTGGGGATCATTCGAATGATGTTGATGACTGTTCTGCAAACCCAAATATGGATCTTCGTCACCCTCTAAATATCGTAAAATGGATACACAAAGTAACGTATATATTTCTGGTTTTGATATTTGTGCCTCCAATAGATGTTGTATAGCTGATAACGATTGTGGTAAAATGCCAGCCTTTTATGTGCTGTCTGGTATTCCGAGCACACTGACTAAGCTATGAAGATAAATGACAAGCAGTGTAATGACTACCGGTGAGGTATCTGTGCTTGTGATGCTCTATGCATGCATAATGGCTTGTAATATGCCGTGTTTAGCATATTTCTCTTTACCATATTAATAATTCTTGCACGTGCAGATTTCCTGTACAATTAATACTGTACACGTTTCTGGTCTATCCTAGAAAGCAGAGCTCTGTGGGACTTTGTCTGATAATTAAAAGGACTTGTTCATTTTTTAAATTCTTTGGGGTTAGAAGGCTTAAAAAAACTCTTACTATCTATAAATGTAACTACTTTATCCATTTTGCTGACAATCATCCATAACCTGAGCGATGATGTCCTGCTGAAGTATCCTGCAGTGTGAACTGTTGCCTTCTCATCGATTACTTATGTCTAGGTCTGTTGGCTCGTAAACCGCAAGATTTTCTGTCTACTGTGCACAGTCTCTTAAATATTTGGTTAATCTCCCTTTTAAAAGTGGGGGGTGCACGGCAGTCCTGTTAATGCAGTTTATGATCGCTTGGCAAATGATACTTTTGAACCTGTAAAAGAGGGGGGGGGACTATGTAGAAAATGGCTGAAATTATAAAACGATTAATGCAAAATTTTTGTTAAACCACCTGAATGAAACCTAAAAATCGATACTTCAATTGCATCTTCATTGCTTGGTATCAGATCCATTGTGGTGATGTGTAGAGGCTAAATGAGGAAAATTGTGTCACTGTCCATAAACTTCTGGACCTATCTGTATGTGTGTATGTATAGGTGTGTGTGTGTGTGTGTATGTATGTATGTATGTGTATATATATATATATATATATATATATATATATATATATATATATGTGTGTGTGGATAGCCAACTTTACATAGAATCATTTTATAAAGATTTAGTGACCGCTATAATTTACGGTCCATATTGTGGCCACAATACCTGGACCCTGCACTTTTCTACTGAACTGGAATTAAATCACCATGGGATCCGGAATAGTCGCCAATAGTTTTGTGGGAGGTCTCGGTATTGCAAGCGTAATATGAACACTGTAAAATATGCCCATGTTACGGCCACCTGAAAGCTGTCTTATAGCAAATCTGCTGTGACTGAAAGGGCGCTGTGTATGCATGCATACAAAGCAACTTGTCAATCACCAGCCTAAGGGGGAAGGGAGAGCTCCCCTCATGAATATGGCGGTCTCATAACTATTAGTCCATTGTCCTCTTTTAGCGCTCCTGTTACCCAAATGGCACAGAAATGTTTTGGCTACTAAGAGTGCGGACCTGTAGCTGAAATATACTGCCTAACATAGGGCAGCTGTTATGTTGACAGATCCGCTTTAATAACCTCTCCTAACAAATAGCTGGAACTTTAATGAAAACTCCATCTTTTCTGTAATTATTTTCCCCTCACCCTTCAGCTCCCAATGTCCGTACACTTGGTGCTTGAAGTGCTGACACGGAAGGTTTACCATGTAATTTTTGCACAATATATTTTTTTAGAAGGTTTTTCTTTTGTTTAGTTGCTAATGATTTTGGAATACTTTGTTTTTTTCTTGGAATTTTTTTTTCTCTCCTATTTTTCTTCTATTTCCCATCCCCCCCATGTAGATGAAACCTTGAAAACCGAAAGCCTGGAGTCTGGCCAACTGCAAGCTCTGCGCCGCTTCCTAAGGCCGTGAATTACAATCTGTTGTTGCTCTGCTGTTCCTCGGGTTGCCAAAGCAACAGCAGAAAAATGAATTAAAGGCTGGGTGGACCTCCTCCTCTAAACCACTGGAGAGGAAAAGAAAATAACATTGCAAGAGCATAAAAGCAAACGTGATATCAGTGTGGCGAGCCTAAATGAGGAAGTTGGGTGTATTTACAAACTGTGCATACGTTTTGATGGGGATAATTATGTGTTTTTTGAATTTTGTTTTGAAATTGAATTTGTTTGGACTGATTCCCAATCTGAAACAATAGCTTTTGTCTTGCCACATAATGTTTAGTGCTTTGGCTCACCATGGTCTGTTGCTGAACGTCGTTATTTTCATGCGGACCTGGAAATGAAGGGGTAGGAAGAGCAACCTGACAATTGGCAATCTAGAGAGTTCAAGCTGAATTTTTTAATGGGCTTAAAAGATAAAAATGAATCATTTTTTAATTTCTTCTAGATATTTAAATAATCGTGATTTGTCAGTGATGATCGTAAGCTCTTGTGGTCAAGGTGAAGGTCCGTTATGTCATCAATATTTAATGTCGTTATATCCAGTACTACAGTCTAGAATTTTCTACCGAGTAAATAGTACAGCTGGCACATTTGTGTTTCCTGGCTGAACACAATACATTATGCACGGCCTAGAGCGACATTTTTTTTTCTTCTTTTTGTGCAGAGTTTTTGTGAATTAGTGACCACTTGTCTTTTATAATCGGCTGTTCCAATGCATCTAAAATGAAGCAGCTTTGCAAATTGTCTAAATTTAAAAATGTCCTAATGTTTTGTGTTTAGAGATCCTATGCAGACGTATGTTTGTTCATGGTAACAGACTACGAAGAATCCCTGTGTAGTCTGATCATGCAGGAATATTGCCATCTATCTGTCCCCTATTTCTTGCTAACCTAGAAAATGTATGTTCGTAAGAACTAGGGGACCGATGGAAAGCAGGATAAGACTACACAGTGATTGGTGTAGTCTGTTACCATAGATACACATAGTTCTGCAAAATAGCTGTAGACAAAACTAATGGAAATTTTAAATTGACTAATTTCAAAGTTGGTTTATTTTTCATTTTAGATACATTGGAACAATTAAAAAATGGTTGTTAAGATCTACTGCGATTATATGTAACAAATAATAAAAAATAATTCTGCAGGTAAGTATAGCCGATCAGAGAAACGGTCCACTATCTAATATTGTAACATTTGTTTGACAACACTGGAAATGGAAATTTATTCGATGATTGTTGCTAAAAATCATAAAGATTTCTTTGATTCACATTTTCATTTCTTGGTCAGTGAGGAATAATGTCTTGCGGTCGCTACGATCACATTTCTATTCAAAATGTCCGGATACTTGTAAGGGTGTATTCACACGGTGCAGTTTTGTCGCGCTTTCTACAGCGCGGCTTAAAGAGGACCAGTCACCTCCTGACATGTATGTTTTCGTAAATTATTGTATTTCCCCCATGACATAACCATTCTGAATCATCTTTTCTTATAATTCTATGTTGTCGTTCCTCTGTTATTCCTTCTAGAAACTTATGACTAAAATGACAACTGGGTGTTACCGGTGAGGGGTGTGTCTCTACATAGTCCCACAGTGTCCAATCAGTGCTGACCGAGTGAGACTGTGTAGAGACACACCCCTTTAATGAGGGAAATGGTATCACCCAGTTGTCAATTTATTTATGCATTTCTAAAAGAAGTAACAGGAACAACACGACACAGAGGTCTAAGAAAATATGTTTCAGAATTGTTATATTATGGGGAATATAAGTATTTACTAAAATAGACATGTCCGGAGAGGTGACAGGTTCTCTTTAAAACTGCACTGCAAAGGTGTATGTATTTTTACTGCATTTGCTGCGTTTTTGCAGTTGTAAAATTTGGAAAATCATGGTAAAACCGCACCGTGTAAATACACCCTAAATAGGTCTTAAACCTGAAGTATATTATCTCAATTTGCTGTGCATGTAAAGGTGGTTTTATCATACATTTTAGTCTCGGGAGAAGCTGACTGTAATGTTTTTGAATGAGATTATTGACTGGAAGTCCAGAAAAATGTCTGCTCCCTTGATTTAATATTACTTTATCTCACATTAACAAGCATATGTGAATATTGGCATATTTTTTAATCTGCACTTTTATAACTTTACAACTTTACATTTATATCCCATGTTCCCATAATACCCACCCCCACTTTTCCCCATGCTATAGTACAGTGCTGACCTGCTTTTCAGTGTCATTTTTGGCAATGGGACTTTAACTGTATATGTGATCCATTGAGCTTTATTGTGAAATTAAGGGAATAGTGTAGCACCCTTATTTTCCTGCATATCCCAAACTAATCGACTGCTGTAACCACTAATAACGTGGTATCCGATGGTAAGGGGACAAATGCCTTTCAACTTTGACCTTTTTTGTCTTATCTGCACTATTTATAATGTATTTGGACTTACTTTTTCTGTCTTGTGGCATCGTACCCTATATATGTATATATTATCAGAGTTACCTGTCACGGGTCTCAATAAACTAAACCTTTTTACTACAAAATACATACATTTTTATTGTAAAAGGTTGGTGGTGACGCATCTGGTCTCTTGTCAGCCTGGAGACGGACTTTGGTCTGCTGGAGAGTCTCTGCTGCTCGTCTGTCTCGCTGAGACTGCAGTCGTGCCCCAGTCTTCTGCAGAGATTCAGCAGCTCGCTGTTTGCTGTGACGTTTCTTGTCAGCCTGGAGACGGGCTCGGGTCTGTTGAGAGGTTTCAGCAGCTCGGGCAGCAGCCAGGCGATTTGCTACAGGAGTCTTTCGTTCAAGTGCAGTGTTCCTTTCTGGGGGCATGACTGGTCTGAAATGGGTTACGTTTATGAGAATGCTGAAATCCAGTATAGCTGCAGTGTAGTATGGGTAGTCCATTAACAGCGAGTAACGAAAGATGGCTGAAGTGTTATGGAAACCCGGTGTAAAACAAAAATGACTGGGTTGTTATGGGAACCTGGTGTAAAACTGTGTATGTGAGTGAGGCTAAGTATGAAGAACTTGCGAGCTTCTATTGGCTAATACGGGTCATCTGATGTGTTATGGAGGAAGGTCCTTGATATGGAAGCCAGTTGTGCCATATTTTTTTGTGAATACGTTGATAATGGTAGGCCCTACAGAGCTGAAACCTTCAAAAGCGCCTGATTTACTTATGTGCCAAATTTGGTCCAAGTTGATCCAGTAGTTTGACCGTGCATAAAGAACAGACAGCCGAAATAATTTTTTTTATAATAAAGAGATTATATATATATTTAGTTATTTATTTTTTATTGCATTGTCACAGTGCAAAACCCAAAGAGAAACTCCAACTCCTGCCTATGCAGCGAGGAGCATTGAGCCCCTAGTTCTCTGCATTTTACCAGGATGATTAACTGCATGGAGTCTGTATGTTTGACACTAGGGGGAATTGCCCCTAGTGTATGTCAATCGCATAGGGGATAACTCTATTGGGAACAGAGATGATTTAAAATGCTTCTTCTTTGTACAGCTCTGCCGAACATATATGGATGATAGATGGATAAAGAATTGCAGAACTGTTAGAATTCTTTAAAAAAAAACTAAACTGACCGTTTTTTTAGTGTAGATATGCTGGGCCTTCCTGAATACTTGGGTAATTCCGACACTCGTTATGTGACACTTGTGGTTTTGCTGGCGTGCGCAGTTTTGTAGAAAGAAGGGGACCTAAAATGAAAGCCTTGTGATAAACAAGTTGTGATTTAATTGCGTTGTAATGTTGATGTTTATAGGATGTTTTAGAATAATGCTTTAAATACAAACAACGGCGCTGGCTGATGGGATTTTTGTTGCCTGCAGCATTAATATTCTCTAAATGTGATTTGCAATAAAAAGTGCAGACAAAATGTACAGTATATAAAATACAGGAGCAGACTGGTCTGTATTAATGGAGATGTGACTGGTGAGTTGAAACTATCGACTACTAAAATCTCTACTACTGGTTTATTCAACTAATCTTACGGTGTTCAATTCATGGGATTTTACAAATCTTTTGGTACCGTAAATAAAGTATTGGGATTATGAAGATCTATTCGGTGTATTGGATGGCTGCCTTTGGCCATGCTAAGGTGCATCAGCTGGTTGGATTGGAGAGGGTTTTATGGGTCTTAACAACCTCCATGTCACCACAAATCCAAGGACTTCCCACCTTGGTGATTTAACGCATAGGCCACAAGTCTCTTAATCTGCCTCCCCACGGTGTGACTCTTTGACCAATCCATGTCAAATTTCTAGGGGGTAATGCATTACATGATACATTTCTTACATTCTACTTTTGAGCGTTCAAAATTAATTATTGAGAGGTTTGTAAGGCGTTGTTCACATCTGCTTTTAAGGCTACGTTAGGGGCCTCCGTCACAGATACAGTCAAAAATGCCAAACAAAAAAGTGTGCGTGTGTGGTGCCTAGCCGTTGTCATCAGATATATGTTGATACTGAATATCTCGTTTTTGTTTTTCTCTTTCAATATCGTCCCATTTACCCCATCTTTCCTTTTTCTCCTAATGAGAGATTCAGAATACATTCAGCCAACCCCCCGCCATTATTACTTGTATTATTAAACGGACAGTAGGACTGGCATCAGAATAGAAGTTGTTTGTGTTGCGGGTTATTTGCATATAGAACTGTCATAATCATACGTAAGGCCCTGTTAATTTATAAAAGTGACACTCCAAGAACGAATTCCCGGCACATTTCTTTAAGAACACACTGTCAAGGTTTTTTAAGGTTAGGCTGCAGTGGAAGAATGCTATATTAATTGCTGTGTGCAGCCGGGATACTGAAAGCAGGGCATTTTACTGGCAGACGTGGCCAAGCAAGACTAGCCATAAATCTCTCAGTGCGAAACGTAATAAATTAGATTCAGCTGAAAGCCGCTTCCAGATTATATTAAAAGAAAAAGTTTCTTTGTTCCATTTGGTGTATAAAATCCGATGCTCTTATTGTCTGCAAGCAATATTTTTTTTTCTAGAACATTTGCTTCTTTCGTATACAGGGTGTAATGTGGGGAAATATGGTGTAGGCAGTGAAAAAAAAAAAAGAACATTTTATGATTTCAGATTAGAACCATTTCCTTCCTTCCTGGTCTGGCAGGTTTCTTAGTGACTCAATGTGGTTGCATTCCTGTTTTCCCCAGGTTTCTAGACGGGTGAATTATGATCAGTGGACCGTGTGGAAATAGAAAATGTGTTTTGATATGTTTTATAGGATTTCCCTCAGTTTTTGTTGCTAAAGTATGGGCCCCTACTTTTGTAAAATGTTATGCACTAATTCGGTTCTGAGAGTGAAATCTCAGAGGCCCAGATACCAGGAGAACAAACTCCATAGACCTCCTGTATTAAAAAATGTCTCAGAAGAGAAATGCCCATGTTGCAAATATTAACCAATCCGAATACAGGTTTTTATTTTTGAGAGCAGTATGGAAAATTAAAGTTTGATTTTCAACAATTTCTCTCTAAAAGTGGATGGTTTACAAAGAAACAATGTCGATAAGCTGATTTTAGCGCAGGACTTGTATGACAAAGTATGAGCGCATAATTGATGGAGATTTATCAAAGCTGGTTCAATGCAAAATTGGAGTAGTTGCCCATAGCAACCAATCAGCTTTTCATTGTTAAGTGTTTAGAATGAACAGTCGGCACTCTGCATTTGTTGTGGTGTACTTGCCCCATTACTGCAATGAAGAAAAGATGGCATTCACAAAAATATGCTTAAAGAGGCTCTGTCACCAGATTAAAAATGCCCTATCTCCTACATCATTTTATCGGCGCTGGAATGTAGTTAACAGCAGTGTTTTTTATTTTGAGAAACAATCTTTTTTTCAGCAAGTTATGACCTTTTATTACATTTATGCAAATTTGTTTCTTAATGCCCAAGTGGGCGTATTACAAAGAAGTGTATGACGCTGACCAATCAGCATCATGCGCTTCTCTCCATTACACCGAAGCTTGTTTCACTGAATAGCGTGATCTCGTGTGACGTCACTTCCGGCCAGAGTTCCTTCGTCTCTAGGGAGTTCTATATGCTTACCTGCACTGTGTGATGCTGCCTCCTCCGCTGCTGCTGCAGATCCGACGACTGTAACTTCTCATACACCTGGAGACGATCTATGTTCAGTCTTCAGACGCAGGGATGAAGGACCTGTGGGCGGAAGTGACGTCACAGCGTGGTCTCGCGAGATCACGCTGTTCAGTGAAACAAGCTTGGGTGTAATGAAGAGAAGTGTATGATGTTGATTGGTCAGCGTCATACACTTCTTTGTAATACGCCCACTTGGTTAAAAGTTAAAAAACGCCCACTTGGGCATTAAGAAACGAATTTGCATAAATGTAATAAAGGTCATAACTTGCTGAAAAAAGATTGTTTCTCAAAATAAAAAACACTGCTGTTAACTACATTCCAGCGCCGATAAATTATGTAGGAGATAGGGCATTTTTAATCTGGTGACAGGGCCTCTTTAAAGGGGTATCCAGGGAATCCAGAAAATTATCACTTTTCCTATGGATAGGTAATCATTTTGATCGCTGTGGGCCTCACTGCTGTAACTTCCACCAATTTGCGAGAACAGGGGTTCCTAACCCCCACAGTGAGGAGGAGCTTGAATGGAGCAGCCGTCGAGCATTGTCCCCGCAGCTCCTTTTAATGTCTATGAGAATGACAGAAACAGCTGAGCACTGTACTCGACTGTTCCCATTATACCCATAGACTTGTAATGGGCGGCAGTGTGCATGCTCGACCACCGCTCCATTCAAAGTACTCCTCACTGCGGTCAAGCACTGAGGAAGAACAGGGGTTCGGGAAACCCGTTCTAATGATCTGTGGGGTTCCCAGTAGTGGGGGCCCCCATCGTTTAGAAAATCCTGTGGATAGCTAATAATTTTTTAATCTGGCACATCTTCTTTAATTTTCTATGGATTTATTTTTTTTAAAGTCAATCCATAGAAGATTAGGCATATTTTATTGAGGTCTTTTCTTCATTTCATTGATAAAAGGGCCTCTGAAAACTGAGAACTGGAATCCGTTTGGTTGTTCATCAGAGACTATTTTTTTCAAAGAGAAGCAGCTGCAGCGATCAGGTGATTGTAGCGGGTCTAACTCTCGGGACCCTGACAAACCGCTGATCAGGCAAGAGGAAGCAGCAGCCAGCCAGGCATTTCCCCTGCAGCTCTACTGAATTATGTGGTTGCCTTTCAAATGTATGGCTCTCTGTTCTGGCTTATGGGGGTGTCCCGAATCGGGAACCCCCTCTGATGTCCACATGCCCTAATACAGCATATGGACAGGGGTTGTTTTCTTGACACAACCCTTAGCCCACTCTTGTTGCTAACGTATTATGGAAAATCAAATCCACAGGAATATAAAAATCTTTATGTTTGTCATTAGATCCCATCGCCGCATTATAGATAGGCCATTATTTACGATGGTCTATAGTGTGCCTATAAGTACAGTCTATATAACCTATTCAGTTGCAATTAATTCATGGGGAACATCACTTTTTGCATATTCACATCTTTCAAATGCAAATATTCCTTGTTCCACTAGAATATGAACATGTCAGAAATCACAATTGACATATATTCATATATTCCTATCACTGGTCTAAAAGTAACCTCTGTTTTCCTTCCTCTGCAGACTGGTGTTTGGTATGCTGTATCCAGCTTACAATTCGTACAAGGCTGTGAGGACGAAGAATGTGAAAGAATATGTAAGTAGCACATTAAAAAATTCAGAGATTCTAAGGATTTTTACGCTCCAGGTACATTCCATACCTGTACTGTGCAGGTTTTTGGTGTTTATGCCGTTGTGCAGATAGTCTGCAGTTTTATTATTTTACGGAACCTGTTCTCTTACCAATCTGCTAGTTTGTTGGTTTCGTTATTTTGTTTGCATCTTTCAGACACATTGGACTGGCTCTATAAGAGAAAAAAAAAATAGTAGAGCTGTTCAATGGGAATAGGAAACATGGTAACATTTTATAACTCCTGTTCTGAAATACAAAATTCTACAAATTCCAGTAGTGTGATTTATTATTACTTTTTACTTTTGTAAAGGAGTTCACTTTCTTGAATGCATAAGCAATAAGACTAGGGCTACATGGCGACATGAATTAAGCAGCTGTTAAACACTGTCGCCAGTGACGCTCTTTCAGATATGGAACAACTGACATGTCGCGCATGCGATTTGTCCACAACTTTTTGGTTCTGTGTAGCTTGTGCCTAAAGCTGGCCATAGACATTAGATGTGTCTAGGCAGATCTTAGAGACTTTGACGGATCTACCAGCAATCCAATGTCTTTGAGAACCACAATTCCTGGTGGAGGTAACTAGGATCTGACCGGTTGTCCATGTCCTATGCTTGGTTTCCTGGGCTAAGTAGTGCCAGAGATGCTCTGCAGCTGCTATTCTCCATCTCACTAGAAATCGCATACCTTTATACTGGCAAGGATAGTTCTTGGTTGACATCTATCTTTTATAATTCTGGCCATCTCTATAGGACTATTACCTGTATATTGTAAATGCTTTGTAGAGATGGACAGAGGTGGTTTCTGCTGGACCATAAGGCCATGTTCACATGGTCAGGACTTGCAGAAGAAAATTCAGCTGTGGATTTTCAGTAAAATCCTCAGCTGAAGCCCAGAATTTCTGCCGCAGATTTGCCACTGCTAATTTCAGATTTGCATAGGAATTGGCACCATGTGGTTTTATTATCTGCGGCTTTTCAGCGGATGTTTTCTGTCGTTTGTGCATTGGGTAGAATAAAAAAGCCATTCACATGGCGTTGATGGTGGAATTGCTGTGGATTCTGTCTGTATTTAGGCGCAGAACTCCAAACCAAATACCCCAATGCTTGAACTTGGCCTACATTGTCTTCCAACTCCTTTAATAATCTCTAGTCACACTTGAAGACATTCCTTCATTTCGCCCTTCTTCGCCACCTAGATTAAATTTCAAATGTGAAAAACAAGCAGTCGGTACAGAGGCAGCTGTGTGTGAGGCCATGTTGAAAGCTAAACTTTGCCAACTTCATGGCTGCAGTCATTTAGTGAATTGAAATGAGCAGCTTGTATTACATGCGTCCTGTTATTAGCGGTCTTCTTTATTCTGTTCATTTTCAAACCTGTGGCATGTTAGATGGATCTGTCTGCTGAATATGCTTCCATATGTAAGAACCGCATAATACAGCTATTAGTCCGTACTCCTAGTAGACAAAACGGCCCCCTTTTTTTTTGGCCATTTGGCCAGTCGGTGCGCTGAAAAATACAGGGTAAATATAGTTAGGAGTCCGGTGTATTCTTGATGGGAATGCTCTCGTCGCCTTTCCTTACCTTTCCCCAGTGATTGACAGTCCTCTGTGTATACATGCCTACAGTCACTGCAAAGATGGGCCGGGGGGTATCCCTTTCATCCTTATTACAGATGACTCATATCTTTGAATCCACTCTATTCTTCTAGCACTCCTATTAGCCAAACTCTAGTGTGTGTGTACAATGTCTTTTTAATGGAATAAATTAGTATTCTTGGTATGTTTCCACCTTGACCCCTATCTTACGTGTGTGAATTTTAGTTCCGATACCTTCCAGTAGTGTTAAATACGATAATGTACATTTTCAGACACTCTGGATGCGTGAAGGGTTAATGCTTGAATATTTTAACATGGAGACTTCCTGACTTATGATCATTCTAAATAAATGAGCATACGGAATTCCCAAGGATAAAGAAGCCAGATGGTCTTGCTCTCACATGTGAATCTTGTGGCAGCAGTAACACGCATGCAAGAATAAAAGTTCTTGCCAATAATAATTGTGCAAAACTCCCTTTCGGGCCTCAGAGTCATAATTTTGAGATCAGAATTGCTTCCCGTATCCTGACGTCTCAGTTTTTTGGCAGAACATTTGTTGGGTCTAAAGGAAAACTGCTGTAGGATTCACAAGACTTCACAAACATGAGGTTGGCGTGTTTCGTTGTTTATCACAATTGTAGAAGGAAATGTTTGTGATGCTTGTGGCTTTTGTGGTGTTTATTTTGTTGTACCAATTCACTGTGTTATGTCTTATTTTTGTGTTTGGACAATAGAATTGACTTTGTTTGTATATACGTTGCTTTGTTGGGTTCACACAGAGTTTTTTGCCGAGTTTTTTTATGCGGAAACCGCGCCGCAAAACTCGTCAAATACGGCCCAAAAATGGCTGCCATTGATTTCAATGGGAGGCGCAGGCGTCTTTCTACCGCGAGACTGTTTTACCGCTCGCGGGAAAAAGAAGGGACATGCCCTATCTTCGGGCATTTACACCTCTGACCTCCCATTGACATCAATGGGAGGCAGAGAAAGCGTATTTTGCGGAGTTTTATTCCCGCTGCGCTCAATGGCCGTGGGCAAAAAACGCAGCGAAAATCGGCGTGCAGGGAGAGGAAAATCTGGCTCAAACTTCCAAACGGAATTTTGAGGCAGAATTTCCGCCTGCAAAAAAACTGTGTGAACCCAGCCTAAAGTTGTTTTTATAGTGTAAGATGAAACCATTTTTGCGCCTCCCTTTATTGCATTTCCAGAGGAGGAGCGATATTTGGGTAGATTATTGAAACTGGATCTCCTAAAGATTCAGGAGGACATAGGAACCATCAAGGCTTATATTCCTGTGTTTTATTCAGTTGTGTAATTTGAAAGGTGAAAAACGGAATTAAAACTTTGCTCTTGGGGTGGGTGGGAAGGGGGTTGGTAAAGGATGGAGAATAAGCAAAGGGATTTTCTCTTTAGATGAAAATGTGTAGATTGATATTTATTTTGTACCTGATATTTTAACAAAATATAAAACTGTTTTGTACTTTAAAAAAAAAAAAAAATTTACAATTCACACTGAGCATTTTTGCGAGTATTTTTTTTTTAAGTATGTTTTTCTATGTGGAAACACAGCATCCAGATTTTAGCTGTGAAATGAGTTAATGATTTTTTTTCCCGTTCACTCTTTTTCTTTAGCATGCCCAAAAAATCTAGCAAAAAGAAAAAGTCAAACAACTTTTTTGGCTGTCTTTTTTTTTTTTATTTTTATGCCCAGCCCTAATTATATGCGAACGAATCATGAATATTTTACTTAAGACTAAATCCCACAGTGCTCTGCAGCCAGAACATAAAAAATGAATTTCCCACATCTGTCAATCAGAAAACAGGAATAGGTTAACCAGTGCAGAGATCTGTTTGTTCTAATTTTAAGTTGTATGTCTGTTTCCCATGCTGCCCGCTTTTCCACGTGTCCAATGAAAGATGCATTTGCTTGCTGTCTAGCTGTGCAGATAAATATGAGCACGCCTTGGCAGACTGCCAGATGGAAACTTGAAATCTCAAACCCTAATTTGCTTAATTCGTACGGTGGTAAAAACAAAGAACTTTCTTTCGTACCTTTTTAGACCTGACTGCAAGGAAGATGAATCCTAATGTTATAGCTTCAAGTAGCCGTTAGCCATTGAAATACGAGCTTATATATCTAATAAAACTGGCCAAAACTTCTTTCATTTCCCCATTCGCTTACATATATTATTTGATGTATTGCTGAGGGCTATCAGCTGTCTTGTTACCGGCTACTTTTTTTTCAGGAGTGGGTTAAAACTATACTTAAAGTAGCTGTACGCGTTCGATTTAAGGCGGCCATACACACAGATTTCTGCAGGGTCAGCCAACAGTCTAATGTGTATGGGGGCAGCACGAAAGTCCCCCAGTGTTTGTTGTCAGGGGGCAAATAAGGATCCGCCATATTGGATTTCAGCATGCTCGATTTTCTTTGTTCCCATGGAAGATCACCACATTTATGTAGACATATGTAATTGCATTTTATTTATTTAATCTATTTTGTATACTGAAAAAGCTTATGATTATTATTTAAAACATACACTAAAAAGACTATGTATCCTAGAGCAGAGAGCTTTCACTGAAAGTAGGTAATTGTCCTATCTCTGTAGACTTAATATCATGTGATGGGTCCCATACAGGTTCTTCAAGAACAATATTATGTTGTATTTCATTTTTTTATATAAATCTTTAATGTCAAGTGTAATGTACAGTTTGCAACATTTTTTTATTGTTTCAATGCATCTAAAATAACTTAAAAACAATTAATAAACTTTGCATTTAGTCTTGATTGAACATCTCCTATCATTTTGTGTTTTTATCTCCTGTCCAGACCTATGTGTCTCCATGGTTACAGACTACGAAGAAACCCTGGGTAGTCTGATCCTGTACACATACTCTTTCATCTGACCCCCTACTTATTATGCATTCAGTGGGTAAACAAGAAATAGAGGACAAATGGAAGGGAGTGACACACGACTGCAGGATTCGTTTGTAGTCTGTAACCATGGAGATACATAGGTCTGCATAGGAGCTATAGACCCAAAATGGTTTTCAATCAAGACTATTTTTGCAAAGTTGATTTTTGTTTATTGCTTCGATGCCTCATGAAACGGTTGCAAAGGTGGACATGGCTTTTAACAAAAGAAGATTAATTGGAGCCTTTACAGACTGAATGTCGTCCACATGTCGAGTAGGTCCGATACGTTTCAGAAAACATGCAACCAGTCTTATTTTTACATGGGTTTAGCTAAATAAAATGCAATTTTATTTCTCCTTGCTTTGACACTACCGTTTAAAGAATCAGTTTGATCGTTGGTGGAAAATGGAGAAGTGTACATGTTGAGCAGAATAGATGTTTGGTTAAATAATTCATAGAACCTGCATCTTGAAATGCTTCCAGAGGACAGAGGAAGCCACAAGGGCTCACATTCCTGAAGACAAATAACTTGAGAACACACAATGGGGACATTTAAAGTACATACAGAAAGCTGAGCAGAAAGACTTCATTTACATATAAATAGTTTCAGAATCCAGGTCAGGAATCTGTGACAGTCGGTCTGATTGATGAGGTCTCCAGCTGTCCATATGATAAGTTTATATGTGCAGCTGTGACTCAATTACCACCATGCAATCATTGCGCTAATCTCTGTAATGTGAGGGTCTCGCTAAATACTTTATATAGAATCTTTCTCTGCTGTGTACAAATAGATATTTAACATAAAAAAAGATCAAATTTTTTTCATGAGGTGTACTCGTCTATAAAAACAGTTTTTCCTATTTTCTGCAAAATTTGATTATTTTTTTATATCACTAAGGCCTTCTGCACACTTCTGTTGGCCGTCATACGGCCACTAATGACTGATCCGTGAAACACGGACAGCACATAGATGGCTTCCGTGTGCAGTCCGTTGTTTCAACAGACCAAATGAAAAAAATGGCCGAGACAGTTCAGTCAAAAACAGACCGGATTGGGACCTGTCCTATTTTTGTCGAAGCGGCCACGCGGTTCCGTTAAAACAACGGTAGTGTGCATGGCCCCATAGAAATGAATGTGTCAGTGTGCTGTCAGTTAAAAAAACGTATAGCACCCTGAAGAAAATAACTGAAGTGGGCATGAGGCCTAAGAGAACAATTGAATGGAGCTTGAATTTACTTGAAAGGATCTGAGCTGCAATACCCCACACAGACCACGGGCAAGAGTGGTGCGGTTTCTGGAAGAAAGTAGTCATGTTTTTCTAATCTTATGCAACCCATTTAATTGATATTTGCGGTGTTTTAATGATGCGTATGTGCGCTCTTATATATATATATTTTGTTATGGGAAATCGCTTTGTTCTGCCTCGTGTTTGGTTTGGTTGACCAAATCATCAGGATTTCTCTACCTGGCTTATGACCGCTAATGTAAAGAAGATACAGTAGGCCTCGTATATCAAAACTGTCAAAAATAAAACCGGCCTTGTTGTCCATAGCGCTGGAAAAATCAAAGCTGAACTTTGATTGGTTGCTGTGGGTAACCAGGCACGGCAGGATCTTGATTTACCCTCTATTTTACATTTAAGCCCTGGTCACACTGAATATGTAGTCCAATCCATAAGCAGTATGATATAGATCAGGTTTGCTGACTAGATTCATATATCGTTTTGTGGGAAAAGAATAAAAAAAACATGGAGCTTATTTTAATTCCTTGCTCACTCTGGGCTTAGGAGTCCAGTGGGCGGTCCTACTTAGTGATTGACAGGTGTATATAACCCATAGAAAGCAATGAAAGTGTAGAGGAGTACCGTACCGTGTTGGTGGAATATCCGAACCGTGAATACCTTAATGGAGCTGCAGGACACAATAAAACAGTACTTGATCTTTTAATGAATGAATGTTCTTAGTAAATAATGTTATACGGTTACAGGTAACTTCATTACTGCCTTGTCTAAGGAGTAGCTAATATTTCAGGGGAAATCGCTCCGTTTATTCAAGATATGCCTTTTTTCTAATTACAATACATGGATTTTGTAGACTATTGTAGGAAATGGGCAAATGAAAAGTCTGTCAGAACATCTCTCCATGGAGACTGGATATATTTTTCTTCTGTTTTGAATGATAAAATTAAATTTTGCTAGGATACAGCAACTAGGCTGAAGCGTCGGTTACTGCGTTACCATGGAAACTAGTGTAAATGACGTTTGATGGTAAGGTGAAAATGAATCTTCCCGCTAGTGTTAACTTCTAGCCTTGAAATAATCAATCACTTTTAAAGTAACACAAACAGGAAAAGTTATTTCTTTTTTTATTATTATTATTATATATTATTTTTTTTACTATTTTTTTTGTGTGTTTTTTTTTTTGTTTTTTACCAGCCTGCTAAGCAATGAACACACTCTACTATTTACTGAATGGAAGCAATTGAAGACAAGACAGTTTTTAGATCTTTTTTTCCTTTGCACATTCCGTTTGGTATTTGATTACAATAGAAATGAACATCATTTTGCGATATTGTATGTAACATTGAGTCTTTGGTATAGTTAAACTGGACTTGCAGATGTCAAAGCTACAAGTAATTAGATCATGGAGTCTCTGTGTGCGCTGACCTCTCTGTGGCTGTTGCTATGTACGGGATACTTTGGTTACCGTTGCTAGGGACTTGGAACCTTTGGGAGAATTAATGCAGCATATGTAGCTTGTGAACAAGAACTAAAAGAGCGTAATATAGAAGTATGGGAAAAGCACTGCACATACATCAACACAATTCTATCATAGCATTGAATGAGGAAACGTCTCAAAAGGTCAAGGCTCTAGTGGACTTATGAGGGTGTTGTGAATGTCAATAAATCTGAGTATTTTTAGACAAAGATGTTTCTTTATAAATGTAACATATAAGGATAAAATGTTTCAAGCAATAAAAAATCCTAAATAATAATTACAAAATTGTATCTATAATAAAATGTAACCTTCATATAGCCCCAAATGACTATCCTAAGTTAGCCATGCTAAAGATCTGACCAGAAAACACAACCATTAAAAATTACCATTATGTTGCTTAAACCATTGGTTATGACAAATAACGGTATGTTCACACAAGGCGGATACGCTGCGTAAAAGAACACAACGTATCAGCCATGTGTGCTACAGGTAATTTTGTCCGAAGTTGTGATTTTTGCTATTTCTTGCAGGATTTACCTCCCCATTGAATTTAATGGGGAAATCCCGCCACAAATAAGCCACATTTATGCAAATACAATTGACATTCAGATCAATATCTGAATATTTTTTCTGCTCCGCGTTTTGTTCAAATCTCATCCACTTTGCTGCTACTGTATTATGCTGCGGACTCTCTGCAACATTATTTACGCTAGTAGAATTTACGCTACATGTGAACTTACCTTAAGGCCCCATGCACACGACTGTAAAAAAGACCTCCGTTTTTGCGGACCGTAATTGTGGTCCGCAAAAATTTACCCATTTACTTTCATTGAACGCGGACACCTTTCCGTAGCGCTACGGATGGGTGTCCGTGCTATAGAAATGTTCCGAAAATTATGGAACATGTCCGTTCTTTTGCATTTTTGCGGGCCGTGCTCCAATACTTTGTATGGGAGCACTGGCCGAAAATGCGGGTGGCAGTCGGCGTCCGGCCGTGTCTGCAATCACGGGCTGTGATTGTAGGCACGGTCGTGTGCATGGGGCCTTAGACTCTGTTTAAAGGGGTCACACGGGCTCCGAGGTTTTTTTTTTCCAATGGCTGCAAATTAGATAAATTAAAAATAGAAGCGGTACTTGCCTATCTTTTTCCCCCTAGAGATCCCTCGCTAATGCTTTGGCGGCACTGCCGGTAATGGTTTTGATGCATTGCTACATGCATGAAACATGCTACATGCATCAAAGTGTGGCCATTGCCAGAAATACGATTTGTTAGCACTGAGCCATTGGCAGAAATACGATTTGTCAGCACTGAGCCATTGGCAGAAATACGATTTGTCAGCACTGAGCCATTGCCAGAAATACGATTTGTCAGCACTAAGCCACCGGAACGTCACGGGAGCGGGAATTATAGGTAAGTACTGCTTTTCTTGTTCATTTATCTCAATTGCAGCCATTGGAACAAAAAAATGTAGGACCCGGATAACCCCTTTAAATGCATCACGCTTTAAAATTATTCTTGTTGCCGGTAAACACAGCAATTGTAGCTTTGTCTTCACTTTTGCCCATGAAAAACACACATCATTTTTTTTTGTATCAGGGTAAAGTATCTTTGCGTTTATGCCCTTTTTCTGATATTCCCCAGCAAAAACATTTGGCGGATCTGGCACGTCTTTGCATTATATGGACAGCTATTAGTTTGAATGGCTGGCATGTAATGCTTCATTTTAATGGGTGACTGGTGGTAATCCTCTTCCCCTGGTGATAATAGCCGATCGTCGGGGGTGAGAGAAGCCCCTCTTCTTTTTCAATAGAAGTTGTCTTCATGAAACAACCCATTTTAAAAGTACCTATTTTGTAGCTTGGGCAGTCTCATTCTGTATCTCTTAGGAGATCTGGTATGTACATGTGTCGATGCCATATTTCCAAGTGATCATTGAAGTGGTGATCAAGGGAACAATTACCATTTGGTTTTTATGCAGTACATTCATATATTTATTTTCTCTTAATCTATGATAACCAGGATTTTAATTCAGCAGCTCTCATGATTGGTGTCTTGTAAGGACTGAAAGGCCTGGTACAAGATGATGGATGATCCGTTGGAGAAATAAATAATTAAATGTAATGTTTTTGACAATACAATTCAGTATTAAGGATTTCCTCTATTCAACACAACATTATTGTGTCTGCTTTTCAATTTGCTTCCATGAGGCAATGTATAATGAATTCCTGAGGACGTACTGAATGTCTGTGGTGTTTCATTGGGTCTGCAATTCCATTTCCCACTGAGTGGTTTATGTAACATGGTTCCACATCTAGTTATCATACACCATTTCCTGGAAGAATACCTTTTGATACGTTTTCAGGTTATCAAGTATTTGTTTTTTGTTTTTTTTGCGGATGGACAGTGTAACTACATAGTATTACGTTGATGGGAAAAGAAAAAAAATAAAGACCTTATTGGGGTATTGGGGTTACTTGCTATAAAGTGCAAATTTGTCTGAAATCTTTCAATGATCTAATTCAGATGAAGGAGTTACAACCATTGTCTGGTGCAGTAGATTACAGTATTGCTCATGATCCTACTGCAGCATATTACTTGTTAGGGATGAGATTTCAGTTTTTTTTTTTCCTATATTTTGCTTGAAAATTGCGTGTGGAAATGGGCAAATTGATTATTCCCTTCTGGGCCAATTTGCTCCTTTTATTTATATATAAATATATATATATATATATATATATATATATATATATATATATATATATATATATATATATATATATATATATTTTGTAACTGATCGTTGTACTGTAAAAAAATAAATAAAAAAAAATTGCATTATTTGGCTGCCACCCTGATTGGAGTCATAAATATAATATAAAAAATCGGTCCTATAGCTGGGAGCGGTAGAAAAAAACAAACATTATTGTGGTTTGTTTGGAGGCAATTGTCTGATATAGGGAAAGCATGCCGTGCCTGGGTCTAATTGGGCTTCTGAAAGGTTATTTAAATTTTTTACACCGCTCTACACAGTCGTCTATGTAGATTATCCCTTATTAGATATCATAGACTTGATAATTATTAAGTCTACGCATTCTTTTTATCTTGAGATTGACGTCACTAGTTGCTACCATTATTATTACTATTCTAGTATAAAAATTGATAAATTTGGTTTTCTTATTTTCAGTTGTTTTTCCTGAATGTTCTGAACGTATTAAATAATAAAGTGTGACCATCGTTTTATTTTTTTCTTAATTCTGTGCCAATTTATTTTTCATAATATTACATTATAGGTCTATCTATCTCTCTATCATCGCCATGGCGTTTAATGATAAAATTCTGGCTGCCTGCAGACGCCACCGAGGGAAAGCGCACTAAAGACCAACCTATACATCTCTCATTGAATTCACTAGTAAATCTTCTGTAAGTGCCTCCTAGTGGTGGGTGCAGGCTGCCACACTTTAGTCATTTATGGCTGGGTTAGAGGAAGCAGGTAATTTGTATCACTGTAGAAGAAAACTGGAGCCTCGCCACTATAAAGATATATATTTTAAAAGTAATCATCGAATTTTGTTCCTTCACTTTTAATCGGCGTTAACGGGAAATTATTTTTTATTTATTTATTTTTACATTTGGCGGTACTTCTTGCCTCGGGGGCCGCTTATTTAATTAGCACACCAGACCGGTATCACTGGTCAATATGATGATTTGATGCCATACTTCGATTACAGCCGGTAAGGCAGGTAGTTCTGTATGCAGATTTGCTCCCCTGCCTGCACCAGGAACCAGGAGCAGGCAGTCGACAAGCAAAATAAACACTCCCGGCAATGCCTTTCATGGAGTGTCAATCAAGAACAAAGTCCTGGGCATACATCTCTCCACATTGTAGTGTATTTGTCCTGTTTTAAATCAATAATGTGTTAAAATCCTCAGCTATGAATTGTGTCTCCCTCCCCCAATATGTAGTTGGTATTCGTTTTCTGGAGAGATGTTACGGAGCTGCCTGCCTGCCGTTGCTGTTGTGTTGCCTGCCACCTACTGTCTAAACATATGCCTGCTCTCATGTTCTTGAACTATATTGTTATTGGCTACAAGAACAATTGTTATTAATGGGAAGTGTTTCATGGATTTGGTGCATGACACAGGGTTTCTTGCCTATTTTTATGTTCTTTGTATTCTGAGTCGTTCACAACCCTCACAGACTCCGCACTAGCCATAACACAGTGTTATCTGTCTTTTTCTCCAAGTGTTCCTTCTGGATTATTGAAAAGGACACATTGACATGAGTGGAAATTACAGCAACTACTGAGTTATGTGTCCTTTAAATAGTGACCTCTCATGCCCGGCTATTTCTCAGGTAAAAATGGGGAGCAAGAAACGAGTGAATACAAAAAAATTAGCAATTATGATATTCAAATTTTCTTTTGGGTACTATATAATGGTAATCTTTATGCATATAGTGCCAACGTATTTCATAGGAAAGTTATCAAGAAGTAAAATAAGAAGTCATCAGAAAAAAAGAGAGAGACAAAACGAGAGAGGTCCCTGCCTTAAGAGCTCACAATCTAAATTGAATGGAAGGAGAGAAAATATAGGCACGTAGGGCTAATTTTGTCCCATGGACCAACTCCTTGTGTTTAGTTAATTTTATATATATTCGCCTTGCCAATCACCCAGCAAGTATCTGATTCAACGCAATTATAAAGTGCAGAGTGATGTGACACGGGTAGCTAGATGAGGACAGGCTGGATAGAGATATCGGTGTCCAGGTCAGATTGTGTATAGTCCATGGACTATGTTTCTGTGGTATAGACTTATTTGAAGAAATTCATTTTCATGGCACGCTTAAAACTGGTAATATCAGGAGCAATATTGATGATGGTCCCAGGGCAGTGATTTCCACAGAATTGGTGCAGCACGAGAGAAGTTCTGCAAACAGGAATGAGAGCATGTAATAAGGAAGGATTGGAGATGCAAGTCATTAACTGAGCGAAGAGCAGGAGTGGGTTTTATTATTAAAGGGAATTTCACATTAATGTGTGTTGGGCACTTGAGATATACATAATAATAATAGTAATTATTAATAAATTGCTATTTCTAGTTACTGATCATTCTAGCTCACTACAGTCGCTATTGTCAGTGCTACTGAAAATTATACATTCCTTCCTTTCTCATACTGTTTAGAGCAGACTGAATGCATAAAAATGGACGGAGTTAAAAGCATATCTGTAGAGAATCAATGCATTTACCATAAAGTGCATTAGCATTTCTGCTCTTTTTTTTCATGCGTTTTAGTCTTCAGGAATATATTTGTGTGAAACCACACATCAAGTAATTGTCCATATGCTTTTGTGGTGATTTCTTAACCCTTTTACATTGTGAACTAGAAACGCATGGGAAACCACTTGTAGGGTCAGTTCACATGTTGCGTAAATACTGCGGGTTTTCCGCGGATTCTCGTTGCAGAAAATCTGCAGCAAATACTGTTGCAGCAAAGTGGATGAGATAGAACAAACCTCATCCACACGCTGCATAAATACTGAGCGGAAAAACAAGCTCATATATTGACCTGCGGTGTGGAATTTTATTCCGTAGCATGTCAATTGTGTTTGCATAAACGCTGCTTAATTGTTGTGGGTTTTCCCGATTGAATTCAATGGGGAGGTAAGAAGCGCAACAAATAGCAGCTTGTTGCGCTTTTTGTGGCGGGTCCACAGGAATCTGTGTTTCTTCCTCCAGGCCGGCCTCCTGGGGATGACTTTTCATCCCCCGTATCCCCACCATGTACATTACATGGAAGGAGTGACCCAATAGACACATAGGGGGAAATTTTGTTAATTTTCTATGCCAGTGTTTTGTTTTTTTTTGCGTAGAAAAGTCGCAATTTGCACAAAACTTTTGTGCTGTTTCTGTCACTCAGGCTACTTTTCTAATTCATAAAAAAAAACTAATATATATTTATAATGTATGTATGCCTAAAAATACTTCTCTTTATACTCTACACAGGCTATGTTCACACAGCTTAAAAAAATGCATCAAAACCTGCACCAAATCACGATCAGGCCAGAAGTGGATCCAGGAGGAAGGAGACGTATAAATTATTCCTTTATATTTCCCATTCCTTTTTACGACGACTTCTGGCTTCGGCTCAAAAATTTGCCGCAAAATCTGCAGCAAATCGTGATGTGTGAACATAGCCTTATTGTGTTAAATGCTTTTTATCAAATACAAGTCAGAAAAACAGACAAGAGACGGCAGTGAAAGATGGCGGAGCAGACGGAAAAGTCTGACTAGGATTTTAAAATGTGTTTATTGTGATGCCGTTTTGTATCTGGGCCATAGAAAAGTCGTTCAGACAGCAAAACAACACACAAGTTTAGCTGGCTCAAAGAAAAGCTGCTTTCACTAATCACTGTGGCTGCTTAGGTTTATGGCTCTGCAAATCAAAATCTAAACATGATGTTTATATTCCCATAATTTGTGCAATCCTGTAGAAAGTGGGTATGAGAATGGGTTTTCTTCTAATAGGGCAAAAAAAAAAAGTTAGTTACCACATGTATTAAAAAAAGTCAATGAAAGTTCTAACTGTTATACAATATACTGCCTTTCCTTGTCACACAGACTTTTTTATGTTTTTCATTCATGTCATCATCGACCGTCAACCATGAATTGGTGCAATAGACCAACTACAGACCATCAATCTATTAAAGAAATAGATTTGCTGTGATATATTTCCCATTTTATAATCTGACATTTAGAGGGAGACGTTGGAGATTTATGAAAACTCTCTAACAAAAATCCTACTTTACAGTTATGGGCAAACGCTTTTTAATATGGATGTATGTCTTGACTAGCATCTATACATCAGACCCGCTAATGGTCAATCTGTGTGGGGTAATGTAGGATAATTCTCTGTACTACGGGAATGGAGCACTGTATGAAATCCATTAGAAAACACTCACGTTCCTCTATATTAATGAGTTCTGCAGAGGGCTATGAAGCGCTGGGTACACTATAACCTATTATTCTTAATGATGTTGGTTTTCAGCTCAACTGTTATTCCAGTAATACTGTTTAATACTAAAATAGTTAATGTGTAGGTCTTTGGTATCAAGGCAGTTTTAAAAATGTCAACCTTCTTCTGAAATGTTTGTAATCCATGCACAGCAAAAAATAATGCGCGCTTACTCCCCGCAGTACAAATGACCAGCTCGAGTGTTCTTGCTAGGAGCTGCTATTTCTATTACTATATGACTGTAATTTTGTCATGCCAGCTGTGCGGTTGAAATCTCCAGAGCCTCTTTATATAACCCTCCTTTGACCCTAGCTTGGAGCGTGGTTTTTATGCAGAGATAGGCTTGAGAATCTGGTGCTGCTTTGTTTGCACACAGATGTAAACACATGGATTTGCTAGGTTCAGTGCAATCCTTTAATTATATGAGGACAAAGGAAAAATGTCAAATGACAAAATTGCTGCTTCTACAAAGGTTTATCATAGAAGAAACAACCATTCCATACCAGTAAAACATGAGTTGGTCCTTTGTCGTTTAGTACTATTCTTTGGGTCAAATAACTAGCCCTTTTGCAGCAGCTTCTTGGCACTGAGCAGTCTGATATAAAACCCCTTCACTCACTGATTTAGTACACATAGGATTATGTGTGGTCTCAATTCACATGCCTTTTAAAGTAATCCCATTTTTGTGATAAATGGGGTTGAAAGATAACAGCCAAGCGTAATAATGCAGTTAGACTCTGTGGACATCAAGTTTTAGACCTACTTTTAACCTGTATGGCAGGAAAAGCTCACCAAATATATGTTAAGTGACAGATGCGTTAACAGTGGCATCCGCCACCATAGAGTTTAATGGTATACAGTAAACGTATAATTCATCAACTCTCATGACAGTGTTGCTGATGTATACGTGAAACTGATAACATTATACTTGGGCATCCGTTTAACGCAGGGGTCTCAAGCACGCGGCACGCGGGCTACATGCGGCCCCTGAGGCTGTCATCTGCGGCCCGCGGGACACAGAGCCGTTAGTACAGGCTCTGCTCCGGGACTCTGTGGAATTCCCTGACATCGCTGTCCATATATGGACAGTGTTGCAGGGTCTTCCCCAGAGCGGAATCCCGGGCCGAGCGCTAGTACAGGCTCTACTCCGGGACTCTGTGGAAAACCCTGACATCGCTGTTCACATATGGACAGCGATGTCTAGGGCTTCCCCAGAGCTGAACAGTGATGTTAGGAGCACAGTGCTAGAACTGTCTCTGCTCTGGGACTCAAACTCTGGGCAAGTCCCTGACTTCACTGTCCATATATGGCACTGTGGCAGACTCTACAGAGGGCACTATGGCATTATCTAGGGGTGTGTGGCATTATCTACAGAGGGCACCGTGGCATTATCTACAGAGGGCACTGTGGCATTATCTACAGAGGGCACTGTGGCATTATCTACAGAGGGCACTGTGGCAGTATCTACAGAGGGCTCTGTGGCGCTATCTTAAAAGGGGCTGCCCAATCTTGACATTTGTGTATCTGCCAACTGAGCCGCCGGACTGCCTCTAGCGACACTTAAACTGGAAAACTGGATTGTTGAAATGCGGCGCGGCCCATCAACTTCTAATTTTTTGTATATGTGGCTCACTTACCAGTTTTAGACCCCTGGTTTAACGTATACGTCACTCAGACTATAATGGTTTCCGTTTAACATTCAGGATACGTCATGAAATGCTATTGAAAAGCTATTCTCGTATGACTCCCATAGACTCCAATGTTGAACAGAAATAAAAAAAAAAAGGTATACTGATGTATACCAGTCCAATGGAGGCTAAAAGGACACTTGAAATCAAGTCAATGAAATCCTATGAACACGTTTAGTGTCAGATGCTTTCCCGATGCACACTCTTAAATGTAGGGTGCACAGAGCCAAAGACGTTTTTTCTCTATGAGAAGACTTAAAGGGAACCTGTCCTAAACATTTCACCTATTGAACTTTACTTATCCCTCACTGGCCGCTGCTATCAAAAGTTAATTGCCGTTATCCCCTCTCCTAAACTCCTCCTCCGACTGTACATAATGGTCTGCAAACATTTTGCGCCTTTTATCGTAATAATCTGCTGTCCCACTGTGCGCACACACCAGAAGAGGACATCCATGTACAAGCGTGGGATATTGTGTGCTGGGGCAAGGTGAAGAGCTGTCAATCCTAAGTAAGGAGGCGGGGTAAACTCGGAAAGAGGAAGATTTGACTCTTTTCTGCTCATTAGCATACGGTGTGGGAGCACTAAAAATCTGAATACTAAAGCTACAGGGCTGACTAAGACGACAATTATAGGTTATATAGAATTTTTTTTTTCACCCACTACCACCAGGTATTGCTGGTTTAATAGGTGAAATGCTGGTGACCGGTTCCATTTAAGGAGGTGTGAATGGGGCATGTCCTGAGCATATTGCTATGTCATCTTTTACTTGCAGAAGAGGACAAGTTTTAGTGTCTTGATGTGTGGTTTTATTTTAATAATTCTAGGCACATGCTTGAGTGGCACCAGCAGAGGTGGACACAGTATGCTCCTTGTCAGCTGCCAGATAATAACAGCTACTGTTTGCTTGTCCAGCATCGATCTCTCTGTTTTGTATCTGAAAGCTTTCATTTTTTGAAGCCATTTATTGGAGTCCCAGCCATCACCCCATTAATGCCAAGGTATCCTCTCTAGAGCAGATGAACACAACAAATTGTAGTTAGAAGGGGTAGCATAGAAAGACCATAAGAGACTACCACAAAGCAGTGACTAAAAGTCACAGGGTCCAGAGTGGCATGCAACTTGTGCTCTTATGTCCCATTGCCAATTAAAGGCAAACTGGGGACATCTGCTTTTTATATGTTCTAGATTGATGAATACAGTTATGCGCTTACACCTTCTAAATCAATTATCTGGGAGTACTGCATGTTTTTAATATGAGAGTCTGGTTGCCTTCTTTAAAGGAAACCTACCAGAATAATAATATTTCTGTCTTTTATGAAGAGTTAGAATTGCTTTCTTCTAAAACAGCACCACCTCTTCTAAAAACTGCACCACCTCTGGGGTGGGGCTGTGTGGAACGCCATTCACTTCAATGGAACCAAGCTGCAATACCAGACACAACCTATGTGCAGGCGAGGCACTGTTTTTAGGACAAAGCAGCCATGTTTCTCTGGACAACCCCTCTAAATTAGCCCTGTCTTTGCAATTTGATACCAATACATTGGGTCTTCAAATGTAACAAAATTCTTCCTTGTTTTTTAATACCAGAAATAGTTTTTTTTTTTCTTTTATGTTCCTTCATTTGATTTTTGCGTTTGCTAAAGTTAGTGATTTCATTACTAGATAAACTACTTCCAAAAGTGATATTTTTGGGTGTAGATGGCTGTTAATATTGATGGTAGAAACTGGAGAATTTTTAGTGTGGGTGTTATTTTGTATAGTATAAGTAATAAAATCCTGTAACCTCGGCCTTTCACTTTTTTTTTTTTTTGTATGCATTCTAATGAAAGTGTAACTACCACAAACTGGGCTAAAAATATTTTACTGCGGCCACATAGAAAGTCCTTCGGAGTATGTAACTTTACCGAAACTAAGTTTAGTATTGTGGTTATAACTGCATAAAATATATATCAAATTGTCATGTTCTTGATGTTTGTTTTCTCTACATGTGGCTTGTGATTATTTCATTGACCCTCTAGCTTTTATGAAAACTATTATCACACATATAACGGGACAAATCACAGAAAATGGGATAAAAAGTACTTAAAATCCCAGAATTAGGCCGTACTTACTGATGCAAGGGTAGATTAAAACACCAGTTCCCAGCAGGATGCAGCCAAGTCACAATTCTATATGGGGGAGGCCGCACTTATCTATGTGTGATTACAGTATAATATTGGGTCTCATAAGTATTATTGATGAAGTGTTGTATTAATCTTACTGCATCCCAGAAAATTGTGTGTGTACATGAGGAATAACACTATTTCTGGCCATTAGAAGACTTGTTATCTAGCAGTTTTCCCCTCTGCAGGCTCTATCTCTAATTCTCAGGTGTCTCCAAGCTAGTGGGCGGAGCCTAACTACTATCATGTCTTCTATACTCTGCACGCATAGAGGAGAATCATGCTCTCCTCTATCTATCGATCTATCTATCTATCTATCTATCTATCTATCTATCTATCTATCTATCTATCTATCATCTCTATATGTGTGTGTATGTATAATACATACATATTCCTCTTCCCTCCTCCTGCTCACCCCTCCCCTCTCTATAGACTTGTATTGGCAGGCAGTGAAGTGACACACCTCCAGCTTTTCAGCCTGTTACCATGGATGGACTTTTGTGTCAGTTTCTCATAGTATTGCATTGAAAATAAAACTGTAGGAAATGTGTACATTTCTTGGCTCTGAAAAGTGGTCTGACATTTTTCACATTCCAGCTATTCAAACCTAGAGCTCTCTATATTTCAGCAGCCTCCGAAAATGTCCATATAGATGTGGACTTCCATAAGGTGCTGTAAATTGTGTGTGCAGTTATAAAAAACCTTAAAGGAAAGGACCGGCGACTTTTAAGTTCATGGGGAAAAATTAAGATCGGAATAATACTGTTCAATTAAATGCATGTTTTCCTGTAGTAAAAATCCTTTAGTCTGGTACTAACAAAAAACAATATTTGTTATCTCTGCTACATTATTGGGCACCACTTATCTCCGTGTGAAACATGATTGGATAGGTTAACACTTTAGTGACCTGCCTATTCTGAGTCTTAATGATCACAAGAATCGAGGTGCTGTTCCTCCGAATGAATGGAGCGGCAGGTGGCGCATGCGCCCTTCTGCTCCATTCATTCTTTATTGCACTGCCGGAGATAGCCGAGCACTGTACTCTGCTTTCTCCGGCAGTCACGTAGACCGTGAATGGAGCGGCAGTGAGCGTGCACAACCTATCGCTCCATTCATTCGAATGAATGGGATCCCCGTTCTCACGATCAGTGTTGGTCCCAGCAGTCGGACCACCACCGATAGGCATGTTCTCATCTATCCTGTGGTTAGGGGATAAAATTGAATCTTGTGACAACCCTTTTAAAGGTGTCATCCCACCATAACAACATATCACCACAGGATAGGTGGGTGTTTGATTGCTGGGTTTGCACCGCTGGGACCTCCACCAATCAAGAAAACGGGAGTACCAAGTCCCCTGACTGAATGAACCATTCGGCTATCTCTAGCAGTCCCTCAAAAAATTTATCGAATGGCAGCGTTCGTATTCCACCGCCGTTCTATTCATTCAGGGGATTTGGGACTCACGTTCCCTTCTTCGGTGGGGGTCCCAGTGGTGGGACCCCCAGCAATCGAACACTTATCTATCCTGTCAAGTTATTGTGAAGGGATAACTACTATAAAGAATTTAGGTTGTCATTTTTCAACCTGCTTTAGTTAAATGAGACCTGTAATCTGGTTATTTGATATAAGAATCACCTCTTCATTTTCTTCTAATCTTTACATATATGGCCACTTTACATGATTTAATGTACCAGAAGTGACATCCATCACTTTTAGGGCTAGGAAAGAAATATAGACTAAATCTGGCCATAGACATACGATTTAATTGTCCGATTTTTTTTTTTTTTTTTTTTTTTTTTTTTTGCTGATTCTGGTGGATCAGCCAACCATCTGCTCTATTTGGGGGCTCACCAGACAGTGCCCCAATTTCTGCTATTGGGCGGAAACCTAGAAGGAACAGGTTGCAGTTTATCTGATTCTATCGGTTCCACAAGAGATGACAAGGCGTCAGTGACACCTGACAGCTGCACATCTGCTCGTTCCAATATAACCTACATTTGGCTAACAAACAATTTCCAAATGACAACTAAAATATAATTGGTTTTCTATGGACAGAAACATTATTTACATAGCCCCAATGGGTCATCAGTTCCCACATGCAGTGAATGTTTCACAAGCAGCTGATCGTGTTTATCGCATAGGCAATTGGCTGTGTTTGTCACTTGTGACTTCCTTCACATTTCAGCTTTATTTAGAAGCTGTTGGATTGAGTATTTTGCATCTGGTTGTGGCACTGTGGTCAATGTTTTACAGATATTTTCATCTAGCTCATGAGCGCTTCTCCAATTATCTGCTGACTTGTATGGTGCTAATTAGAGTCTGTGGGTCATGATGACTTTGCGAGGGTTATAACGGCTGAAAGACGAGGAAGAAAAACCTCATCAAATGAGATGGAGCTGGTTTTGTCTTCAGAATAAAATCTTGATTTGCATTTATCGGCGGCTTTAATTAGGACGTTTGGAGAAATGAACACGATCTGAGGTTTTGAAAGAAGTCCATTGTATTTTATATTTTAATTCTTTTTCTCTAAAATTTTTACTGAAATTTCTTTTATAAAAATTATTGATCACAACAATGTATAGTCTGTGCCCCATTTACGGATTAAAGCCTACTGTATAATTTGCAGGTTAACCGTACATTAATATTGCTGTAGGTGCACCAAAAGTGACGTAGGGGTTGTCTCTTCTGTGTGTTATCGCTGGGAAAAGTTGCGTAACCATCTGCTACAGGGGAAAAGTAGTATTAGGTGCCGGCCTTTCAAATGAATGGCCGTCCATGGTATAGGATTTAACATTATATAAATCAGAGGTGTAAGTTTTAAGTGACTGTGTTCTAATGCGAAAAACATAACTGTATGCGATGTCATTACATATGATGTCATATAATTTCTAAACCCTAAAAATAATAATTCAGTATTAGGGCATGACCACACGTGGCGGATTTCCTCCGCAGCTGTCCGCATCAATGCCGCACAGAATCTGCGTTGCAGATTCTGCTGCGGATCTGCACAAAATGTGCAGTAAATTGATGCGGACTAGCTGCTGCGGACTGCGGTAAAAGTACTTCCCTTCTCCCTATTCAGTGCAGGATAGAGAGAAGGGACAGCACTTTCCCTTGTGAAAGTCAAAGAAATTCATACTTACCGCCCGTTGTCTTGGTGACGCGTCCCTCCTTCGGCATCCAGCCCGATCTCCCTGGATGACGCGGCAGTCCATGTGACCGCTGCAGCCTGTTATTAGCCTGTGATTGGCTGTAGCCGTCACTTAGACTGAAACGTCATCCTGGGAGGCCGGACTGGAGACAGAAGCAGGGAGTTCTCGGTAAGTATGAACTTCATTTTTTTTTACAGATACATGTATATTGGGATCGGTAGTCACTGTCCCGAGTGCAGAAACAGTTACTGCCGATCGCTTAACTCTTTCAGCACCCTGGACAGTGACTATTTACTGACGTCTCCTAGCAACGCTCCCGTCATTACGGGAGCCCCATTGACTTCCTCAGTCTGGCTGTAGACCTAGAAATACATAGGTCCAGCCAGAATGAAGAAATGTCAAGTTAAAAAAGCAAGACGGATCCGCAGCACACATAACATGTGCATGACAGCTGCGGACTTCATTGCGGAAATTAGAATCTCCATTGAAGTCAATGGAGAAATTCCGCCATGAGTCCGCCACTGCTCCGCAACAGACAGAGCATGCTGCGGACACCAAATTCCGCTCCGCAGCCTATGCTCCGCAGCGGAATTTTACGCCTCGTCTAAACGAACACTGCTAAATTAAAGTGTAAGTCAATGGACAAACGGCTCCGCTGCGGATTAACGCTGCGGAGTGTCCGCAGCGGAATTTAAGTGAAATTCCGCCACGTGTGAACCCAGCCTTATAGGTCATAGCGCTGCCCACTGATGGCCCTGTTTCCATGACTGGTAGTGGCTTTCATCATCAGCCAGACATAGGGGTCCGTTTATGAATGCACCTTCTGCTATAGCTATACTATTAATGTAGGTCTGATCTTGGATACTGAGCAGGTCCCATCCTGCAAAACACAATCCTTTCTAATTTTGGACACTTCGTTTTTCCTTCTGAATTGGGTAAAAAAATACCCTATTACATTCCGCACAACGGAAGTGGACCGGATTTGATGAGGATTTAGTCATGGAAACTGCACAGAAATCCTCATCAAATCCTGAATGTGTAAGCATAACGTAAGCTACTGGGCCCTGACACCGAAACCATAACTACTTGCATTACATGTGATTTCTTCTTATATTATGACATCATAGGATGTATATAAACTAAAAAAAAAATCATAAATATGTAGTATTATAAGTCATAGTACCTCTGCACCACCCACTGATGGTCCACTGTTTCCATATGTGGTAGAGGCCTTCAGGATCAGCCAAACTTAGTGCCCCCGGTTGTGAATGCCACTTCCATTAATGTAGGTCTGATCTGGGAAACTTAGCAGGTCCCTTTCCTGCATTGACAAAAAAAATGCTGCAAAGGATGACTTCTCTCTGCTACATTGCTGCACTATGAGGCATGCGTTACTGCTTTATAGAACCTCTGACCAGGCAGTTTTTGGTAGTGTAACGGTTAAATGTATGTACTAATATCACGTCTCACTAGATTTGTTCTGATATTGCAGTTAATTCATCTTATACTTGACCCATTGGCAATCAGTCTGAAGATGTCTGCGACGCAATACAAGGTTGGAGGGTGACTGCTTTAGCATGAAACCCATGACATGAGTGACAGGGCATTTAAATATAAATGGGTTTCCTAATATCAAGGAAGTGTTATCGACCAATATGTCGTGCTTCTGGCTGAATTATTATTGCAGTGAAATGGCTGGTTTTAGCCCTGTACTTGGGGAATGTCTTTTCATCATCCTGTAAGATGAACTCATATGTACTCCCCTGCCATTTAAATTTTCAGTAACTGCAAAGATGGGTTTGTTTTTAAATTTGGCACATGTATGGTTAATCTATGAAAATCTAGATCTGTCTTGTTGGATTATTTTGAGTGATAGTTGGTCATAGCATTTGGTTTATTGGACAGTCGGTCATTGAAGACAGTAGGGTTTTCCTTCTCCCTGGTTAATCTGGCATTTTTTATGCCTATTTGTTGTTGTGTTGGCCGTCTGTCGGCCCTGTCAAATCTCTTTATCTTTTGGTTAGCGTTAGGTTTCTGACAGTTTTAAAAAGAGTGTAGTCTCTTCCATGGATTTTTTTTCTTGCTGATGTTCTAAGTACAGGGCAGGCGCTTTCTGTCCATCCCATAGACGTTGAATGGAGTGGCATCGTGCATGCTCCATTCAATGTCCTCCTTGGCTCGATCGAGCAGTGAGAAGGAACAAAGGATTTAGGACCCCCGTTCTCACCGTCGGTGGGGATCCTAGTGATCAGACCATTATTACCTATTCTGTGAGTAGGGGATCATTGTTGATTCTGGGAAAACCCCTCTAAATTATCAATTCTTAATCTTGGGACCTCGTTATTATAAATGCCTTTTTAAAGATTTGTTTCTAATCACCTCGTTGGATTAAAACGGTTTGCTGGCTCTTCATTTAATGAATAGGGATTTTCTTAAGAAAAAAGTTCTGGCTGTCAGTTTTCTACTTTACACTTAATCTCCTATTTATGAAAATGACATATGCGAAAGAGAGAAGTCAGTATGTGGTTTTGTCCCATGAATATTTTATTGCCGACAGCAAAATATGGGAAACTTGTGCTTTTAAACAGTGCAAGGTAATAGATTGCTAAATAATTAAAGAAGCAATCAAAGCATGAAGCTAGAAACGCTGTCTGATGTCCCATTCTCATTTCTAATTTGAGATAAATATTTAAATGTTTTAAATTTTTCCCTTTTTTTTTCTATTTTTTTTTCCCCTTTTCAATGTTCTTTTTAATGGAACTTGAGTAGAGTACGTAGAACATTTCACATCCAAACCAGAAGCATTATAAAGCACGCCAACAGGACTTGGGCCTTAGGGTATGTGCACACACACTAATTACGTCCGTAATTGACGGACGTATTTCGGCCGCAAGTACCGGACCGAACACAATGCAGGGAGCCGGACTCCTAGCATCATACTTATGTACGATGCTAGGAGTCCCTGCCTCGCTGCAGGACAACTGTCCCGTACTGAAAACATGATTACAGTACAGGACAGTTGTCCTGCAGCGAGGCAGGGACTCCTAGCATCGTACATAAGTATGATGCTTGGAGCCCGGCTCCATGCACTGCGTTCGGTCCGGTACTTGCGGCCGAAATACGTCCGTAAATTACGGACGTAATTAGTGTGTGTGCACATACCCTAACATTTACTGCAGAACAGAAGGACCGTTTTGTTTACAAGGACGCATAAATCCTCCATGGCTAGCAGATTTTAGGAGGCGGGATTTAAGATCTTATCGCGATGGTATAGAGTGCCTTCTAGATTGCATGAAATGATTCCTGCGATCTCACCGCTGTGTTGGAGATGTGGAGACCAGGTGGGCACGATTTTACACGGCTTCTGGGAGTGCCCGCAGCTGACAGATTTCTGGTCGGAGGTGTGGCGCATCTCCTCCAAGTTCACGGATTTCACCCTTCCGCGCACGCCGGCCTTTTTCCTGCTCCATCTGTGCCAGGGTCCATTATCTACGTACCGACGCTCTGTGGTTCGCCATCTGGTGAATGCAGCTAGAGCGTGTATTCCTGCGCTGTGGAGACAAACTTGCCCCCATCGGTTGGCATGTGGTTTGGCAAGATCCAGGAGATTATGAGAATGGAGGATCTCATGCCATCCATGATAAGGATTCATGCTAAATTTCTCAAAACATGGTATCACTGGGTTAGATTCCAGTCTTCGGTTGAGTTCAGGACCATTGTGGCCTCTTGAATATAATTCCGCGGCATAGGGGGCTACGTCAGTTTTTTTCCCTTCCTTTTCTCCCTTGGTCTCTTCTCTTTTGCTTCTCTCTCTCTTTCTCTGATATGTCAACTCACGGACCAATCTGCATGGCTGCGGGTTCAGGATGCATAGGTCGTCCGTTTCAAGTATTGTCTCAGCTGTGCTTGGATGCTCTTCTAGCACTTCCTGTAGAAACATATACTGGCCTGCGAGCCGATGTTTGTGCTGCTTATGTTTGCACGATTGTGTTGTGGAAGACGGAAAATAAAAGAATTTGAAAAAATAAAGCACGCCAACAACATATATAAAGTGTGTTTTTTGAGGCAAAATGTCTAAGGTGTCGTTGGGACCTCCGTCGGGGATAGAGTTAAGTACTTGACTAAGATGCCGATAGTTTTTGTATGATAATATTTTTATAATTTTTAGGGATTAAAACTAAATAAACATAGGGTAATGCAATCTGAGATTGTAGGTGCAGTTTTAATGGGGGTAGGGTGGGGAAGCGGAGGGTAAGAATGCGAGATAGATATGATGTCAGTTATGATTTAATAGTAAAAAGAAGAAAAAAATGGTCTATGTAGACTGATGGGTTAGGTAGTACCATTCGAGATCCGACATCAGAGAGAAAACAATATAGAGACGCAGAATATTTGCCAAGGATTCTGGATGTTCAGAAAATTAGTGAAAGAGCAGTTGGCAATAGCCGCTATCTTTTCAACAAGGTATAATTGATCTACGTTGGCCTAATAATAAAAGGAAAGAACTTGTAAAATTAAGAACTGTCGCAATATCCATACGGTAAAAATATTTTTTTTTGTGCAGAGATCATTTTGGTGCCATTGATAGCGCCCTCTAGTTTTTCTCTTAGGTCCGTGTAGCTTTGTTCCATCTTCTACAGCGAGCAATGGTGGACACGCACATGCTGTTCTTCTTTCCCCTGCTAAGGCAGTAATCCCTCCTGGTAATTCGCCCCATTAAATCTACATATACATAGGACCTTAAATTGTTGACCATCTACTTTAACTTGCTTTCTGAAAGAATCTTCTTTTGTGGGGTCATATTTCCAAAATATACCTTGGATAAATTGAACAGTCAGCACGCACTTCCCAATACCAGCTGACCTAAAGACAACCAGCTTGTATGAGAGCCGCTGCGCTTGTCAGCAACTCTCTGGTCTGGGTTCTGTAGGGGTACCGAGTAGGGATCCCCCCCCATACTACTTCCATGGGCTCTAATATGATCAAGGATTGTCTTGATTGGACAAGGCCTTAAAAAATAAAAAGAATTCCCACTTAAAAAAAAAATGGCAATGTTTGTAAATCTTTATTAATCGGGGTTATTCAAAATAAATGTATTTTCCTCAAGACAAGCGGTGTTCAGCCATAATGACGACCTGACATAATGTTATGTGTGATCTGAGAATATTTGGATTCAAGCGCTTATTATTCAGTGCTGCAGAGAAATGTGACATTTGTCTGTTTTCTTGTTTTCTAGGTACGGTGGATGATGTATTGGATTGTTTTTGCCCTTTACACTGTGACAGAAACATTAGCAGATTTAACGATATCCTGGTAAGTTCCTATAATTACTTTACAAACGCGGTTCTGCTTTTTCTGAACATAAAAAAAGCGCCTTTTATTAACGCTTATTGCTTTGCTGCACAGTGCAGTATGACTTGCATATAATACATACTAAGAAAAAATCGTTTTTACAAAATTGAGGTAAAGCATGTACAAACAACACGTATAGTTTTCACCTGCAGTTTCTATGTAATGTCGTTCTACACATTTAAGTTGATAGGGAAAAGCTCCATAAAAACATCAGACGTAGGACTATATGCCGCAGGATTTACAACTACAAAGTGTGAGTGGGTTTTTCTAAAATTTCGTTCAATAACCTGTTTGTTAAATGGCCATAAAAGACATAAAACTGTAATAGAAAAAATAAAAAGACACAAAACTGCAGAGTGTGAACAATCCTATTTTATTTTTTCACAGTGCCTTTGCTGACCTGGCACTGTGTAGGAACTACGACACAGCCCTATCCACCTGAATGGGGATGTGTTGCAATTTTTTAGAAAGCTCTTGGCCTGTTCATTCAAGGCATCGCTGTGGGGCCCAGAGGTTAGAACCCTCGTTCAGACATTGATGGGGTATCCCATCAATATGCTGTCCATATCGGTGATAGGAAAGCCACTTTAAAGGCCCAGTGCCTGTGGGTGACACACACAAATCTTCACAATCTTGTAAAGATATAAATCTGCCACCCATATGAATTGTGTATCCGTACACTCGACCAGTACTTCTGGTCCAGCAGTGTAGAGGGAGCAAACTCTTCCCGCCACTTTTGAAAAAATGTTGAAGAGTGGGCAGGCTTAACCGGTAGGAGATGGAGCCAAAACGTTTTCGAAACACTTTATAGTTTCTAGTGACAAAAAATGGTGCAACTTGTACTGCTAATCTACGCCTGACTCATAGCAAATAGTAGATTTCATCCTCTGTCTTTAGCACTGCCCCAGACGTGGCAAATTTTTTAAGAGGCATGCACCTCCTAATAAATTTGCCATATTTCACTTCGACGTACTGCAGTTTAAGACTGGCCACCTAATGGACACTAGGGCTGCTTGCCTGCTGAGGCCCTGTACAGCTACAGAAGTTGCACAGGAGGACAAGTCAATGATTTTTGCTACATTGGTGCGCATAACGGCGTGTGCTATAGGAGTGCGATATAGGGTGTTAGTTGTCCTATTGCTGTATATATTTGTAAACTTTTCTACACATTGGTTTCTGGGATCCCTATGCAGACCTTTTTACCCTGGGGAGCTGTATTCTGTAGAACAGGATTTTATGTTGTTTTGTTTTTTGGTTAGCCACTAAAGACAATATTTTTATGTAGAAAGGTCTCACTGGCTTCATTTTCACATATAGAGTTTTATTGTGTTGCCTTCCAGGACATGTACAAAGGTTTAGAAATTCTATCCAGCGTTTATTTCCATAAGTGCAGGACACCTAACACACCCTGCCTGGTCTTCCTGGGGCCGGCATCATACATGGAAAACAGACTTGGCAGCGGCCCACAATACATAATTGATTTCATGTGTTCTTGCTCCTGCCAGAACTGTGTTTCACAATGCTGACTAAGGGGCCAGAATACATGGAGAGTTCTCAATGTTTTATTTCATTTATACATAGGCTGCATACATTTCCACTTGTGCAGTCTTTCCGAACATGGGATGTTTACAGTTGGTTCTAGTGCCGATGAAGTTCTCTAGTTGGTTGTCAATATCTAATTTACAGTTTGTATATGTTGATCCGGAAAAACATGGGGGGAATTTATTATTCTTTCTACGACTGTTTTCTGGGTTAGAAAAGTTACTTGAAAAAATTGTGACCGTTGAAGCATTTGCACCACTCACGCCACTTTACTATATAGTAGGTGGCACCTGGCAAAGAGGACAGGCCCGACAAATTTACTTTAGTTTTCAGAAACTGGTGTAAATTAACTACTCCAGAAGTAGGCTGAAGTACAGTAGATTTGACTTTCTGGTGCACGGACAGCCAGAGATGCGCCTAATTTATAAAGAGTTTTGCGCCCCTTTTAATAAATTAGGCACATTTTAGATAAAGACTGAAACACCAGTGGATCTAATTTACGGAGCATATTACAGCTGTATATGGAAACTGTGTAAAGTGCCAGAAATAGGATCAGTTGGTAGTTTTTTTTCTTTTTACTGAAATATTTTTTTTCTGCTTTCTCCTAACTGGATCCTATCCTGTTTTTTGTATTAAATATATGGCTCTTACGCAGATCCATGATACTACAGGGTTAATAAAGCTAAGGGGTAGGAGGCGTGATATCTATCCATTTGGAAAAGCTCCTGACGCAGAAATAAAACCCACTCTTTTGTACATTGAGGAGGGTAAATTTAATTTTAATTTTCTTGACTGTTTTTGAAAAAGCCCTACAAGCTTAACTGATAAGAATGAGATTTACAAAATGCATACTTAATATTGCCCTGTTTTATTTATTTCCATGACTTATCTTGAATGGAGTTCATACTTTGTATTGGGGATTTAGATGTTTAATTTTGAAAAGCTTAATACAGATATGGGTGTACACATTGGAGGCTTCAAGAAAGCACAACAGCAATGGCCTACAAAATAATCTGCCCCCACAAGTTGCCCTTGATTACATTTAATCTTCTTTGGATTCCATTTGGATCAGAGAGGTGGCCTCTTTTATAGTCCATAGAAGATACGGTAATAGCCGAGTTAGCCAAGTTCACTTGTTCTTTTTTTTTTTCCAAAGAAAAAGAACTTAATGACATAGATTTACTGTACATTTTAGTCCCCCCTATATATCCTCCCCAAGCCTGGCACTGCAATATGATTTATTATGCCCAACCATAGGCTCCAATTGGTTACAAATTTGTCCATGTTATTTAAAGAGGGAAAATAAAATTTTACAATTTTGGCAATTATGTCCAAACAGGTCAATCATTGTGACACAGTTGGTAACTTGTGAGAAATCCAAAATTGCAAAACGGTCTTCCTAGCCACTAATAATGACGTACATATAGCCAATACAACATTACTGCTCTCACCATGGGTAGAAATATAATAGAGAATACAAAACTTAATATCAAATAACATATCTGTATCATAAACTTCTTTACTCTTCCGTATAACCAGTAATGTCTACATTTTGGTAAATGAATCATTGTCCCTGGATATGTTAGACAATTAGGGCATTAAGGCGAAAACTCTGTGCACCTGTTTAGTATAATGAAGGGCGAGAGCCCATCTCTGGATGAACAGGAATCTCTGAATTGGTTGGATCAGCAGGAATCCATCCTATAAATACACCATGAATGTGTATAGTGGGAATACACCCTTAATAGTGGTAAAGTATCTCAAAACACCCCCTTCAAACCCACAAAAAGCAAAACTGTGTATTGTTTTTGTAGTAAAATATATCTAGTTCAGACCTCATATGTACGTATACGGATGGTTCAGGGGAGCCATGGGTCTAAGGGTATGTGCACACGGTAGCAGACTTTTACGTCTGAAAAGACAGACTGTTTTCAGGAGAAAACAGCTGCCTCGTTTCAGACGTAAATGCTCCTCCTCGCATTTTGCGAGGCTTCTCTGACAGCCGTGAATTTTGAGCTGTGCTTCATTGAGTTCAATGAAGAACGGCTCAAATTACGTCTGAAAGAAGTGTCCTGCATATAATGTATATAAGTGCCCTGCACTTCTTTTCACGAAGCTGTATTTTTACGCGTCGTCGTTTGACAGCTGTCAAACGACGACGCGTAAATGACAGGTTGTCTGCACAGTACGTCGGCAAACCCATTCAAATGAATGGGCAGATGTTTGCCGACGTATTGTAGCCCTATTTTCAGGCGTAAATCAAGGCATAATACGCCTCATTTACGTCTGAAAATAGGCTGGGTTCACACGACCTAAGAGTGAGGATCTGAGAACCAAATGTTTCCCTGTTCCTCGCAGTTGCCATCCACTGATCAACAGAGCCATGTGTATTAACTAAAACGTACAACGTGCCTTCACCTGATTATAGTGGAATAATTGTTCATTCCTAAGCAGTTAGGCATTGTGGTCCTTCGTGTGTTGGACTTGTGCTGGCACAATATTTGTAGTCCTTCATTTCTGTTATAAGTGATATTTTAGAGTATTTTAATATGTTTTTTAAAGGCTATGTACACCTTCTTTTTTGAGAGTTTTTTTAAATAAAAATGTTTATCAGTGTGATTGGTGCAACTTTCAAAATACTTTCTATTAACAGCGAGTTATGAACTTAGATGTAATCGATAGCAGCTCGATACTGCATGGCCCGCTGTCACTGATCCAGTCAGTCCCGCGGACCTGAGAGATACAAGTTTCAGCGCTAGATATAGCTGCTCTGTATACAGGATATAGAGCAGCTGTATCTCAAAGTATTTTTTTTTTAAATAAAAAGTGTTTAGAAAGTTGCATCAAACACCCTAATAGTTTTTTTTAATAAAAATGTTCATCTAAAAAAGGTGTACATAGCCTTTAACCCCTTCAGGACCAAGCTCATTTTGGCCTTCAGGACCAGACCCATTTTTTCAAATCTGACATATTTCACTTTATGTGGTAATAACTCCGGAACGCTTTTACCTATCAAAGTGATACTGAGATTGTTTTCTCGTGACACATTGGACTTTATGATAGTGGAAAAATGTGATCGATAAATTCAATATTTACCAGTGAAAAACACCAAAATTTGGTGAAAAATTGCAAAAATTAGCATTTTTCTAAATGTAAATGTATCTGCTTGTAAGACAGGCAGTTATACCACACAAAAT
The DNA here is from genome assembly GCF_050947455.1 of Rhinoderma darwinii. Classification (NCBI taxonomy): domain Eukaryota; kingdom Metazoa; phylum Chordata; class Amphibia; order Anura; family Rhinodermatidae; genus Rhinoderma; species Rhinoderma darwinii. Next base: position 39,083,484 of record NC_134697.1, on the reverse strand, counting down.
TGTTGCTAATTAACATCCCCCATATGTCTACTTTAGATTGGCATCGTTTTTTGAACATCCTTTTATTTTTCTAGGACGTTACAAGGCTTAGAACTTTAGCAGCAATTTCTCACATTTTCAAGAAAATTTCAAAAGGCTATTTTTACAGGGGCCAGTTCAGTTGTGAAGCGGCTTTTAGGGCCTTATATATTAGAAACCGCCAAAAAGTCACCCCATTTTAAAATCTTCACCCCTCAAAGTATTCAAAACAGCATTTAGAAAGTTTCTTAACCCTTTAAACGTTTCACAGGAATTAAAGCAACGTAGAGGTGAAATTTTCAAATTTCATTTTTTTTTTGCAGAAATTCATTTTTATTCTATTTTTTTTGTAACACAGAAGTTTTTACCAGAGAAACGCAACTCAATATTTATTGCCCAGATTCTGCAGTTTTTAGAAATATCCCACATGTGGCCCTAGTGTGGTAATGGACTGAAGCACCGGCCTCAGAAGCAAAGGAGCACCTGGTGGATTTTGGGCCTCCTTTTTATTAGAAAATATTTTAGGCTCCATGTCAGGTTTCAAGGGCTCTTTCGGTGCCAAAACAGTGGAAATCCACCAAAAGTGACCCCATTTTGGAAACTACACCCCTTGAGGAAATTATCTAGGGGTATAGTGAGCATTTTGACCCCGCAGGTTTTTTGCAGAAATTATTGGAAGTAGGCCGTGAAAATAAAAATCGTCATTCTTTCAAAGATTATGTAGGTTTAGCTAATTTTTTCTAATTTCCACGAGGACTAAAGGAGAAAAAGCACCACAACATTTGTAAAGCAATTTCTCCCGAGTAAAACAAGACCCCACATGTGGTTATAAACGGATGTTTGGACACACGGCAGAGCTTAGAAGGGAAAGAGCGCCATTTGGCTTTTGGAGCTCAAATTTAGCAGGAATGGTTTGTGGAGGCCATGTCGCATTTGCAAAGCCCCTGAGGTACCAAAACAGTGAAAACGCCAAAAAAGTGACTCCATTGAGAAAACTACACCCCTTGAGGAATCCATCTAGGGGTGTAGTGAGCATTTTGCCCCCACAGGTGTTTCATAGATTTTATTAGAATTGGGCAGTGAAAATAAAAAAATCCTTTTTCTTCAATAAGACGTAGCTTTAGCTCCAAATTTTTAATTTTCTCAACAAATAAAGGAAAAAAAGAACCCCAACGCTTGTAAAGCAACTTCTCTGGAGTACGGCAATACCCCACACGTGGTCGTAAAATGCTGTTTGGGAACACGGCAGGGCTCAGAAGGGAAGGAGCGCCATTTGCTTTTGGTGTACAGATTTTGCTGCATTTGGTTTCTGGTCGCTATGTTGCATTTGCAAAGTCCCTGTGGGACCAAAACAGTGGATCCCCCCCAGAAGTGACCCCATTTTGGAAACAACACCCTCAAGGTATTCACCTAGGGGTGTAGTGAGCATGTTAACCCCACAGGTGTTTTGCAGAAATTCGTGTGCACACGATGTGGGAGAATGAAAATGGGAATTTTTCCTTAGATACGCCAATATGTGGTGCCCGGCTTGTGCCACCATAACAAGACAGCTCTCAATTATTATGCGGTGTTTCCCTGTTTTAGAATCACCCTACATGTGGCCCTAATCTTTTGCCTGGACATTCGACAGGGCTCAGGAGTGAAAGAGTACCATGTAAAATTGAGGCCTAATTTGGCGACTTATAAAGTATTGGTTCACAATTGCAGAGGCTTTGATGTGAAATAATAAAAGAAACCCCTGAGAAGTGACCCCATTTTGGAAACTGCACCCCTCAAGGCATTTATTAAGAGGTGTAGTGAGCATTTTCACCCCACGTGTCTTTTCCATAAATGATTGCGCTGCGGAAGGTACACATTAAATAGTTTCCCTAGATATGCCAATTCAGTGTCAAATGTCATGCCCAGCTTGTGCCACTTTTTTTTTTATATACACCGTTTCACCGTACGTTATAAACTACATGTTACCTTTATTCTGCGGGTCAGTACGATTCCGGCGATACCAAATTTATAGAACTTTTTTATAACTTTTTGCACAATAAAATTACTTTTGGAAAGAGAATGTATTTTTTCTGTCGCCAAGTTGTGAGAGCCATAACTTTTACATTTTTTCGTCGATGGAGCTGTGTGAGGGCTTGTTTTTTTTGCGAGACGAGGTATAGATTTTATCGGTACCATTTTTGGATACATGCGACTTTTTGATCACTTTTTATTTCAATTTTTGGAAGACAGTGACCAAAAAAACAGTAATTATGGCAGTGTTTTTGAGGTTTTTTTTTACGGCGTTCACTGCGCTGGATAAATAACATAATATTTTTATAGTTCAGGTCGTTACGGTCGCTGCGATACCAAATATGTATGGCTTTATTATTTTTTTCAATAATAAATGACTTATAAGGGAAAAAGGGCGATTGTGTTTTGTGTTATTTGAAACTTTTATTGTATGTTTTCCAACTTTTATTTTTACTTTTTTTACACTTTTTTTTACACTTTTCTTTAGTCCCCACTAGGGGACTTGAATGTCCAACTATTTGTTTGATGTTCTAATACATTGCACTACCTATGTAGTGCAATGTATTGGAACTGTCAGTTGTTCACTGACAGCAAGCCGATCAGGCTCCGCCTCTGGGCGGGGCCTAATTAGCTTACGTAATGGCAGACAGGAGTCCATTGTTAGGGCTCCTGTTGCCATGGTAGCAGTCGCCAGCCTTGCCATCGCATGGCAAGGCTGCCGATTTTCTACAAACCTCTAGGATGCAGCGATCACAATGGATCGCTGCATCGAAGGGGTTAATGCCAGGAATCGGAGCTAGCTCCGGTTCCTGGCGATAGATCGGGGTGTCCGCTGTAACATACAGCGGACACCCACTGCTGATGACGCCGGCTCAGCTTCTGAGCCGGAAGCTGAGCCGGCGCCATCTTGCCGATGTTACCGGAAGCCTCCTGGGCCCCGCCGACGACGGGGCATAGGAGGATTCCGTTACAGGCTGATCGGGAGGTAAGCATTAGCCCTCCGATCGCCTTTGCAGCCACCGGCAACCCAGCGATCACGTTGCTGGGGTGCCGGTGGCTATAAACTCCTCACATACTGCGATCTCTATTGAACGCAGCATGTGAGGGGTTAATCGGTCGGATCGGAGGCTAGCTCCGGTCCTGGCCGATACCTTAGGGTGCCAGCTGTAACATACAGCTGTCACCCGGTGGTGATGTCGCTGGCTCAGCTCCTGAGCCAGCTTCATCTCCATGACGTATATTTACGTGAAAAGGCGGTAAGCCACCGATTTTAATGACGTTTATATACGTGATCCGGCGGGAAGGGGTTAAAAAATATTAAAATACGCGTACACCTTTTTTGAGAGTTTTTTTTTTAAAATAAAAATGTTTATTAATGTGTTTGATGTAACTTCAAAATACTTTTTATTAAAAACTTATTTTTACTTTGAAATACAGCTACTCTATATCGTGTATACAAAGTAAATATATCTAGCGCTGAAACCTGTATCTGTCAGGACCGCGGGACTCACTGGATCAGTGACAGCGGGCCATGCAGTATCGAGCTGCTATCGATCACATCGAAGTTCATAATCTGCTCTTAATAGAAAGTATTTTGAAAGTTGCACCAATCGCAATGGTTGAAATCGTATTTTTTTTTTTAATGTCTATCATTGCGATTGGTGCAAATTTCAAAATACTTTCTATTAACAGGAGATTATGAACTTCGATGTGATCGATAGCAGCTCGATACTGCATGGCCCGCTGTCACTGATCCAGTGAGTCCCGCGGTCCTGACAGATACAGGTTTCAGCGCTAGATATATTTACTTTGTATACAGGATGTAGAGCAGCTGTATCTCAAAGTAAATTTTTTTTTAATAAGTATTATGAAAATTGCATCAAACACACTGATAAACATTTTTATTTATAAGAAAAGATTAAACGTGTACATAGCCTTTAAGGGTTAAAGTAACGGTCATAAAGGCCTTTAGTGTGCAATATATTAATAAAGGGAAAGCAAAGATATTCTGTAAATTTGTAACACCTTTTAGCTGACTTGACTTTGAAATTGACAAAACTTTTCAGAGACAGAAATCTGTTTAGCGCAGTTTTCACTTCCATTTCCATGCTCCGTTTGGCAGTTCGTAGAAAGTGCACTACTCGGCAGGGGGCAGGAATTTGCACAGGGGGCCCATTCTTGGACATGAAAAGACTTGAGTTAGGAACAGTTATTTACAGTAATTTTTTTTATATATTTTTTTTTATTTGACCAATATTTTTATATATTCTTTTATATTGTACCAATATTTTGTTAGTGACTGGCAGTGGTTCACTTTTGCAGATTAGCCCAGGAGCATTACTTTTTGGTCGGATTGTACAATTATTTGTTTTTTACCACCATTTAATGTGATCTGCAATTTTAGCTTTATAGTTTATTTTGTATGTTCTTCTATATCAGAACTTTTCAACATTTCTTCACATCCACATGAGACCAGAAATGGAAGATGAAGGGAATAATTTGAAAGTATGACAAGTTAGGAGAACAGCCACATCTCTTCAGGCAGTCTCGGAGACAAGGTCATCGAGCATGCCACATATAATTGGATGGCGTTCTCTGTCTCTCACAAACTCATCAAAATACGTCTATATGCGACATAGTTCAGATTTCCAGCATGTGTTTTTTTTTCCTCCTTACTGTCCTAAACTGACCTCGCATTACTTGATACTTTCAGAACCAGACACTGAACAGCGGTGCAGATAATCACAGATTTCATCTATTTTTACTCCTTGTGTAAACCATTTGGCATTTTCATTTTTCTTTATGTGCATTTGTATAACATATTTTTCTCTAGGCTTACAAGATTGTGCATTATAAACTATAGATTGATGGATACTATTATAGGAATGGATAATGGTATCTTAGATTATTTTACATTTTATTCTTTTTATTGCTCATAGGTTTCCCTTGTATTATGAGCTGAAGATTGGTTTTGTAATCTGGTTGTTATCTCCGTATACAAGAGGTGCCAGCTTGTTGTACCGGAAGCTTTTGCATCCTCTTCTTTCTAGAAAAGAAAAGGTAAGTGGTAATTTGTTGGATACAGAACGTGTATGGGGATGCTTTGCTGGCCACAAAAACAAGTTCTTGTTGCATGGGCCTGTACTGATCAGAGTCTATGAATCTGTTAATAGGCAAAATCCTACTGTTTAACCTGAAGTAAGGCAGTCCGGAAACTGATAGCTTGTCTGCACAGTCAGATGTTTTAAAATTATTTCAAATTCAGGTGACCATTTTCTAACAAGTTTGTTGATAACACATCTAATTTTTGCCAGAACCTTTATTCAGCAATGCAAATTACAATGCATCCCCCCATAAACATTCATGTTTAGTATTTTAATGGGGAGAGGTGCTTTAATGCCACTTGTCCGTAGGTTTGGAGCCATTAAACCACCAGCATGTCATTATGCAGCTGGGACTTCCCACGTAAAAAAACTGCCATTTTCGGAATAGTTAGTAAAGTAACATACAACTTACCGAGATGAGCCCGGAAGTGACTTCAGGTGCCTTCGCATTGTGCACATGGAGCCTAGGGCCATACGCTGCGCATGTCCAGTGAAGCAAGGTGTAGTATACTCTGCTTCATGTGAGCAGAGCAAATGCATTAGATGGGTCTCCTTACCCGGACTCCTTTCGGTAAGTTGTAATTTACTTTACCAATGTCCGTTTTTTTAATTAGGCAGGTTTGAAACCGTTTTCTGGTTTTAAATAAATCGAGCTAAATCAGTGTATAAATAAAGAATTTTACAACTTTCTAATATACTTTGTTTCAATTATTTATTAGTGAAAAAATAGGAAAAACAAGTGGCACTTACCACTGTAGCAAAATCATCTTTTTTTTTGTTTAAATCCTGGTCATGGGATGCGGAGTATAAGCCTCAACCATTTTGCGTGTGGTCACGCTTTGTCAAGACCTTGATGAAGCATGACCACTCACGAAACCGCCATAGACCAATTGGCCAATGATGCGGCCTCTGAAGGAAGCTTAGCAAGTCCATCAGGAAACGAAGTGCCCCCAGCACAAATCGACGGGGGATAACCGTGCTCAGACCCTCGCTGATCAGAAAGTCTGTTCTGAATAGTAAGGTTTTTTTTTTTTGTTAAATTAAAAAACAATCCATAATCCAATATAATAGGCACAGTCCATATGAACAACAAAGACACCGTTTATCTGCAATATTTTTTGTTGCCACAAGTGAATCTCTACAGCCTTTTGCTTGATATTGAATCTGATGTATTTTATGTTAAATAGTCATGAGTTGCAACAGATGTTCTGTGTTTCCTGAACAGGAGATTGATGACTATATTGTTCAAGCCAAAGAAAAGGGCTATGAAACCATGGTAAACTTTGGCAAGCAAGGCTTAAATCTTGCTGCTACTGCTGCTGTGACCGCTGCTGTGAAGGTGAGAGTCCCACTTTATTACTCATTAGCACACAGTCCTAATTATTTCTTCTTGTAAAACACAATATAGATCATTACCTAATTACAACAGGCTTTTAGTCTATTTAGCAGTTCTTTCCTTTCTTATTAAATCTTGGCCAATATGTGGAAGTAGACCAGCAAGACTCTGGATTTTCACAATTGAGCTGTAATTGGTTTTAGTTTATGGCGCTTCTTGTATTTGTAAATATAAGAATGTGATACGTTAGGTAGTTAGCTCTCACTTCATGACTGATTTGCACTAGTCCTATGAGTAGCAGATAGAGGAGTTGTGCTATAAAGACACAAAACAATAAAGATAAGGTCATTGGAGGACAACATTTTCCAATGATCTCTTTCAGATATGGATTTCAACTTCTGTTTAGGAACAAAGACCATAAAAGTTCTAACATTGGTCATAGTGTTGAGTGCCTGTACAAATTCATTATATTATCTTGAATTGATCCTGAGTTACAGCCCGTATTATAGTTTAAATATCCATTCTTTTATTCTGGTTGCCATTGTAAACAGTCAGCAAGCTTGTTGTCAGACACACCCCTAACAGCTTATCTGAGCTCTTATCATGCAGTAGAGCTCCGTTTTTCACAGACTTTTGGGAAATGTTAATCGTTTTTGGGTTAAACACTAAATATTCCAGAATCAAAATTAATGGAGGAGGTTCTATGCAGACATTGAGCCATCAAGGAATTCACAAAGTTACTCAACTTTATATGTAGATTCATTGGAAATGTTAACTGTAAAATGGTGTTTTAAGTTTTCCCTCCTTCTGGTCACCATTTTCTGGGGACCAGAAGGAGATGGACCATTGTTTTATCAGCTTAAATTCCACAAGATTGTTTATTTGTTTGTTTCAGGAGCTTGTAGACTGACAAATGAATGTTTTGATTGTTTTTATTTGTTTTAGTGTTCCTATCTATTTTAGCGCTACTGTTCTGTATCTATTACCACCAGGAAGTTCTTAAATAGTAGTGGTCTCCAAAGCAACATATAGTGGTGAAGTTAATATGAATAATTCTTCTAGAGGTTTATGTATTGGCTGCTAATTATCCCATAATAAAACTTGAGTTATACTAAAAAATAAAAATATCCGTGTGTGGAAACAAGTGCTGGTTTACTGCTTGTGATCAGACAGTCCGTTAATAGAACACAAAGACCTACCACGGATGAGTTGTCCGCACATTGGTGAAATAGGAAGGTCATCTGCACCGCTGGTAGGAGTAAATCTGTTTTTCGAATCAGTAGTTGCTATGGCAAGTGTCCTTTATTGAATGACTTCTTTCTCTTTTTTTTTCTCACTTTGCTGTCCTTGGCTAATATTAATTCAGAAATCTATCTACTGTCAATCAAGTGAAGGTAAATAGTCCCCATCTCTAGGCATGAAATATCCGCTTTTACCATTCTACTATAACGGTGTTTAACATACAGGAGAGAGCATACTAAAAATACAAATGACTGTACATGTAATGCATACGTTCTGGGTCATTTTACAGAATATATGCATTATAAAATTCACAGAAACATCAATGTGAAATAAACCATTAATATGCACAAATAATTTGACTTCCGTCTTAATAATTTTGCTTCTATTTGGTGTATTTAAATTTCTTAAATGGAAAAACCTTGAATCCATTCTAATTTTAAAGGGGATGTCCAAGAACGGACAACTGATGAACTTACTGATGGTCATCGGTATATGATCAATGGGGGTCCGACTCCCAGACCCCGCACCGATTTAGCTGCTTTAGATGTTTTGAAGAGTATGCAGTAGTTGGAGTCAGAAGCAGATGGCTCGGACCAATGCATAGCGGCCGTTCTGCAGCATGGCCGCTATTCTGTGACAGGAGCCATCTGTCTCCGGCATGGACATCCGGTGCCCGGAGGCAGCCGATCGGTGGGGTTCCGTGTGTTGGACCCCCACCAATCATATACTGATAACCTATCTGGTGGATAGGTCATCAGTTGTCCAGTCGTGAACAACCCCTTTTAATTCCTATGTAATATAATTCTTAATTTATTTTTATAGTCTAGTTGTACTTGTTATATTGGAAAGCTCCATTAGGGTGAGGAAAGTGTTGTCACAATTGACATATAATAGAGCAGAGTTTCCCAAATTGGGTTTTCCAGGCTTTCCAGAAAAAAGTATAATGGTATGTTCACACCCTTCAGATGTCTCCAAAAAAGTTCACACATGTAGGGCATAATGCAGTTTTTTCAAAATTACCTCAGTGGCGGAATTGCCTCTTCTGCCCATACCATTAATCCTACAACCATCTAATGATAAATCTGTTAAGAGAGGGCTTCAATCATATAAATCAAGGTGTAACAGAATATTGACTATTTTAATCTAAAAGTAAAGTACCCAAAATGGAAACGGCAGCTGTCCCTCAAGTATTGTATTGCATTAGATTCAGAACACAAATACCTTGTAATTGGAAATGACTCATTTATTTGCAAATGACTGAAATTGGACTCTAAATGTCAGGGAGCAGCCTGTTATTTTCTACCTCGCCCACTGATGCCAAATTAATTGAAAATAATAACAAGGCTGAATTTAAAAAAAGTTAAACAAAATGGTGTTTGCAGTTTTCTATGGAACAGCTTTATCTAGCAATATTACAAGGGGTTGTATGAGATCAGAAAAAAAGGCCTGCTTCTTCTCCAAAATCAGTTCCACTCTTGTCCCTGGGCTGTATCTGGTATTGCAGATCAGCCCCTGTTCAGTAGTTCTTATCCAAAATTTCTTCACTATGATGGTTTACAGTACAATACGTTTTTGATAAGTCATCTTTTGTTTAGCTGTTTAAGAAAATGTAAAATAAAGAAATGTTCTTTGTCCATTTGCGCTGGTGTACAGTAACTGCTATATAAATACATACAGAAATGTAAAAAAGTAATTAATAAATTAATACCTAAGCGGACTGGATGGACTCCTTGGTGTTCTGATTCTATGGGTCTCAATTTTATATACATATATATAGATAAAAAAAATAAAAATTTCAATGCCTTTTTCTGTTTTTATTTGTGTTTTGGAATCATGATAGAACCAATAAAAAAAAATGATCTATACGGGTGACATATAATATTAGAGGGAATTGCGTTTTTGTTTTTTTTATTATTGCGGTGGCTAGAATTGATAAAAGTATGTCCAAATTTCTATTAAACCGTTTTCACCAGGAGAGTGGCGAGACGTTATATTTACCTGTTAATCGACCAGTTGTTGTTGCTATAATGCACATTTTTTGTTTGAACCGTTCCATAGCTTTCTAAAATGACTCGCAAATTTGTTACAGCTAATAGCGATCACCTGGTTAGTTTACTGCAATTTGCATTACTCATAAAACCGGCGGGTTCATAGCTGGAATGAGGCGTACTTAGACAAATAATTCTCTAACATAAAAGAAAACGGAAAACAAAACATGTGCCCTCAATGGCCCTTTTTAATGGTGCCTATTAAATGTTCTGTACCGTTTTGTAAAAACCAAACAACCCACGTTCTGTCTCAGCAACACTTATTTGTATTACAGGTTGTTTGTACCCCCCCCCCCTCCTCCTTCATTCACATCTGTAGCTGGCACTGTATATTATGTGGCACGTTACTGGGCTCTGAATGCCAATTAATAATTTAGCTGTATTATCTAGAATCTAGCTCATTTAACGAACATTGACGCACGCAAGACACTGAAAGTAGTAAACATGGCAACAAGGTCTTCTCGTCTATTCAAGTCCTATAAAAGAAAATCGCCGTACTGTAATTGTCGTTATGTTGAAATCGTGTAAAAGCAAAGTTGTTTATTTCGTTGAATGTATCCAAAGCTACTGTCATCCAGTTCACACCACGTTTAGTGTATACGTTCGGCGGATAATGCTCCCAAGTATACCGTAAATGGCCTATAATGGGCCGGATGTAAGTAAAGAGTGTCCATTTGGTATATGTTTGACCGTTCTGCATTGAGAGACCTTTCTTTTTCAACTGTGTCGGAAAGTGTAGTCAAGGATCCTGCAAAAAAAAAAAATAATAAATATCTGCACACCTTGTAAAGTTGCATGGGGCCGATCATGTTTTTTTATTTTTTTTCTAGACTTCATATTTTCATACTCTATAATAAACTTGTCTTCTGAGGGATAGAGCTTGCTAGACACCGCCTTAATCTGTTTGGGTGGCAGGATAGCCAGCGGCCTAACTATAGGGGGTGCAGTGGTAGCAGTCCCATCCGGGCTCTGGTGCCAAAGGGAGCCCAAAGTAACCTCTGCCCCATGAGTAGACACCAGTATTATAAATGGCAAATGGTAGGTGAAGGGCCTTGTTACAGATTTTACATATGGGCCAGGAACTTTAAGTTACGCCTCTGAATCTTGCAACCAGTGAATGTGATGACATGGAGTCTACACAGATCCACACACATTCAGTGCTGGTAGACAGAACTTCTGCATTCTTCTAGCGGAGAAGATTTCACTGGTCCCTCCAGCACTAGAGCGGGAGTTTTAAGTGAATATTATTATTTATTATACATTTTTTTTTATTATAGCGGTGAAGGGAGGGGACGGCTGGCGAGACCATAAAGGTTTTTCCAAACGTGGCGGAGTTGTCCATGGCAGCCAATCAGATTCCAGCTCTTGTTTTTCTAAGACTCTTTGGAAAATTAAACCTACAACCTGATTAGTTGCTATTGGAAACGTATCCACGTTTTTAATTTCACTTTTATTTAATATATCTTCAGAAATGTTTCCCTGCCAGAATTCTCCTGTAAATAAAAGTAATTGTATATTGTTAAAATAAAAAGTATTGTATATTGATATAGTGCGTTTAGTGGCTTTGCCTTGACTTTGTACTGTTTGTATTTCTTATTCTGGTGTAATAAACCATAATGCTTTGCTTTGAAATGGCACGTGTTCTCTGTAATGATTCTCGCCGGATCTGATCTAGAATTACGGCAGTACTCTACATGTCACTTTTCTTATTAGAGCAGATCATCATCCGCTCATCATATTTTTGCCACCCCGAATAAGTGATTACATATGTTTTACTTCAAAAGACGAAGTGTGCAGGTTAGAGCTGCAATACCACATATGACCTGTGGATGGGTATGGTGCTGTTTTTGGAAGAATGCAGCCATGTTTTTCTAATCCCTTTTATTTGAATCTAAAGAGCAATGTAAAATAGTTACTAATAATGATGGCTGTGTCACTGGGTTGTGGTCATTGGTCGTGACCTCATTGCCTGGAACAAATTGACAAGCTGGTTTAGAAAGCCTGAATGGTAAAATTGAACGTATGAGAGATCTAATATTTGTGTCCATTCATTAGCGGCGATCCATGATCCATTGTTTGTATTGGAGAGGTTTATACCGCGATTGTTCCATTTCCGTTTACCACCAGTATTGCTTCCATGTGTCAAGTTTTAAATTGTGCACTGCTAATAAAAAATAGTTCATGCCCTCGTTGGCTGGCTTCCATTTCAAAGTTGATACAAATATTTTGACAAAAAAAAGCACGTTTTGTGTCTAATGCATTTTACTTTGTCTGTGTCTTTGCCCAGGGCCAAGGGGCAATTACGGAACGTTTAAGAAGTTTCAGTATGCATGACCTGACAGCCATACAAGGTGATGAGACTGTCGGCAACAGACTCTACCCGTCTATAACTGAAGCGCAAAAGAAACCTAAAAGTGCTGGTGGTGAAGGGCCTGGTAAGTTTAAGGAGTTTTTTTTTTAAATTAAAAATGCAAATAAAAAAAAATAGTAGGAAAGAGAGCAAAACATAGACCTTTTTAATTATTCCTGACTTTATTTCTGCAGGCTATGGGCAATTCGAGTAGTTACTATCTAAATATTTTTCTTAAATGCTTTTGTATTGTTTCTGCAACGTTCATCCTGTTCGCTCTCTGTTGGAGGAAGTTTTTGCCTTTTTTTTAATATAATAATATTCCAAGTTACTAGATTACTGGAGATGGTTTGTTTATGGGTTTGCGAAGGAATTTTTTTTCACCTAAAATGAGGAAAACAGTCTTTTTTTTTTTTTTCCTCATTTCATTTTTTTTTTTTTCTTTTTTTCCCTTCCTTTGGATCAACTTTGCAGGATAATAGGCCAAACTGGATGGACTTTTTTCAGCCTCACATACTGTGTTACGATGTATACAGCCTCCGGCCATTCATGCAGTAGTTACATTTTGCACAACTGTACAGTTTTCTGATTTGTGGGCTTTTTTTGTTTTTGTTTTGTGTGGATAATTTTTCTTATGGAAACAATTGTAAGACCACATGCACACGATGTGTATTACGTGTGGATTTGATGAGCAGATTATTCGGCGACAAATTTGCACGGTAATAAAGTACCAGCAAAGTAAATGAGATTTCAAGTAATCTCATTAACACTTTTCAGAATTTTTACGCACGTAAATTGACCTACAGTGCAGATTTTAAAATCCGCACCATGACGATTTATCTTTCTTTTCCGTCTGAGAGTTGTATCTGACAGGTTTATATTTTAAAAAAAAGTACCAAAATCCGCTTCATAAATTCTGCACCTGTTTCCACATCAAAATTTAATATCCGCACCTAAAAAGGCATAAAAAACCCCCGTAATAAGTTGGGATTTACGTGCAGAATTACCTGTGTTTGTCTGTGGTTTTAATGCAGTTTTTCGGCATCAAATTCCTAAATGTCTGCATGTAGCCTAAATGTATGTCAACGCAAGCTATGTATACAGGTACAATCAATTTTATATGGATTTTGAGTAGATTTTGTTGAGAGTACTATGGCATTTGCACATTTGGACATATAGGAGTCGGTCTAGGGTTACTGCCATGTTAAGTATAGTTCTGTCATCCCATTCTGGATTCAAAATTAAAATGGCATACACATACGGCAGGCTGGACCTGTTACTTATGACCCCCTCCCCCAGTGTTTTTGAAAAGGTCGTAAATGCAGTACAAATGACACTACTGACACATCGCCCCCTTGTGGGTCTTAGGGTATTGATCTGCTATTTTTGGAAACCAGCCTGTGTCCCCTCAAGTTATTTCTCAGTCTGATGCATACAAATACCATAAAAAAATTGCCATGCCCCATTTCAGCAGCAATATTCGTGAGACACCAGCCTCGGTCAGGCACCTGGCTACTGCAGCGGGACAACAAAGTCCTCCTTTATAATATATAATCACACCGCGTGTTAATCTCAACATAATTTGCAGAATGTCTGGCGGATATATTGCTATTTTTCCCCAGACACTTGACTAGCCTATCTAGCAAGCTTCACGGTGATGGAATACAATGCAGAAGATGTGAATTCATAAGCAAGTAGAAAAAAAAAAGGAAGATAAAAAGATTTCAGAGAAGCAAGTCTGGAAATGGTTCAGCGCTGTGCAGACATGACTGCAATACACAATGCACTGCTAGTCTATAAGGAATTTTAATGGTGCTGCTCAGTCTCATGCCGAGCGCTTCGTCTCTGTAAAATAGGAAATCTGAAGCCTCCATAAAGTAAAACAGATTTTTTTGATTTTAGAATTGGTCACCATAGACGGTATTACCAGTAAATAGCTGTGTGTTAGTAATGGAAAAAGTCCTAACTACGGTAATTCTTAGATTCACCAAAGGGACGGTCGTTTCATCAAGTAAAACAATTCATATGGCTATTGTAATCCAAATAATTTAGGACATTTCATAATAATCGGTGTGTTCATAGATGTGATGTAGAACGGTTTGTTTTGAAAGAGACAGGAAGTAGGAAATAATGGAACCCAGATGTCTGTTACTGAAGGGTTCAGGACGCCATTGAAGGTCACTTGTGCCACCTAGTGGTACCTTGTAGAATATATTTTTACTGTAAAATTGGGAGACTAGAGACGGAAAGTATTATCATTTTTATTTTTCCTTTTACGGGATTGTATAAAATATGAGTGGGAACTCCACTAATTCTGAGAATGGGTTGACACCAGGACCCCAACAAAACATATCACGTATTTTATTGATCGGTCATAGTAAAAAAAAATGGTGTAGTACCGTGTTAGCCAGAGACTATATGAAATGTTAAATACTTTTATGTAAAAAAAGACAAAAGTCTAATAGGTACGATACCTTTATTGGCTAACCATAAAAGTTCTATATGCGGCTTTCAGAGCACACCGGCCCCTTCTTCAGGCAGTTTACAAATGAATGACTTCTCTAAATGTTGTGCTTCACAAAGACCATTAGTACATGAGGTGATACATCATTAAGATAAGCCGGGGCAATAAAACGGAGGTTATAGGGGTGATGACTTAGGAGTTGAGGCATCTGGAGTCAGTCTGATGGGGGATGTGACGTGTGTCCATGTAGTGGCTCATAAATCCAGGTGTTAGATTGAGGCCTTGTGTCAATGACTGGAATTTTATCATCATCTTGAATTCCCAAATTTTTCTTTCTCAGTTGTTTTTAAAATGACCCTTCAGAATTAGGACCTTTAAATTAGGACCCGTTTTCCCACGGGTGTATCCAGCTCCTGTTTTATTGTATGTCTGTGAAGATTCATCCTGGTTTGTAGTTTTCTATGGTTTCACCAATGTAGATTCCTTTATCTATGCACCTTGTACACAGAATCATGTACACTACATTGGAGGATGTACAGGAGAACGAGCCAGTGATTTTAAAGTCCTGCTTCGTGTTCAGTATGTGGATGGTGTTTGATGACAAGATGTTGGTACAGGTCTTGCATTTTCTATTGTTGCAAGGAAAGGTGCCAGTCTCTGATGGTGGTGAGAGGCACTTCTGACCAGGAGATTCCTTAGGTTTGGTGGCTGTTTTGCAAGGAGAGGTAAATCCGGGAATATTTCCATCAGTTTATTGTCTTTGTTGAATATAGGTTGGAGATCAGCAGCCATTTTCCTCAAGATGTTCATTTGTGGGTTGTATATGACCACTAGGGGCACCCTGCTGTTGTCTTCCTTTTTTTTGTACTCCAGAAGATTGCTCCTTGGAATTCTTGTTGCTCTGTAGATCTGATCATCTATAATCCTTGGATGGTATCCCTGTTGTAAGAATGTATTCCTCAGTGATAGCTGGTGTTGTTTTCTGTCTTCATTGTCTGAACAGATCCGTATGTATCGCAGAGCCTGGCTGTAGATGATGGATTTCTTTATGTGTCTCGGATGGAAGCTGTTCCATCTCAGATATGCTGGACGGCCTGTAGGTTTATGGTAGATTGTTGTTTGTATGGTATTGTCTCTCATGTATATGGTCATGTCCAGGAAATGTATTTGAGGTGTAGAGTAGTTGAGAGTGAGTTTGATGGTAGGATGGAACTTGTTGAAGTTTTTATGGAAAGAAAGCAGTTCATGTTCAGAGCCTGTCCAGATTATCAGCAGGTCATCAATGTACCGGAAATATGCTAGAGGTTTAGTTGCGCAGGTTGATAAAAACTCTTCCTCTAGTTTGGACATGAACAGGTTAGCATATTGTGGTGACATTTTGCTACCCATAGCGCTTCCCATACATTGATAGGTCATAAAAGTAATATTTTGGACTAACTCTTAAATAACAAACCTGTCTGCTAACCAGTAATAGCTTTGGAGATTATGAAATTTGCAGTTATATATGTCGGTTTATTTATGATGACTAAGCTTTAGGGCAGAGCCCTGTGTACGTAGCCTGTATGGCTGCTTAGTACGGAGCCTTATGGCCCCCGTGAACTGATGTTGAGGGTCCGTGAAACTCGACATAACAGAATAATTCTCCTCTTGATCTAATGCTTCTAGGTGTTTGTTTGTTTTTGTTGGATTCATGCAGAATCTCACAGAAAAAAACCATCTGTAGAACTTCTCATGAAACTGGAGGCATACATAGGTACAATATGGAACTCTATGGCAGTCATATTACAGCGCCTTACAAAATGGATGTACATGACACGTGCATGAGGCCAGAGGTGTAACCGTTTGGGGCTGGGCCCTATTCCTCTACCCCCCCCCCCCCCCATCCGACATGAAAAAAATAAAATAATTTGCTCATTTCTGCTTTTTTCCGCAGGCTGCAGGACGTTCTATGCGCCGCAGCGCACATCTTCTTTGTGTTCTGTATCACATACAATGTCCTGGTTTCGGAACCTTGTATGCTTCGTGGCGCAGATCTTTGCCGGGGTCTGATGTGACAGCCTGAGAGGCTCCCTTCCCCTCTGAGCCCGGACGCAGTAGTACCCCTGGCATCTGCCATCGTTACGCCACTGCAGGAGTCTCTATAATTCAAGTTACAGGTCGCCTTTTAGAAGAAGGTAGCGAAACGCGCGTCGGGGTGTTTCCTTGGATCGGAGACTGTCATCCATCAGTATGTCTACCATAGGTATAACGTCTTGACACTTGACATTGTTTTGTCTTCATCATGATATATATTTTCTGCTGATCCTATTGTGCAATTTGAGAGACCATATTCTAGATACTTGGTCTCCTGCAGATACATCTACTTTATTATAGGTCGTTTTTACTGACGAATATATACTTTTTCATGTTTTGGTGGAGTCTCCTGTCCGAGGTTGTCTTTTAAAATATGTTTTTTAACAATTGTATGTATTGTGGGTAAATAGGGGGGTATTCCCGCAATAAAGATTGATATTTTTTGAAATTTGAAATACATGGTTGTTATTTCAGTCGCCTTTTAGAAGAGGCATGTGTCCTCGTGGCAAGACTGTATGCCCAGTGGCCTTTTTTACTGGGACGTTGGGTAGATGCAGATCTTCTTTCTAATTGATGTCTATATTCTAATTATTGCTATTCAAGGTGAGAGATTTAGAATTGAAAATTTACAATATGATAAGACTGCACAGCCAAGACTTTTATCTACAGCTTGTGTGAGTCATCGTTGCACAATCCATGTTGTTAGAATGGCACTTAAAAATGAGATGATCGCAGGGTGTCCCGCTGCTAGGACTTCCAGCAAGGGAACTCGGCAGAAAATGTTTCAATTCCCGCCAGTGCATACCATAGGGAAAATGAGACATCGTTGCCACCTGCCTTATGGAAGTCCCACCTGCCACCTTATTGATACAAGTCCCAAACTAGGACCGCCACCTATATTAACTCATAATTCATAAACATGCCCTTTCAGGTTGGCAAAGCTGGCATATTATTTAGAAAGGAGGGAGGACTATGCTGTTGTTTCAGGGGGACAGTTGGCGCTCACTTTACAATTGGGGTTGCTTTCCGACACAAATCTCATGCTTATGGCCCACGCATGAATTCTGTTGACCATACACATGATATGGTGGAGTGGTGGGCTGGCTGTAATGATCTGGATACGTAAAGTGCTCTAGTAGGGATGTATCATCCATGGAGAGAACATTGGGTAATCAATCCTGCAGTTCTAGCACTAGATGTGCTCCGTTCTTTTAAACCTATTTATACTGTAATGATTAGAGCGTGCACAGCCCTTGGTCTTTTATGGAACATTCTCGCTGTTCTCCTGTGGAGCCTCCAGTGACAAGAATGCTTTTTTTGGCTTTGAATAATCATGAGATCGGTGTAAAAGAAACTATTTTAACACACCAACAGCTGATTTCAACAATAAATTTTGAGTATGCATATTTTACATTTTTTCTTGTAAGGATACATTCACACAAAACAGTACTGGTGTGGCAATGAGACTTACCATTACAGAGCAGGGGCTAAACCGCATGTCACTATTTTGCTAGTTAGTCTTCTCATATGGTTGACGTTTTAACATGTAAGATATATACATTCAAACCCCCATATATGTAACCAGTTGTATATTGCATGTAGCAGGACTGGACATATCCCAGAAGCCTGGTAGCCAATGCGCCTACAATATACTGACACCTAACTCATTTCTATCTAGGTTCTTATTGCGTGGCCACTCAGCAACCGACTTTGCTCCATGGAGGCAGGTGTGTACATAGAGGTGAGGGGGCCTAATAGCAAAGATTAAAAAGGTGCACCCATGGCACTATAACGGTGCATCTTTTTAATCTTTGCTGTGGGCCTCCTCACCACTATGTATACCCCTGTTCTCAGGAGCAAAATTGGTGTTTCAGTAATTCCACAAAGCCGTTAAAGGGGTTATGCGGGGAGCGAAAATGTGCTCACTGCAGTATGTGAGTACACTCGCTAATATACATTCAGGTCCCCCATTGTGCTGATTACAAGATTTTGATAGGCTGGCGGGGGAACGGAAATCTAGTTGCACAGCCTTCCTTCATGAAGACACGACTCTTCGGCATGTGACTGGCCCCGCTGTACTCTATGTACAAGCAGTAGAAGACTTGGTGCTTGTTTGCCCCATGTCCTTTCCAGCATCTGGTCCTTTTAGATGGCCGGATACTATGCATTTGCATTTACACTAAGAGATGTGCTACTGATTAGTGAACCATTTTTTTTTTGGTTCACACAAAAGATGCAATTAGCCGATGAGCGAGAAATTGCACGTTCATCAGCTGATGTTTTCTCTGTTTTTACTGGGCAATGATCTGGAACGAGAATTTGCATTAGCGCTTGTTCAAGTGATCGTTGGCCTGTGTAAAAGGGCCTTTACTATTTCTAACAGTGTAGGACCTGTGGAGAGGGAAATCCCTGCACGACCCCCCCCACCAACCTGGGCTGGGCCTCCTCCCCAGGGACCCCATAGCAGCCACATGGACGGCCTGTGTTACATACCCTTTTGCCTGGAGGGCTGTGAAAAATTCCTAAAACCTAATTTTTGTGTATCCTCACAATATACGGTTTCCTAGTACAACAACCTTACTCATTTTCATTTAAGGATACTTTTCCACTTGTAATAAGTTTAATACAATATATACTTATAGCTTGTAGACTCAGGAGCATGGCGAATCCTAATGGTTAGTTTCCACGTTCTAACACACTGGTAGAAGTGTTTAAACCGTATATTAAATTTACTGTTCCCCAGCCGCTGTTAGTCTTGGCTTTCTCTAATGTTTTATCTTCCTTTTAGAAAGTTCCACTATTCCAAGTTCAACAAGGTAGCCTGTGAAAATCTGTTTATCTAAGACAGACCAAAGAGTTGTCCGGCATTGCTTTGTGTCTCTCATTCCAGCTTGTATAGTCTATTCTGCATTGGATATCCAAATACAGCATACCAGCGCCTCATATAAAGAAGATCTCCAAGTATTACTGCCTAGCTATGTATATACATATATGGAGCGAGTGAGTCTGTTTAACTTGACTGTCCTCACACTGTGACTAGCTCCGGATTTTACTTTCCATGTTAATGTGAATTATAGTACACAGCTGACAATTGTCCCTGACATCCAGACACGGTACCGGGTTTTCTAACATTGTCCCTAGAAATGTTTGTACTTAGCAGACCCTGCTAGTAAATACTGAGCTGTTACCAGGGGGGGGGGGGGGGGGGGGCTCATCACTGGCTATGCCAGCAGAAACCTAGGCCTAAGTCTGTAATATTTACTTTCTATTTTATCTCAAGACATAGTAGCCAATTAATAAGATTCTCTTAAAGGGACAGTAAAACATTTCTGAAAAGTAGTTTTAAGCTGGGCAGAGACATGCTTTCAGTTGGATCACTAAGAGGTAGTTCAGAAAAATATTTGCCCCCATGATATTTACTATAACTTACATATGTCCGGTTCTGAGAACCTCCATAAGCATTTACATACATACATCATGTGAATAGTATTACAAGTGCTTTTGTTTTATACTTTACTCTATGCTCACTGAAGTTTACTTCTCTAAATATCATAATGGATAACTCCTATACTTTAACAATAAATGTTCTCCTTTCCAACTTCTCTCTTAGTGGCCGGGTATACTTTGACTGCACACTAGATCAAACTTTTTGAAAAGTTTGAAACTTTTCTTTATTTGTTAAGATAAGGACAGACAAGAACAATAATTCAGATGAGAAATTAGGCTCCCCTCCCACTACCCTCTCTGCAGTAGGAAACTAGGAACACTGATCCCTCCCTCTTTTCTAAGCTCCACCCTCCTCGTCAATCTGTCAGCCAAAAATGGAAGAGAAGTAGAGGAAATTAAGCCCTGTGTTCTCTGTACGCTCTACAAGACTGTTTGCTTCAGGAATATGCAGAAGATCCTGGAGACTCAAACTGTGGGCAAGTTTTTCTTGCTTGCTTTTATCAATTTCTAGGTTTATTGTTCCTTTAACATGGCTGTTTGTTATAGAGGTATAAAGGACAGGATGTAAAATATGGTTCTAATACAACCAATTATTTTCAGCCAAGTTCTAAACAGCCTTTACTGTAATTATGTCACGTTGGGTTCATGGACCCACTGGGCCGTACCGCCTTGACGATATGGCAGCTGGCCAACAGGGCGCAGGTAACAGTCTATAGTTCGTATAGTGTACCTGTGGCAGCTCGGACAGTAGCAAGGCAGGCTCGGCTGGGACTAGGCAGCAGGCAGGTGTCAGGCGTGGTGTAGCAGAATAGGCGTGGTGTGCAACACAGCACGACTACAGCTCAGCACGGCACTTGACCAGGATAGCACGGGATACAGGAAAGGGGAAACACTGGGAACTGGAAAAGACTAGGAGACTATTTGCATAGACAAACTTTGGGTACGACCACAACGCGCAGGCAAGGAAGGTAGGGGAACTCATGGGCTAATTTTACATTAAAGTCCGGTGCGCGCACTGCCCCTTTAAGAGCGAGCACGTGCGTGCGCACGTACCCTACAGGACCCGGCCGAGATGAGCGGAAGTGAGAGCTGGCGTCTCCTGAGGAGGAGACTGGGGCCAGCGCTCGCAGACCCATGGCTGTGGCCGTCAGGAGCTGAGTGAACCCGACGGCCCGCGGCCATGGACATGACAGATTATCAGTAATGTTTGAGTAACATTTACCTATAAATCTTGTTTTTGTCAATTGGTATTAACATTTAAACTACCATCTCCAAAGCCGATATAGAAATGTAATAACATTTATTTCCACATTCATTACTGATATTTGGTACATTAGGCATGCTGAGGACCATGAAAATGAGAAAAATGGCCCTTTTATTAGCAAAATAACTCCCTGTTTTGGTTACTAAATACATTCCATGTTGTGCATTGTAATAACTTGCTGAAATATTTCAAGCAGTGGTCTGGTTTCCATTGCATTAGTAGGGAGTTAAAGCCATCTTTGGTGATCAGCCCACTGTGAATGGGGTATTTACAGAAACTGTTCTACCCAATCCACCTACCAATGGATATGTTATAAATGTTTGATCGCTAGGGCCCCCAGCGCTGGGACCCCCTAGATCTCTAGAACGCGGGTCCCTATGATAGAGTGGAACAATGGAAATGCCGAACGCAGATGTGAACGAGGCCTTAGCCAGTTGAAAAAAGTTTTATTGCTCTGAGACACAAAATAGCAGTCTTGCAGATATACCTTATAATGGCTAACAAAAAGAAGAGATCTCCGCTACTGTGGTGGACTTCTAAGAAGGGTGTAGATTGGATTAAACTGTCGAGAGAAGTCTGCTTCAGCTCCCTGGCTTTATGCTGCCCACAGAGTTGTGCTTGATATTAATTTCACCGTTCATATATGCATGTAATATTGAGTAACTGTGTGAATATTTTTTTTTTACTTTGACTTGCATCATGTTTTCTCCAGCCTTGCCTGAAACTTAAAATTCTGATATCTGTAAATTGAAAAGGTAAAATGATGTTGAAAAGTGGAGCTACGCTTTAATTTTTAGGCCTCATGCACGTAGTGTTTTTCTGGTCCGCAAATTCCAGGACCGTGTTCCGTGAAATGTCATCCGCAGTTCATCCGTATGTAATCCGCAGTTCATCCGTATGTAATCCGCAAAATGCGGATGAAAAAAAAAAAGCCTAGGTAAAACAGGATGACGACAGAACTCATTCCCAGTCGTCGCCTAGCAACACTTCCGCAAATCCGCAAAACTGCGGATGACACACGGAGATGTATCCGCAATTTCCACGGGCCCATTGACTTCTATTGGCATGTCCGCATCGAATTTGCGGCCCGTAATAAGACATGTCCTGAGTTTCTGCGGCACGGATTTGCGGACATGTGGAGACCCGTGAAAACACGGATAGTGTGTATGGGCCCATAGAAATGAATGGGTCCGCAATTCTCCCGTGGATTTGCGGGGGAATTGCGGACGCAAAAACACGGTCGTGTGCATGAGGCCTTAATCATCATTTTTGGTTCCAGCTACAATTCAGTCTTTTATTCCGCTTCATATTTCACTCTTTTGTAGGATTCAGCTCATTAGGAAAAGATTCTGGAGATGACAAATCTGATGAAGAAACAGAATGGGCACACTCAGAAGATGAAATGTATGCACACAAGGGGCTCCGGAGATCACAGAGCATGAGATCTGTAAAGGTCGTCAAAGGCCGCAAAGAGGTATTTTCTTTTTTTTTCTTTTCTTTTTTATGTATACGTTAATAAACAGAGCTAGTTTATTTTGGCAGCAGTTCATACTGAACCGCACAATACAGCTCCAGAGTTTGTATGTGTTTTATTAAACTCTAGCTGAACTGTCCATCCCTCCCCCTCATCCATATGTTCTGAGTGGGTAGTGTTCCCTGCCAGATAGCCGAGGCAGTGATGATTCACAGTAATACAGTAATTCATATATTTAAAATACACTATTAAGTTTCAAGTTGAAGGCTATGTAAATGTTTGATTTATTTTTTTATTTTTTTTTGAATAAAAATGTGTATTCGTGTGTGTATTAAGGTATCATACCTACTATACTTTTGTCTTTTTTTACACAAAAGTATTTAACATTGCATAGTGTGTGTTAAGAAACTTTGTAAATACATTTTATTAAAAATTATTTTGACACTTTATTAACACACCAATACACAAAAAAAAACCACTTTCAAACATTGAGCTTTCTGTCAAACTAGTGTTTCAAGAGTATGTAATTTTTATTTTGTTTGACCCAGTTGTTGACTTTTTTTTAATTTTATTTTTAAATCCAAATTAGGCACAACTTGTTAAATAAACTTGCAAGTGGAATATTCCACTTGTTAGGCTGGCCATACATTTCAGATAGCTGTCGGCCAAACAATCGTTCAGCCGACAGGTATTCCTCCCGACTCCCCCAAACATGTTTGCTCGGCTGAGCGTGCACGCATTCTCAAAGGATCCAGCACTCCCCGACCTGACAGCAGATGTTGGAGGAGAGTCGGGACACCGCCATATACATTAAATGGTTGGCCGGTTTGGCTCGCATACATCCAATGTGTATGGCCACCAAAAAGCTCTGTTCACACCTGCGCCGTTTCTTTCATTATAAACAGATTTATTGCGTCGTACGATTGATACCACTGGCATCCAACGGAGCCCTTTAACTTATAATGAAGTTTGTTGAGGTTTGATCACGGTCTCCGTAGTTTTTACAGGAAGAATAGCGTCGCATGCAGTCAACAGTACTTAACCTATCAACACAAACCTTTATAAGAATTATGTTGATTCTTCTGATGCAGGGACACCTGCAAGTCATTCTGTGTAATGCAATTACAAGCTCATGAGTTTTAAGTGTAATGATCAGTGATTGAGTGATACAAACCTGCTGGGATTTAATTCATAAATAATTTTGATACTTCACCAACATTGTTTATTTTTCCCCTAAACAATTTTTTGTACAGTTTTGCTTGGAATATGCTTCCTTTTCCAACTTCATAATAGTGTTTATATGACATAAACTATTAACCCATTAGTAACAGACAACACCCGCATGCATTCCAAAGAAGTACACAAAATTCATCTGTATCTGGTAATAAGTGTTATACATATGTGGTTTTTTTTTTGTTTTGTTTTTTTGCTGTAGGCCATCAATTTTGGTTCTTGGAACCCTGTTTCGTGAAGACAACCCTTTTAAAAAACAATCCGCTTCTCCCACCTTAGCCGATCAGCTGCGGCCAGCCACACATTTCTCCTGCAGGGGAAATGTTGCTTTACATGCCGGCCATTCAAAGTAATGGCCGTCCATTTAATGTAATGACTTGCCGTGCTCCCTAATATAGCATATGGATGGACTGGGGTTGTCCTGATGGAGCAACCCTTTTAATTCGTCCTTCCTGCCATAGGCTGGTTGCATTAAGCATAAGAGAAAAAAGATTGGCTTTTATTTGACAGGTGCTCTGGTTGGCATAATCTGGGAGTTTCCTGCCAGGTTATGGTGTGGGTAGCAACAGACCTTGATTCAATTTTGGAAAAGGGACCTTTAGAAGAATCTGTAGAGTTAAAGGCTATGTACACCTTTTGGAATCATTTTTTTATTTAAAAAAAAAAAAAAAAAATGTGTCTGGTGCAACTTTAATTTAGTTTTTATTAAAAAATACTTTTACTTTTTGAGATGCAGCTGCTTGGTATTCTGTATACAGAGCAGCTGTATCTTGTGCTGAAACCTGTATCTGTAAGGGCCTGCGGGACTGACTGGTTCAGTGTCAGCGGGTCCTGCATGTCTCTGACAGGCAGGACCCGCTGTCACTGAACCAGTCAGTCCCGCAAATTCAGGTCTTAGTGAACAATACAGCTGCTCTGTATACAGGATACAAAGCAGCTGTATCTCAAATATTTTTTTTCAATAAAAGGTCATTCGAAAGTTGCACAAAACACACTGATGCCGTATTCACACGAGCGTGTTCATTTTGCGCGCGAAAAAAATGCAGCGTTTTGCTCGCGCAAAAGGTCCATAACAGCTCCGTGTGTCAGCAGCATATGATGCGTGATTTTCGCACAGCCGCCATCATTATGACACTCTGTATGTTTGTAAACAGAAAAGCACGTGGTGCTTTTCTGTTTTCATTCATAGTTTTGACTACTGTAGTGCTTCCGTGTGTCTTGCGTGGTTTTCACGCACCCATTGACTTCAATGGGTGCGTGATGCGCGAAAAACGGGAAAATATTGGACATGTCGTGAGTTACGCAGCGGACATACGCTGCGTGAAAATCACGGACAGTCTGAACGGCCCCATTGACTAACATAGGTCCCTGCGAGGCGCATGAAAATCACGCGCGTTGCACGGACGTATTATACGTTCGTCTAAATAAGCCCTGATAGACATTTTTATTTAAAAAAAAATCCCCAAAGACTTTTCAAAGGTGTACATAGCCTTTAAGATGAGGAGAGACCATATTTTATAGTTTGAGCAAAGATTGGCTGAGATGGTCTATGAGTTTCTAAAATGGAAAGAAGCTTGTGACCGTGGTCTGAATATTTTGCAGTCACAAATAGTCCTTTTTGTTTTGCAGGTACGATATGGATCCCTGAAGTACAAAGTAAAGAAAAGACCCCAAGTTTACTTCTGATGGGGCATAATGGAACGCCTTGGACTGCTGTACTGCAATAATCTTCTGTGCTCCACGTGATGTACTAAGATATTGTACATTTCAGAAAACACATTAGAGTCTTGGAACAGATTTGCTTCTTCCATGATCACTATTTATTGTTGTGTATTTTTATATGTTCTGTGGAACATTTTATATCTGTAAATTTGCTGCAACTTAAAGGATTCAGTACAACACAGTGGTTTACTCTTAATACTTCTGAAATGGATCTAGGTCTTCCTAGTTGTGAGATTGGGATGATCTGGAGTACTGGACCATATCATTCGGGTTTTTATTACAGTTTTATGCAACTTGGTCTTATGAATATTAAATGTTTTCTATACACTAAGATGCCTTACTAAATGATGACGCTTCTATGAAATGGAGGCTGCCTTTCATTGTTTTTCAAGATCTTACAGTTTCAATCACTTTAATTTACATATCAAAGATTAATTATTATCTTTCATTAACTAGAAACAGTACACCTAGGCAAAAAAAATAGGTATTTGCTTTTTATTTTAAACTAAAACTACCTGCGCTGTGCAATTCCTCCTGGAAAAATATTATGAATAAATTGAATGCTACCATTCCTCTTTTTAATAAAGTGTGTTTAACAACACAACCGGACATGATCAACACCAATTGAAAAGTATCAGAATGAGTAGGGACACGCCCAATTGACAAGAGAATGGTAACACGTTTTCCAGGAGGAATAACAGAGGACTTGCACAACAAAGTTCTACGAAAATAAGTGTTATTTTAAGCAAGTATTTCTAAAATGGACACGTTTGGAGATCTAAAAGGTCCTCTTCACATACGTTATTTTAAAATAAATACACTATTTGGCTAGAAGTCATTTTTATACTACCAAATCTGTACACACAAATGTCTGCTGAACATACTGCTGAAACCCTTTTCATGGTGATCAAACTCGGAAAATATCTTGCTTTTTTACCTCCATTTATAATTTGTCTTTTTTTTCTTTTAATTTTTCATCCTTTTGTATTAGTTTTTTTTTTTTTCGCTGTACAAAGCCAACTATTGGAATTGCTTTCAAATAGAATATTATGCTTTGATGCCTGTACAACCACTGCTGGCGGTGGAACGTGCCGCAGGGTGGAATGCCTGGCATAGCAAATTGCTTCTTCCTATTCTATCGGATTTTTTTTTTTATTTGTTTATTACACCTTCTGGAATTTTTTATTACTTTTACATTTTACCAATTATTATAGGTTTTTCTCTCAATACTGGTTTATATTATCTATTTTAGTTATTTCTAATAATTGAATAAGGCAAACTTCTTTTAATGCACTGCATATTATGCGGTGTGTTATATATCTTAGAATTATTATATATACGATTTGTCTGAGGTCCAGAGTAGAGGCTCTTAACCATTTCATAGCTATTATGCATTGGTTATTTTACATGAATATATTTGATTGCAGTTGTGTTTTATTTTTGTGCGTGGGATTGTTTTGTTTTTGGTTGTTTTTTGTGTGTTAATTTGAAAACATGTTTTGTGTTTTCTTGGTATGACTTTGTTTTTACTAAATGTATATATACTTCCTTTCTATCCATGAAAACAACTAGTTATATGTGCATATAGTCTGTGGCAATACTGTTTTACAACTGATACAGTGAATCTGCTTTGAGACGCCACCCAAAATTGCATTGAAAAAAGGTCTTCTAGAGGGTTTGTCCTCTCAAAGAAAATGGCCAGTATCCATATCATATGATGGATATCTGGTCTAGCTAAAGGGGTGTTCTTTTGGAGATAATTTATAGTATATGTATAGTATACTGTTAGCTTTTTATGATGGAGGCAATTGCAACATCCTGCTTCTTCATTTTATGGGCTTTACTATCTTAGCCGAAGGCTCCAGCAACATGGTAAATTGCCAGTGATGACGGAGTAATATCCACCAAAGTTTGCTATGTAGCCTAGTAGTTGGTCTTCATTATATTTTAGGATAGCTATGGGCCCTTTAAGGAAAAATATTATCCAGGAAAAATAGATTAAAACCAATATCCGCATTAATTTTCTGGGAAACGATAATCGCATTAGGTGTTGTCATTTCCCACGTCTGTCATACAATTGGTGAACTGTTTTTTTTATTTTTTTTTAAATAGGTGTGAAAATTGTTTGTGTTTTTCCACAATACAGGTTTTTTTCTCAGTACAGCCCCAGGTTTGTGCACATCTTAGTTTACAATGATTTAACCTTTAAATATTTCCAAAGTGCCTACAAGATGTGTAGGAATATTAGGGCCTGTTCATATCAGCGTTGGCTTTCCGTTGAGGGGTTCCGTCAGAGGTTTCCGTCGGGTGAACCCCTCAACGGAAATTAAACAGAAACCTTCGCTTCTGTTTGCATCACCATTGATATCAATGGTGACTGAAACATTGCTAAAGGTTTCCTTTTGTCACCATTCCGGCAGGTTTCCGTTTTTTTCAACGGAATCAATAGCGCAGTCGACTGAAATCAATGGTGAGGCAAACGGAAGCTAAGGTTTCCGTTTGCCTTTCAGTTGAGGGGTTCCACAATGGAAACCTCCGACGGAACCCCTCAACGGAAAGCCAACGCTGATTTGAACAGGTCATTACTATATTTTTAGCCTGGAACAATTTCTAATTTTTGTATGTGATGTCAATTATATATGTGTAAACAGAAAAATACATTTACTTGAAGTAAATATATAAAATGTGTCCAATCAATGCTCTATGAGGAGGCTTTCTTCCCATGAATATAATAGTACTGGAATTATCTATTCTTTTACTGTATCTAATGCACATTGTGAAAGACCTGCTGACTAGCTTGACTTTAGGTTTGTATCATATTGTTGAGCAACTTCTCAAAAAAATTAATTTGGCTAGACTGATAAGTCCTTATTTATAGTCTTGAATTTGGGACTGAGATGTTTTCTCATAGTCCGGACAAGTCTACTGCTTATAAAGAACCATGTTACAAGTTATCCGGGTCTAAGGGAAGTATCTTACAGTTCGCATCTTGCAGTATGAATTATTTTTTTCTTAAATGTTACAGTATAAATAAGTTGAACATAAGGAAACAATGTTGGAATAAAAAGTTTTACAAGTATTCGGAAGCCAATGTTTATATTTGGCTTCTGTTTTGGTCTGTGGTAGTGGCTTGCTTCACAATACTTTGTTGTAGGGAGTCAATTTGCCACTTTATGATATCTAGGTATTGTACATATGGGATGCAATTTTTTATTTTTATTTATTTTGTAAAAAAAATGAACTGTATACACTTTAAGCCAGAGATATCAATTCTGCATGTCCCAGTACCCTTTTTAGGGTTCCCTGATCATCAGACCTACACTACGATCTACCGGAGTTTCTTTTTCTACGATACCAAAGTAGATACCCTTGAGATTCAGAGCAATAGCACATTGACTATGTGGTACCCACCTGGGGTATGCACGTAATATTCAAGCAATAACTCCTAGTTATCTCAATGCTTGTTATAATATTAGCAAGGTGATTACAATGTTTCAAGTATTTTGCACTAACTTTGTACTGACATTTACTTATATAGACTACTTAATATACTATGGATCAACTTTTCTGTTAATTTTTTTTAAAACTATTGTAGTCTTGGAAGAAGTGGTGGCCAAGGAGTATTGGCTTGGAATAAGGGATAATGGCCCACATTTTCTAAAATTGGCATATCTTACAGCACTCTAAGTCTAGAAGATAGAGTGATTTGCGCCAAACATATTAAAAGGCACACACCTTTTAATAAATTTGGTACATTTTGAACTGCTAGTCTGACAGTCAGAAAATGAAATGTATTTGCTCCAAATTTGCGCATTGGTCACATATTATTATTATTATTTTTAATTCCAATTTCTGGCGCATGGGCAGCACAAGATGCAACTAATTTATTAAGAGAATGGGAAGAAGGAAAAAAGGCTGACACTGCTAAAACCGCACAATCGGAATAGGAATATGGAAAGTGGCTTTCTTCCTATTTGGATAGTTGCAGGTAAGTTGCCACGGAGTTGCTCATCGAAAGTGTAGCACAACCAGCTAAATATAGTATAGAAGAATGATCGAGGCACTCACCGGAGCTGGCAAAACAGTGTCTTTATTACAAAAAGATCTTTTTGTAATAAAGAAACTATTTTGCCAGCTCCGGTGAGTGCCTCGATCATTCTTCTATACTATAATTTATTAAGAGGCCTGCACCACTTAATAAATGAATTGTATCTTACTCCTGCGGGCTTCATATTAAGACTGGCGTATGAGCCCTTGTTCACACAGCGGAAAATTCAGGTGTATTCATGCGTAAGTGTGTTCCGTGTTGGAAATTGCATGAATTCCGCTTGTAATAAGCCCTCTATTGTTTTAAATGCGAAACTACCTTGTTCATGAGAGGCAAAATTTTCAGTGCGGAAATGTGAACCGTGTTGCTAAATTAGAAAAAAGTGTCATGTCACTTCTTGACACGGTTTCCGTGCGAAGACTGTGTCGGGTAGGCACGTGCAGAAAAGCCTCATTGAATAAGACTAATCTGTGTGCAAAACTGCTTTTACTGCAAAACCGCGATAGAAATCTAAGGGTTAGCATCAAGATTTCTGCCAAACAATCTCAGCCGAATACACGTCTGATTTTTATTTTATTTTTTTCCACATAAAAAAATATCTTTGTAAACCAGACCTAAAACGCCAGTAATAGT
Organism: Rhinoderma darwinii; assembly: GCF_050947455.1. Lineage (NCBI taxonomy): Eukaryota > Metazoa > Chordata > Amphibia > Anura > Rhinodermatidae > Rhinoderma > Rhinoderma darwinii. The sequence continues at coordinate 39,053,018 of NC_134697.1, read as the reverse complement.
AAATCTGACCCATGGTCTAGCGCTAGAGTTTTGTGTTGTATGAAACCTAAATTGCTTAAAGGAAACATGTCAGCAGTTTTCAGGCCTCAAAACTGCTGACCGGGTGATATAGGGGAGGGAAAGGGCATTTTAAACTTAACTGTTTTCTGATGCAGTTTTATTCCCCCAGGGTGGTGGCGCCATTCTCTGCTCTGAGTCACCGTTCTAGCGGGCAATCAGGAGAACGCTAGAGCTGTCATTCAGATCAGAGGGGTGGGGCTTGCATATTCAGTCCCACCTTGATGGCACTTGAAATCAGCTCGTTGGGGGAACATTCATGAATCGAGAAAAAAAGGTAAGTTTAAAATGCCACGCTGTCGGCAGTTTTAAAATCTCAAAGCTGCTGACAGGTTCTCATTAATGGGATTCTACACTTTAGGCTGCAGTTTAAGAAAATAACTTCTCTTTTGGATATGTGCATCCATACCGGCATAGCAAACACAGTAACAATGGGTTAGTATATTCCCAATGCTGGTATGGGCATTCAATACGTGCAAGAACCGCTTTTTACTTCAGCTATAAGGTTGGAAGTATAGTAATGTAAAACCCTTCAAAAGTCTCTAGAATTTTACCATGACATCTTTTTACGCTGTATTCCACAGTATGGAGGTTAATTTCTTACCCAAACTGCAATGTTCCCTTAATTATATCCTCCGTTCTCCTTTCACAGCGCCTCTTCCGACAGACCGGAGTATAATTTTTGGATTAGAAGTACAGTTTCACCGCAAAATGTAAAATCAGTGCTGTCATTTTTGCTGAACTTTTCAGAATGCTTGAATATTGTAATAGGCTGTAACCTTGTTTGCTGCTTGTTAAGCACAAGAAATGCAAAAATGCTGGATCTTTTTTTGCAAATAAGTCCAATAAAACAAAAATGATATACAGAAGGCTTCTTGTGTTTTTGTTTGAACTGTGGTAAATGTTTTGTAATTCTTTTGATTTCTAATACATTTAATCTGTTTTGCATGGAAAAATGCATGTTTTAAAATTTGCGCTTTACACAATCGAGTGCCCTGAGGGGTTTTTCCGTAGGAAACCTGTAGCAATATGTTTCAGAAAGTATATAGCATACGACTATCAGGTGCATTAGACCTATAATTTATGTTCTTGTAGGTTACACACCGTTCTGATTGCAATGCAGTCTACAAGTTGTCTTTTTACTAATAAATGATAGATTGGGTTTCCAGAGGGGTGATTAGCATTTGGTAAAAAGTAATAAAATACGTTTAGATGCTGCAGGCTGTCGGCAGACTAGCAAAAATTCTATTTTTGAACAGTGTAATTCTTTCTTTCCCCCTATAATTTGAAGCTGATTTCCTTTGAGGCAAATAATTTATTGCTGGTGCTGCTTTTTCTTCTGCTTCTTCTTCTACTTTAGGGTTTGGGATAAGGAGCCTGATGAAGTATCCCCAGATGCACACATATAGGCTGTGTACATGCAGCTCTTAATATCTGGGCAACTAATTGTTGATTCAGATCATTCTGGAATTTCCTGCTGTGAATGAGAGCGGCAGAGCTGCTGCATTTAGTGTTTGGGCACAGAGTTGTTCACGTGACTCCTGCAAAGTACACAGGGATGTTATTTTTGTAGAATAAAAAAGTGAAACCATTCTAAACTACAATTTTTGAATGGAATTGAGAGCAGTTTCCATGTACATTATGTGCAAGGGCTGCTTTTTTATTCTAAGCGAGAATTTTTCTTAACAAAAGAAACAAGATATTCTTTACGTTTTTCCATAATTGCTATTTATCACATCCACTGGATAGGTAACAAATATCTGATCGATGGGGATCCACCTGCTGAAACCCCTACCAATCCCGAGAACTGGCTTACCTAGCCATCCCTATGCGTCCCATATGAATGGCGCAGTACTGCGCATGCTCGGCCACTGCTCTATTAATTTTTTATGGGGCTGCAGAGCACTATCTGGCAATAACAATTCAGGAGCATCTTTTTTAGAACTCTGCATTGTGCCGTTTCTCTCATAACCCTCTTAGACATTTATAAAATAAATTGACAACTGGGTGTTACCATTGCCCTTGTCATAGGTGGTGTGTCCCCACACAGTCTCGCTCTGTGATCACTGATTGGACAGTGTCAGTCTGTGTAGCTAACATCAAGTTGTCACTTTATGCATTTCTAGGAGGACTAACAGAGGAATGGCACAAAGTAGAGTTCTAAGAAAACCTGCTCTAGTATTGCTATTTCATGGGAAATATAAATTATTTACTAAAACAGACCTGTCAGAGGTGATAGATTCTCTTTTTAATTTAACCGGAAGGTATAAGTCTATATGTAATAGAAATGTGTGATGTGTAGCCAGTTATCATATCTAGATCAATCGCCATTGTAATACAAGGGATGAATTTTTTAAATTTGATTTTGAATATTGGTTGTTTTTTTTTAATTGCCAAAACTTGTACGAGGTTTGTCTTGCAATGAATAAATACTAGTTTGACCAAAAAAAATCGACTATTTCTCTCATCTAAATCATTAATGGATTTTTTATTTGTAGGAAGTCATGTACAGTACTGATGACTGAATTTCAGATGTTTCTGCAAATGTTTCCGAGTCCACTCTTAGGTGTGTCTCCTGCCATCACTTTTAAATTTCATTAAGGAGACATGTCCGTACTTGTAACTAAATGTACACTTTTAAAATGTGATTATCCATTAATGGGAAAAATGTGTGACAATGATTAAGACTGCCGTTGTAGTTTGCACAGGGGTTTTCAGCTTTCTTAAGGTGGTCTTACACATCCCGACATGGGCCGTGTAAACGAGCGCCAATCAATGAGACAGCTCATTGATCGGCGCTTGTTTGCTCCTTTCAGAAAGAGCTAGTATGGGGACGAGCGCACGTGGGGGTCCCAGCAGTTGAAGCACACTAATCAAACATTGATCGCATGTCTAATTGAGGTCTTCAATGTTGGTTGCTATGCCTGTTAAATGCATTCTCCTAATGTGTAGCAGTAGGCAACACAGTATTTATCATTTTTTTCATGTGTCCAGTTTTGTTGATTATTATATTTTTTGAAATATTTTTGTCATTTTTATTATATTTATGTGCCGCTGATAAGATTTCTTCTCCATTATGTGTAAAAAAAATAAAGTGTTAATTAGAGAGTATCTCTGTGGTTCATCTCTATTATCATGCTATCTAAGAAGGCAAAGCAGGGTCTATATAATTAGCTTACTTATCTGACTTCTCTTAAATAGAACATCTCCGATAAATGTAATTAGAGTAGATTTGATTACAAAACATGTAAGAGGCGAGCTGACGATAACGTACTTCATTTAGGTTTGGGTAAAAAAAAAAAAAAAAATGATGTTTAATTAAATTTTTTTGATCACTATTATGGAAGTATGCAGCACTGAATGTCATCTTGTCATGTTCAAGTAAATGATCGCTTGTCAACAAGACATTGTAGCGCTGTTTATAATGACATTACGGTAGAAAAACTAGTAATGCTTACTATGATCCAAACAAACGTCTTATACGTGTTTCGGAGGAAGTATTCATTTGATCTCCCCTTCAAGTCATAGTAACAATAGGTTTGGGAAAGTAGAAGTCTAGATGGGAGGCTGCTTGTTTCCCCTCAGACGGCAAACCACATGTGTGCTAAATATAAAGCAAACCCTACCTTGCTGGCTCCAGTATTTAATTACTCCTCCTATTCCTTTGACTATATCAGTGGAAGAACCCTATAGGGCAGCAGATGACCGGTCAGTCTGTCCCTACTAGACTGACTTTAACATCTAGGCCCACCCAATTATGATGAAACGTGATCCAGACCGTAAGGTGAAAAGTGAGTTAACTAGCCATTTGGGGTTGGTCTTATTATTCATTTTATCGCCGATAAATCAGACATGTCATTTGACCACCAGTCTCTTGAACAAGCTAGTCGTGGCTCCAAAAAAAATATGGCTATTCACATTAGTTTAAAGTTGATCAAAACAGATTTCAACCAAAACTATCGTTTGACGGGTAAGATTTAACAACGAACGATCGTTTAACCGACCAATGACAGTCGTCTGGAAAAAAAAGTCCATTCCATGAAAGAAAGTTCCATACTGAAAGATCGCTCATCCTTCGCCCGGTGTTATTGACCATGTATGATCTGTTTGAGCGACTGTAACGGTCACTATAGCCTAAAATGTCTATGGCTGCGTCGGCGTAATGATCGTTGACGAGATGATCATTCATTAGACGGTTGTTCAACCTTCGTCTACTAACCTATTTCTATCTAATGTGTATGGCCACCTTAAGCCATGGTTAGCTAGCATAGCTGGGCTTTCCAAAGATCAGTACAATACTCTTAGGCTGGATTCACACGAGCATGTTACGTCCGTAATGAACGGAACGTATTTCGGCCGCTAATCCCGTACCGAACACTGCAGGGAGCCGGGCTCCTAGCATCATAGTTATGTACGATGCTAGGAGTCCCTGCCTCGCTGCAGAACAACTGTCCCGTACTGTAATCATGTTTTCAGTACGGGACAGTTGTCCTGCAGCGAGGCAGGGACTCCTAGCATCGTACATAACTATGATGCTAGGAGCCCGGCTCCCTGCACTGTGTTCGGTCTGGGACTTCCGGCCCAAATACGTTCCGTCCATTACAGACGTAACATGGTCGTGTGACCCCAGCCTTAGGTTTCGATGGAGAGCAATTTCAAAATTTCTTCATTGAAATAAGGCATACTTGTTTTGGAGACCAGTTGAAGTCCCGATTTGAAGCACCACAGAAACAAGACCTTAAAGTAGCTGTTTGATTTAGAAAATATTTTTTTTAACTACGGAGTTAATATGATGGGTCTGCATCTATTGGCCAGAGTAGAGAGTTGCTACAAAGACGGCTTTCCACTTTGTATGACCTGAATGTCTATGCATTACATGGACAGCCCATTAGTTGCAATGGGAACTCTGTAATGCTTCATTTTCCCTGTGGTGGTGCTGCAGTTGAATTGAACACTTGCTTTCAGACTAACCCTCAGATTATAGCTGTTTACTGGGAGTCCCACTGTGATTCACATGTTGCTGGAGAAAAAAAGGGATTATATAATGCGGACAACCTGTATAAAGATGTGTTTGACAGGTCATACATTTATGGGACTACCATTTTAACTCTAGTAGCTTGATTTGACTGGGTTGTCTACGGGTATAATGCTGGCACTAAAATAAAAAGTCTGTAATCTCCGTCTTACATCAGTTTGAAAAATAAATACTTACATAGTATAATATAAAAAGGACAACTGTGCAACTAAAGTAAAAATTTTAAACAAAAAACTAGTTGTGTCGGCTGCTGCTGTGTTGTCATAATGTTAAAATAATTTTTACATTTGGATGTAAGGCGGGGGTGGGGGTTCAGTATGATTCACATCTCTCCTGTATGGTGTATATCAGCCGTAACATTAAAACCACTGACAGGTGTAGTAATGAATAACATTAATTATCATATTAAAATGGGCCTTGAGCCAAATTGTAATGGTTAGATGACTGGGTCAGAGCATAACGACAGATCTTGTGGGATGTTCCTAATAGTCAGTGTTTAGTACTTACCAAAGTTGGTCCAAGATAGGACAACTTGTGAACCAGGTGGGTGCCCAATATTCACTGATGCACGTAAGGAGCGAAGACCCGCCTCTATAGTCCTATCCCACAGAAAAGCTATTGCAGAACAAATTATTAAAAAATGTATGAAGACTAAGATATAAAGGTGTCAGAACACACAGTGCATCGCAGCGTGCTGCATTTGGGGCTGCGTAGTTGCAGACTGGTCAGGTGGGCATTTGAGCATCAGAACTGAACCATGGTGCAATAGAAGAAGGTGGCCTAGTCTAGGTATCACATGTCCTTTTACATCATGTGGATGGCTATTTAGGTTTCTGTGGGATGTGCTGGAAAGACCAGTCTGATTCATTGATGTCCAACCTTGGAAATTTACAGAACTTAAAGTATCTGCTGCTAACGTTTTGATACCAGCTACCATAGAATACCTTCAGTGGCCTTGGATAGACCATGCTGAGATGGGTTAGAGCTCATTTGGTGGCACAAGGTGGACTTACACAATGCTAGGCAGGTGGTTATAATGTTATGGCTAATCCGTGTATATGTGTATATTCTGTAAAAAAAAACAAAAAAAAAACTGATTTATAAACTGGCTTAAAAAGTGTTAATACAAATGAATTCAAAACTAATGGGGGAAAAAACCCAAAACAAAATAAAACACATAGCATGCAAACACGAAATACGCGCACTTACACGCCTTGGCATGCTATCAATGAGATTATTAATAGTTGTCTGATGAATGTTATGCAATACTGAATGCACTTGAGTACGCAAATCATCAACATTGGCTGCTGGCAGCTCCCTTTGCAATTGCCGACCAATGACGTCCCAGATGTGCTCGATGGGAGACAAGTAGGAGACGCTGCAGGCCATTGTAGCACATTTAGGCTACTCAAGCTGCTCACAGTATCACAAGCAACATGCGGCCTGACGTCCTGTTGAAAAACAGCTTGTGGGACACCTTGGAGAAATTACCATACCACTGGTTCCACGACTAAATCAATGTAACGCTGAGCTGTTAGTGTACCTCAAATGAAGATTAGAGGGGTCCAGCTACCATGCATTATGGCATCCCACACCATAATCCCGGGAGTAGGACGGGTGTGACGTTCCCTTGTGAAGGACTTTTCTCTCCGTCCGAGGCAAAATCGGAACTCATCGCTGAAGAGGATAGACCTTCATTACCATCTTGCTATGCACCATGATAGTATTTGAGAGCGGTGGCGTGTGGTCAATGGAACATGGGGTAATTATAGTGCAAAATTTATTCCTATAGGTAACAAGTATAAACGACTACAATTAAATCCCACATGGCTTACACCTTCTGTGAAAGGGGCAATACATGACAAAAAAAAGGACATTTAAAAAAATACAAATCTGAGGGTACATCTGTAGCCTTTGTAAAATATAAAGAGCTTAATAAAATCTGTAAAATTGTAATAAAATTAGCAAAAATACAAAATGAAAGGCAGGTGGCCAAGGATAGTAAAACAAATCCCAAAAAATTCTTCTATATAAATGCAAAAAAGCCAAGGTCTGAACATGTAGGACCCCTTGATAGTGGTAATGGGGAGTTGGTCACAGGGGATCAAGAGAAGGCAGAGTTACTAAATAGGTTCTTTAGCTCTGTATATACAACAGAAGAAAGAGCAGCTGATGTAGCCGGCGCCAGTGCTGTTAATATATCAGTTGATATACTGAATTGGATGAATGTAGATATGGTCCAAGCTAAATTAAATAAAATAAATGTGCACAAGGCCCCGGGACCAGATGGGATACACCCTAGAATTCTTAAAGAGCTTAGTTCAGTTATTTTCATAATATTCAGAGATTCTCTAGTGACTGGTATAGTACCAAGGGACTGGCGCAGGGCAAATGTGGTGCCTATTTTCAAAAAGGGCTCTAGGTCTTCCCCGGGTAATTATAGACCAGTAAGCTTAACATCCATCGTGGGGAAAATGTTTGAGGGGCAATTGAGGGACTATATACAGGATTATGTGACAAAAAATAGTATTATAAGTGACAGCCAGCACGGTTTTACTAAGGACAGAAGTTGTCAAACTAACCTGATCTGTTTTTATGAAGAGGTGAGCAGAAGCCTAGACAGAGGGGCTGCTGTGGATATAGTGTTTTTGGACTTTGCAAAGGCATTTGACACTGTCCCTCATAGACGTCTAATGGGTAAATTATGGACTATAGGTTTAGAAAATATAGTTTGTAATTGGATTGAGAATTGACTCAAGGACCGTATCCAGAGAGTTGTGGTCAATGATTCCTACTCTGAATGGTCCCCAGTAATAAGTGGTGTACCCCAGGGTTCAGTGCTGGGACCACTATTATTCAACTTATTTATTAATGATGTAGAGGATGGGATTAATAGCACTATTTCTATTTTTGCAGATGACACCAAGCTATGTAATATAGTTCAGACTATGGAAGATGTTCGTGAATTGCAAGCAGATTTAAACAAACTAAGTGTTTGGGCATCCAGTTGGCAAATGAAGTTTAATGTAGATAAATGTAAAGTTATGCATCTGGGTATCAACAACCTGCATGCATCATATGTCCTAGGGGGAGCTACACTGGCGTATTCACTTGTTGAGAAGGATCTGGTTGTACTTGTAAATCATAAACTAAATAACAGCATGCAGTGTTAATCAGCTGCTTCAAAGGCCAGCAGGATATTGTCGTGTATTAAAAAAGGCATGGACTCGCAGGACAGGGATGTAATATTGCCACTTTACAAAGCATTAGTGAGGCCTCATCTAGAATATGCAGTTCAGTTCTGGGCTGCAGTTCATAGAAAGGATGCCCTGGAGTTGGAAAAAATACAAAGAAGAGCAACGAAGCTAATAAGGGGCATGGAGAATCTAGGTTATGAGGAAAGATTAAAAGAATTAAACCTATTTAGCCTGGAAAAAAGACGACTAAGGGGGGGACATGATTAATTTTATATAAATATATTAATGGCACATACCAAAAAATATGGTGAAATCCTATTCCATGTAAAACCCCCTCAAAAAACAAAGGGGCACTCCCTCCGTCTGGAGAAAAAAAGGTTCAACCTGCAGAGGCGACAAGCCTTCTTTACTGTGAGAACTGTGAATCTAAGGAATAGTCACCACAGGAGCTGGTCACAGCAGGGACAGTAGATGGCTTTAATAAAGGGTTAGATAATTTCCTAGAACAAAAAAGTATTGGCTCCTATGTGTAGAAATTTTTCCCTTCCCTTTTCCCATCCCTTGGTTGAACTTGATGGACATGTGTCTTTTTTCAGCCGTACTAACTATGTAACTATGAACACCTGTAGCTGGATGTCTGCCTCATAGCACAATATTGTGCAAACGCCTTCTGATGGTTTGTATCGACATTGGTTGCCGCCCTAGGCTTGGGATGTGACGTCCAATTTCAGTTGCAGTACAGAAAAGATCACTTTGCGCCATTCTTCCAATTAGACGATCCGTCCATGCAGAGGTTTGCCTCCGCTCACCTCTTGCTGTCATTCCCGTTCGTTATAGTTCTCACCTCCGGGACACGGAACGTTGAACAGTACTGACATCTTGGCCTAGGCGCGTAGCGATCTCCCGGGGTTATAAACCAAGGTCTCTCAGTTTGCGACAAGTGGTGATAAACTGGCACGTCGACGAACAGGAGGCATTACACAACCCACACCCCACACCCCTTGATCCGATTTTTGAGGTTCCATGAGGTTAAAAAACTTTGCTATCAATCTGCCTTTTATTCCCCTCCGACATGCCACAGATTGAAGTTAGGTGCTTGAAAATTTGATCATTTGCAGATCTTAACGACACCTGCCACTTTCTCGATTTGAATAACCTTATGGCTTACCCTTCTTGGTGTTGCAATTTCAATGTTGAGTGTAGATAAGACATTATTTAAAATGATTGGTAAATTGCTTAAAAAGTACTGACAAATCAGTTTTTTCTGTATTTGCCTCTCAATATAAATTAATCATTAACATAAACAGTACAAGTCAAAAGTGTGGATACACCTGGCCGAATGTTGTTTTGATTCAGAGACATTTTGATATAACAGCTTATGGCTTAAATGCTTCAAATAATGTTTTTACACAAATATAAATCTTGTAGTTGATGCCTATGAATGAATAAATTGTACGTTTTGTAAGGATAATGTTTAAAAAGTACGATATTTTTATTTTTTCTAAATGCATTTAGTGCAATTTGGTTTTCAGTGACATTTAGAAGTGGAAAATGTTGATTCTCAATTATCAACTTGAAGGCACACAAGTTTGTACATTTTAACGTTAGTTTATGGAATGTTTTTCCTCATTAATGCCTATTGCCAATCAGAAGTGTCAGTAAAGTGATTCTTAAATAGTCCTAATTGTAGTAGTCCACAAAATGGCTAGTACAGCTCAACTAAGGAAAGAAAGAAGACAAGCCATCGTTACGGTAAGCAATGCAGGTAATTTAGTATGGAAAATTGCAATAACCCCCACAGGAAAGGCAAAACAGGTTACCTCTACTACACAGGACAAGTATATTCGAGTCACCAGCCTCAGAAGTCGTAAACTAGTAAACGAACAGCCCTTTTAGATTAGAGTCCCATTAAATTCTCCAATCGCCAGACAAAATCAACTGTTAATGAGACTGTGTGAATTAGTCCTCCATAGTAGAATTTCTGTAAGAAAACCCCTACTGAGGGAGACAAGAGTTCTTGAGACTTGCTTGGGCCAAGGCAGTGGATTTCAGAACAGTGGAAATCTGTCCTTTTTGTTCTGATGAGTCCAAATTTGAGATTCTTGGCTAACTGCCATCTTGGTTAGATGCAGAGAAGTTAAAAGGATGATGTCGGGATGTGACTGGTGACACAGTTGGTGATTTATGCAGCATTCTGCAGCGGCACGCCATGCCATCTGGTTTGTGCTTAGTTGGGCCATCATTTGTTTTTCAACAGGACAATAACTCAAAACCACAACTCTAAGGGTATATTCACACGGGCTATTTTCAGTAGTTTTCCGGGCCGTAAACGTCCCGAAAAACGGTTTAAAATCTGTTCCGACGGGGCGTTATTTTACTACTCATTTTCAAATTATGGCGGGTAAAAAGACACCCCGTAAAACGAAGTGCGTGTCACCTCTTGAGATGTTTTTGGAGCCGTTTTTCATTGTCTCAATAAAAAAACAGCTCCAAAAACGGCCGCAAAATACGCTAGTTACTTAAAAAAACGGCTGAAAATCAGAAGCTGTTTTCCCTTGAAAACCGCTCCGTGTATTCAGACGTATTTTGTTAAGCATGTGAACATACCCTCAGACTGTGCGGGAGCTGCTTGACAAAAAAGGAGAGTGATGGAGTGTTGTGTCAGATGACCTGACCTCCAAAGTTTCCTGACAAACTCAATAGAGATGATTTGGGATAAATTAAACCCGAGAGTCAAGAAAAAGCAGTCGACAAGTGGTTAGAATAATGGAAATTCGTTCAAGTCTGTTGGAAAGCATCCCTGATGGCTACCTCAAAGTTAATTGAGAGAATGACAAGAGTGTGCCAAGGCAAAGGATGGCTACTTTAAATTATCTAAAAAGATAGTTTGGAATTGTATTACCCTTTTCCATTTGTATTACTTCTTAGTTCTATTGTCTTTACTATTATTAAAAGTGTAAAAAGGGAAAAATAAAGAAAACCCTTTCTATGAGTAGGTGTGTTCAAACTTTGATAATGTATGTACTCCAAAATGACACCAAAAGAAAGTATATCTCATCTTGCAAACAACAAGGCCAAATACAGCTACATGATTATAAAATTAGAATAATGTTAAAAATATTATTTGAGTCAGGCCTGGAAAAATTTGCCTGATCTTAAAGAAGTTAAGTCTGACTTGGATCTATCTTCTTGGGAATAAGAAATAAAGTCTTCACTTCTGTAAAAAAAAATCATTAATTTTTACCACATTGGGTGTGTGAAAAGAAAATCATTGTGTTTTTTCCCACAATAATCGTTCACATGAATATTTCTGCATCTTGTTCTATTTCCTTTTCCTGCAGATGTGTTCTCGGACTATTACTGGGTTAATGAAATACAGAATGTGGCTTTTATTAGTGTTTGTAGCTGGACAGATTTTCCCATCCTTGTCATTTTGACAATATTGTGAAAGTAAAGTATTGCTGCTTTCCACCCTTACACGCTCTTCCCTCTCATCTGGAGTCCATCAGAAAATCCTCCTGTGTGGCGCAGCCATTTCCGCTCTCACCCTGAAGAACTTTTCACATTGGGGGATTTTCACTTTACACAGTAAGACATTTTACAGTTCAAGCTAGAAAGGTCACGATTTAGTTCTTCAACTTGTAGCTTCATTTTTTACTTGGGAAGGGTAATGTAAGCAGCCAATAAGAATTTGCATGTTTGAAAGTTTAAAAGCAAGTGTCTTGCCCTTATTCTAAATAATACCTCTTTCTATAAAGAAGTCAGGTGGGCGACCCTTGCTGTAATTTAAAATATTGAAAAATAACCTTTGTATTTTCACACTGGCGAGACTTGTCCAGCAGAGGGTCTCCCGACATATACCGCTAATAAAACTCTCCTATGTTTGCCACTATATCCACATAAAGTGGCATATATCGGCCATAAACACCCATTATACTACCAGACTACGCTTTCCTATCCAGTTAAAAAACAGGTAAGCCAATGCAAACCGTCCCGGGGATGCCAATAGGATACTCTTTTGGCATCTGTTTGTAAATGGAGCCCTATGGATCGATTCGGCATATATATGGGGATCAGTTTCAGTGTACGGGTATGTTCACACGGCTTATTTTCGGCCGTTTTTCGAGCCGTAAACTGCTGAAAAATGGCCGATAAATCAGAAGCAGAATGCCTACGAACATCTACCCATTGATTTTAATGGGAAAAACGGCGGTTTGTTCCGATGGGGCGTTTTGTTTTACGCTGCCACTTTGAAAAACGGCCGAGTAAAAAAATGCCCGCCAAAAAGATGTGCATGTTACTTCTTGAGCCATTTATGGAGCCGTTTTTCATTGACTATAGAAAAACAGCTCCAAAAATGGCCGTGAAAAAGACGAGTTGCTGAAAATTTTTTGCGTGTGCACATACCCTAAAGTCCACATTAGAATGGGAAAATTAAGCAATCTGAGTGACTTAGAACAAGGCATAGTCATCGGTGTTAGACTAGCCAAGGCCAGTATTTCAAAACCTGCCAAACTTGTGGGGTTTTCTTGTTCAACGGTGTCGAGAGTATACAGAAAATGGTGTGATCGAGGAAAAACATCCAGTGAAAGGGGATCCTGTTTCCCCTATGGCAAAGATCACTTTAGTGGCAACTGTGAGAAACTATTCTGTCCGCATGGGCCAATGTTTCTGCAGAACAATTTCAACTCCTAGAGGAATCTATGCCATAACGAATTGCTGTGGTTATGAACGTCAAAGGAGGCCCAAACCACTACTAGATGTCTGTAATAAAGTGGCCATTCGGTGTATATCGCATGTCTAGGGAGTAGGGTTGTCACAATGCCAGAATTTGAACTTCGATACCGATACTTCGTGTAGTATTGCGAAACTCGATACCAAAACGATACTTTGCCAACAATGATAATAAAAAAAAAAGTTCTTCCATTTTCTGATTTGAGACACGAGGTATTATGAATTTTGAACATCCATGTGCCTCACATTAATAGTAATTAACTCCATCATGTTCCTCATAATGTCATAATGGACAACATTGGGTTAATGTGTGAGGTACATGATGGGGTTAATTACTATTAATGTGAGGCACATGGAGGTTCAAAATTCATAATACCTCGTGCCTCACAATAATAAGTGAAAGAAAGCAGTTTTTATTTTAGTTTATAACCGCGTAAACATCCTAAATGACGCTATAAATTTATTACTACGGTTGCGACGATACCAAATATGTGTATATATGTATTGAGACTTATTTTAATGCTTATTGTAAAAAATGTGTGCATTTTTTTATTTAACATTACTTTATTTCTTTTTTACTTTTTTATTTTTAAACTTTAATGTACTGGCATGTATCTATATACTGATAGTACATAGGCAGTTGTTAGGACATACCTAAGTATGCCCTAACAGGTAATATGGTCAGACAGTCCTGGGGTCCTTCAATGGACCCTGGGCTGTCTGCCCATATATGGTACGTCCCTCGATCGCGTCACAGTGATTACATGTGACGCAATCCAAGGGGCATCCCCCTTCTCATTTTCCTCTTGAATGCTGTGGTCAACTTTGATTGCAGCATTCAGGAGAATAGCGGCAGAGATGAGAGGTTTCAACTATTGCCCCACTTCTGACAATAAGTCCACGTGCACGATCAGCATGAGGTGATGCCGGCACTGAGGACAGAGAACATGGGGGAGTTTAAGGCTGGGTTCACACGTGGCGGAATTTCACTTGAATTCCGCTGCGGACACTCCGCAGCGTTAATCCGCAGCGGAGCCGTTTATGCATTAACTTCCACTTCTATTTAGAAGTGTTCGTTTAGACGATGCGTAAAATTCCGCTGCGGAGCATAGGCTGCGGAGCGGAATTTGGTGTCCGCAGCATGCTCTGTCTGTTGCGGAGCAGTGGCGGACTGGTTGCGGACTCATGGCGGAATTTCTCCATTGACTTCAATGGAGATTCTAAGTTCCGCAATGAAGTCCGCAGCTGTCATGCACATGTTATGTGTGCTGCGGATGCGTCTTGCTTTTTTGCCATGACATTTCTTCATTCTGGCTGGATCTATGTATTTCTAGGTCTACAGCCAGACTGAGGAAGTCAATGGGGCTCCCGGAATTACGGGAGCGTTGCTAGGTGACGTCAGTAAATAGTCACTGTCCAGGGTGCTGAAAGAGTTAAGCGATCGGCAGTAACTGTTTCTGCCCCCTGGACAGTGACTACCGATCCCAATATACAGCTACCTGTAAAAAAATAGACGTTCATACTTACCGAGAACTCCCTGCTTCTGTCTCCAGTCCGGCTTCCCAGGATGACGTTTCTGGCTAAGTGACGGCTGCAGCCAATCACAGGCTGCAGCGGTCACATGGACTGCCGCGTCATCCAGGGAGTCGGGCTGGATGCCGAAAGAGGGACGCGTCACCAAGACAACGGCCGGTAAGTATGAAATTCGTTTATTTTCACTAGGGAAAGTGCTGTCCCTTCTCTCTATCCTGCACTGCTAGAGAGAAGGGAAGCACTTTTCCCGCAGTCCGCAGCAGCTAGTCCGCATCAATTTACTGCACATTTTGGGCAGATCCGCAGCCGTAATCCGCAACCCGGATTAGGTGCGGCATTGATGCGGACAGTTGCGGAGGAAATCCGCCACGTGTGGTCATGCCCTTACAGTGCGCCCGCCATGTTCTGGCTTCAGTGCCGGCGCTGCTTAATGCAGCGCTGGTCGCATCACATCATACTGACGGCGCGCACTTGTCAGGACTCAGGAGCGGGGCAATGGCTGTATCACACATGTATCACATAGCCGTAGCCCCGCTGTAACCACATTCATGTGTTACTATACTTATCTGTGTGGCCGAAATATATGAATTAACGGTATTAAAACGTTTGAGGGTGCACGGCATCAAAACAGTATCGAAGTTTCGATGCATCGTGCAACCCTACTAGAGAGTGAAAACATTTCCATCTCCCAGTGATAAATGAGAGAAAAAACCAGGCTACATTTCTGAGTATAAATAAGTATCACTGCTGTCTCGTGCTTGTAGCAAATGCAGATGTTAAAACGGACAAATCTAGTGTCTGTCCAACACAAATACCAATGAAATGTGCGTGTTACAGCTGTGTTTGTCTTATGTGCTATTAAAAACATAGTCATTCACTCCTGGTGTAGATGTATGTGTTAATTTTTTTTTGTGCACTGCCCTAGCTAAAACTTTCCATTGGGATGTAGTTACTCAGAAAAAAATCATTACATATAAACAACTAAAGTAAAACTCTGGGCAAACGTCCTAGTTCGTCAAATGGCACAACGTACGGCATGTAACATACCAGGGCTGTTAATTCTCTCTCTAGTCCCCCAAACGCAAGTTTCCAAGCTGCTCTATACACTATAGTTCCTTAACACCACAACCAATAACAAAAGGGCGGCATGTCAACGGGCTGTACAGGAGAAGTTGCCAAACGACA
The DNA here is from genome assembly GCF_050947455.1 of Rhinoderma darwinii. Taxonomy (NCBI): domain Eukaryota; kingdom Metazoa; phylum Chordata; class Amphibia; order Anura; family Rhinodermatidae; genus Rhinoderma; species Rhinoderma darwinii. The sequence goes on along the minus strand of NC_134697.1, from coordinate 39,037,277 downwards.
CCCCCTCTCTGACATCACTTCCTGCTCTGCAGCTATTGGCTGAGGTTGTACCTCACAGACTCTCTTCTCTTCCCACCCCCTGCATGCACTCTGCACATAATACTAATGATAATTAGACTTCTGTGCCCCATTTCTGGTCATTCTTTTTGCTTTGTTCAAATGCAGGAGCTAGAAGCTAAAATGGAGCAGAGTATCTGTGGGTTGTCGTTTTAGGCAATACGTAAGAGGGTCAGTTTTTGGTGAGGGGGACACAGGACTCCACCGAAGATGGCGCAGTAAAGGAGTCGGGCACAGTGGTTGACAACGGAAACGTAACTTTTGCTCCACTTGAGGGCAACAAGCTTAGGGGTTATAATGAGGCACACAGCTTGGCATTTACAGGAGTTGGTACAGAGCTTAGTGATTACAGAAACAAATGGGCACAGGCTTAGCAATTAGGGTATGTTCACACGCAAACGCAAAATACGTCTCAAATTACGGAGCTATTTTCAGGCGAAAACAGCTCCTGAATTTCAGACGTTTTTGCAAGTACTCGCGTTTTTCGCGGCATCCATTACGGACGTAATTGGAGCTGTTTTTCAATGGAGTCAATGAAGTGACATGCACTTCTTTGACGCGGGCGTCTTTTTACGCACCGTCTTTTGACAGCAACTTGTAAAATTACACCTCGTCTGAACAGAACATCGTAAAACCCATTGCAAGCAATGGGCAGATGTTTGCAGACATAATGGAGCCGTCTTTTCGGGCGTAATTCGAGCCGTAAAACGCCTCCATTACGTCTGAAAATAGGTCCTGTGAACATACCCTCACAGTCTCTTAGGCGTAGTGGATAAAAACTAGACTCTTAATTGATACACATAGAAATGTCCCTTACTTAGTTTTATTTGTTAAAACATCCTATAAATGGCTCTTTCACAGATTTTAATAAAAATTCTTAATGTTACTTACTGATTTTAAGTAACATGATGAAAAAAATATTGGGATTTCAGCTATTGACCAGTTGAAAGACCATTGAAAGACTGTTTGACCATGTTTGCTGTTAGGGCACACTTACTGCCTGTGTACGATCAGTGCACCGGCTAATGTAATGGTATAAAGATATATGCCAGAGCATTAAAGTAAAAATATGTAAATCTAAATAAAAAATACACATGTGGAGTTAATTTGTTTTTAAATGTAATTAAAAAAACTAAAGTCTGTAAAAATTTTTTTTTTACAATATATTCTGTCCTCATACACGTTAGGACGGTGTGTAATCTGACATGTAGCTAAACCCCCTGTCTTCTTAAGAAAAAGGCTGTGAAACTGTGAAATCTTTCTCTTTATTGCTGGTAGACAGGAAAGGGTGAAACTATAGGATGAAATAACAGCAGTATTCAGAATATATCAACTGTACAGTGCATAGGATACAAATAATCTGCTATACATACACAATATAACATGAGGTAATACTGCAAGCTGACAATGTGATATCTGATACAGCAAAACATACAGTGAACCACAGGATTATAACATATAGATATGGATCTTACCGACTATGCTTAGAACAGGCTGTTGACACTGAACTTGAGGTAGAAATGGAGAGTGGCCCCTCACATTGGCATGATGAGGAAAATGGCTGCTACTCATACACAAACAGGAACAGGAAATAACCCACAATGCCTCAGGTGCTTTCCCATAATACATAGAGAACTACAATCTAGGAATACACAAAACCACCAGTAGATGGTGCTATAACCATACAATACAATATAGATGGGGTACAAGAATAGGCAATTGCAATATCTGTACTGGTAATCATACACAAAAAAGAGGTATTATTACGTAAATAACTGGACTAGCTGGCGAGGACAGAACACTCCCCGCTTGACGTCAGCCGACGTCACTATTGGGTTCGTTGGATGAAAACATTTTTTGCCTGTTCCAGATCGAGAGCCGTGTAGACATGTTTACAACGATGCCAGCCTTTACAGTACCTTTTATCTGCTGACGAGATTGTCTTGTACGACCGAGCCATGTGAGTCAAGCAGGTGATTGCACGGACAAGTGATCTCCAAGTAGAGAATCTACTGAATCGATGAGATTTCAGGTGGCTGTCCAAAGTCTCCGTGTGCAACGCAGATACCAGAGGGCGTATCTCAACATCTGCATGTGGGTCCACTAGTTCAAACATGGCGGTTTCTGCTGTGCTGGGCATCGGTCTATACAAGAACGTAGGGCCTGTAAACCAGATTGTGTCTTTCAGACGGTTAGCGGCAACGGATCTGGTTGCTTGGTCTGCAGGATTGAGATGCGTAGGTACGTAATGCCATTGTTCGGGAGAGGTAGATCTTCTAATCCTTAGCACCCTGTTGCTTACGTAGACATAGAAGCGTCTAGTTAAGTTACAGATGTATCCTAGTACTATCTTGCTGTCAGTGTAAAACTCAGCATCTTTAATCTCCATGTTCAATTCCGTAGTGATGAGTTCGGCTAACTCCACAGCTAACACCGCGGCGCAAAGTTCCAGGCGTGGTATTGTGTGTTCAAAAAGTGGCGCTAGTTTTGCTCTGCTCATGACGAACCCTACGTGGCATTGTCCGCTGGTATCTATCGTCTTTAAGTAAGCTACAGCAGCAATCGCTTTGACTGAAGCGTCGCAGAAAACACAAAGTCTTTGTGTCTCAACCTTGGTAGTTGGTACAGAAGCATACGGGCGTGGTATGTGAAGACCAGATAAGGCTGTGAGGGAATTTCTCCAAGCCGTCCACGTGGCTCTTTCCTTCATGGGAAGAGGAGCATCCCAGTTCGACACTTCCCTGGTGTAGTCTCTCAACATAGCTTTACCTTCGATGGTTACAGGAGCTGCAAATCCCAGTGGGTCGTATAAACTGCTTATGGCCGACAGTACTCCTCTGCGAGTGAAGGGTTTTTCTTCTCTGCTGGCCTGGAAGGTGAAGGTATCAGCTTTTACGTCCCAGAGTAGGCCAAGGCTCCGATGCATGGGAGGGGAGTCAATGCCTAGATCTAAATCCTTTAAGTCTTTTGAGTGGTCATGAGGAGGAAAGGCTTCCATCACTTTCTGGCTGTTAGAAGCGATCTTGTGTAACCTCAGGTTAGATAGAGCAAGCATCTCCTGGGCTCTCTTCAGAAGACAAATTGCGGTTTCATTTGTGGGCATTGATTTCAAACAGTCGTCCACATAGAAATCCTTTTCTACGAAGCGTCTGACATCCGTTCCGTACTTCGTTTCGACATCTTGAGCCGCACGCCTCAGCCCATAGATGGCGACTGCAGGGGAAGGACTATTACCGAAGATGTGTACCTTCATTCGATACTCTGTAACATCTTTAGAGGGATCGTTATCCTTGTACCAAAGGAATCTCAAGAAATTTCTGTGTTCTTTTTTGACGAGGAAGCAATGGAACATCTGTTGGATATCAGCCATGAATGCAACAGAGTCTTTGCGAAAGCGTAGAAGTACTCCCAAGAGCTTGTTGTTTAGATCCGGGCCTGACATCAGGACGTCATTCAACGAGACACCTTCATACTTGGCACTTGAGTCAAATACTACTCTGATCTGACCTGGTTTCTTCGGGTGATACACTCCAAACAGGGGCAGGTACCAGCGCTCTTCAGAGTCTGGAAGTATAGGTGCTAACTCCGCATGGCTGTTCTGGAATATCTTTTCCATGAAGGTAAAGAAGTGGTCTCTCATCTCTGGTTTTCTTTGCAGGCTGTGTCTGAGAGAGACGAAACGTTTGTAAACCTGTTCTCTGTTGTTAGGTAAGCGTTGTCTTTGAGGCCTAAATGGTAGAGGTGCAACCCAGCTCTTCATTTCATTCTGCACCATTCCCTGCTCCATTATGTCTAGGAACAGTCTATCTTCGAATGACATCGCCATACGATTGTCCTCCTTTGTCTGGCGGAAGACTGTGCACCCTAGGTGATCTTGGTTGCCATCCCAGATGTAGTCATCGTAGGCAGAGCCTACAAGGATACTTGATGATGAAGTGCTGTGTGGCAGTTCCTTTATGAAGAAATGATTTTCACATGGTCGGAGGAGAGATGGGCGTACATTCTCCAGTGTACTGGTAAGCATGCTGTTGACAGTTGTCGGTTTGTGTACACCTCCTAAACAGACCTCTCCTACGACGACCCATCCTAGGTCGAGTCTCTGTGCATATGGAGCATTGTGAGGGCCATTGATCTGTTGCCTAACCTTGTGGACTCGAAGAATATCTCTCCCGAGGAGCAAGACTATCTGAGCTTCTGGATCAAGTTTCGGGATCAAGTGTTCTATACGCTTCAGGTGAGGTTGGTGCGCTGCTACTTCCGGCGTAGGTATCTCAGACCTGTTATCAGGAATTTGGTTACACTCCAGTATGGTTGGTAAGGGCAGACACACTTGGCCATTTATAGACTCGACTACATAGCCGCTTGCCCTCCTTCCAGCTGTCTCTACAGTACCGGCACAAGTTTTTAGAGAGTAGGGGGCGCCAGGGCCTCTGACGTTAAAGCTATCAAAGAAGGCAGACTTGGCTAACGACTTGTTGCTTTGATCGTCTAGAATAGCATATACTTTGATGGCTTTGTCCCAGTCGTCTGCTGGGTAAATCCTCACTAGGGAGATTTTTGAGCAGGACCTTCCTCCTATGAGGCCTCTACAAACCTCTGTGCATTTAGAAGTAACCGCTGGAGTGTCAGTACTTGTGTCCTTCAGCTCCCCGCTATGCTCTTGGTCTTGGGGCAAAGTCCACGATGGTGCTCCAGGGTGTAGAGCTGTGTTATGTTCTGTGCTACCACATTCGATACACTTTGCACGAACCTCGCAATCTCTGGCGAAGTGTGATGTTGAAGAACAGCATTTGAAGCAGATGTTGTTTTCCTTAAGGAAGGCCTTGCGGTCCTCTAATGACTTTTCCCTGAAGGCTCTGCACCTAAGTAGGAAATGTGGCTTCCTGTGTAAGGGACACTGTCTGCTCGGGTCTTTGGGTTTGTCTCCTTGACGGGAGCTGAACTCTTTATGGACTGAACCTGTGGAGGAAACGTTAATTTTGTGGACCTCCACCATTGCTCTACGAGGTTTACTAACAGGGGTGGCGGCACATGACAGCGTGAAATCAAAGCTAGGATCATTTCTAATTTTAGCTTGTTCAGAGACAAAATCTACAAACACATTAAATGGAGGAAATAGTACATTGTAAGTCTGTTTATATCTAGAACCATGCATAACCCATTTCTCTTGCAGGTTGTATGGGAGCTTCTGAACTATGGGGTTCACACCTCTTGCAGTGTCAAGGAATGTCAATCCTACCAGATCCCCTTCTGCCTTTGCTACACACAACTCCATTAACAGATCACTTAACTCCCTAAGCTTTGTATAGCCTTTGTTTGCTATTTTAGGAAAGTCCTCAATTCTCTTGAATAAGGCACTTTCTATGACTTCGGTCGAGCCATAGCACTCTTCAAGTCTGTCCCAGACCCTTTTAAGACCAACATCTGGATAATTGACATTGATATCCCTGATTCTTTTAGCGTGTTCGGCGGACTCACTTCCTAGCCACTTTACCAGGAGATCCAGTTCCTCACTACATGATAGATCTAAGTCTCTGGTGGCATTTTGGAAGGAAGCTCGCCAAGCTCTGTAGTTTTCAGCGCGATCGCTGAACTTTACAAGTCCCTTGGTGACCAGCTCACGTCGAACAAGGAATCTGGCAAAGTCCATTGTGGCTTGATTAACATTAGATCCGACTACTGGTGTGTTGTCAGAGTGCATGTGTGGTGTGTGACCATACCTGTTGGGAGTCTCTGATTTATTACAACCTGCGTAGTACCGCTCTGAAGCGAAGGGCGTCTCTCTTAGCTGGAGCGGGTTTTTGATATTCTGCTCTGAAGAGAAGTTGTTGTAGCCGGTTTCCCTTTGATGTGTCTTGTCTTGTTTGCAGTAAGGAGACTGATGGTCAACTTTCTGGCGGTCTGAATAATCAGGGTGGCTTGGCTTGTTAATAAAACCCTTTGTGTTGAGTTGGAAGTCGGTATCGTATTCTGACTTGGAATGTTGATAGACGTATTGTAAGGTACGCTGTTCTGGATCTTGGTGTTCAAGTTCCGGCTGGAGAACGTCGCGACGATTCTCTATTTCTGGAAGTTCTACTGCTTCTAGAAATTCTGCTTCTGCTATGGCAGCCGCTGTCTCTTTCTCAACAGTGAGTTTCTCTAGAGTTGCTTCAAGGCGCGCTTTCTCTAGCTTTATCTGTATTTCCTGTTCTGCGAAGCTGGCTTTCGCCGCTTCAGCTTTTGCGCGGGCAATGGCGGCAGCTTCTCTGATCGATGTCCTGTTAGAGCCACTTGTCAGGGACCTTGTCTTGACCGAAGATGCTCGACTTTGAGACATGATGCGACCGTTAGGAGGTTGCTGCGATATCCGTATGCAGGCTCTGCGTGGATAATGGTGGGCACCCTATGGTCTGATCTTCTGAGCTTGTTCTCAGCAGTCGTTTCACTATTCTGTCCTCATACACGTTAGCACGGTGTGTAATCTGACATGTAGCTAAACCCCCTGTCTTCTTAAGAAAAAGGCTGTGAAACTGTGAAATCTTTCTCTTTATTGCTGGTAGACAGGAAAGGGTGAAACTATAGGATGAAATAACAGCAGTATTCAGAATATATCAACTGTACAGTGCATAGGATACAAATAATCTGCTATACATACACAATATAACATGAGGTAATACTGCAAGCTGACAATGTGATATCTGATACAGCAAAACATACAGTGAACCACAGGATTATAACATATAGATATGGATCTTACCGACTATGCTTAGAACAGGCTGTTGACACTGAACTTGAGGTAGAAATGGAGAGTGGCCCCTCACATTGGCATGATGAGGAAAATGGCTGCTACTCATACACAAACAGGAACAGGAAATAACCCACAATGCCTCAGGTGCTTTCCCATAATACATAGAGAACTACAATCTAGGAATACACAAAACCACCAGTAGATGGTGCTATAACCATACAATACAATATAGATGGGGTACAAGAATAGGCAATTGCAATATCTGTACTGGTAATCATACACAAAAAAGAGGTATTATTACGTAAATAACTGGACTAGCTGGCGAGGACAGAACACTCCCCGCTTGACGTCAGCCGACGTCACTATTGGGTTCGTTGGATGAAAACATTTTTTGCCTGTTCCAGATCGAGAGCCGTGTAGACATGTTTACAACGATGCCAGCCTTTACAGTACCTTTTATCTGCTGACGAGATTGTCTTGTACGACCGAGCCATGTGAGTCAAGCAGGTGATTGCACGGACAAGTGATCTCCAAGTAGAGAATCTACTGAATCGATGAGATTTCAGGTGGCTGTCCAAAGTCTCCGTGTGCAACGCAGATACCAGAGGGCGTATCTCAACATCTGCATGTGGGTCCACTAGTTCAAACATGGCGGTTTCTGCTGTGCTGGGCATCGGTCTATACAAGAACGTAGGGCCTGTAAACCAGATTGTGTCTTTCAGACGGTTAGCGGCAACGGATCTGGTTGCTTGGTCTGCAGGATTGAGATGCGTAGGTACGTAATGCCATTGTTCGGGAGAGGTAGATCTTCTAATCCTTAGCACCCTGTTGCTTACGTAGACATAGAAGCGTCTAGTTAAGTTACAGATGTATCCTAGTACTATCTTGCTGTCAGTGTAAAACTCAGCATCTTTAATCTCCATGTTCAATTCCGTAGTGATGAGTTCGGCTAACTCCACAGCTAACACCGCGGCGCAAAGTTCCAGGCGTGGTATTGTGTGTTCAAAAAGTGGCGCTAGTTTTGCTCTGCTCATGACGAACCCTACGTGGCATTGTCCGCTGGTATCTATCGTCTTTAAGTAAGCTACAGCAGCAATCGCTTTGACTGAAGCGTCGCAGAAAACACAAAGTCTTTGTGTCTCAACCTTGGTAGTTGGTACAGAAGCATACGGGCGTGGTATGTGAAGACCAGATAAGGCTGTGAGGGAATTTCTCCAAGCCGTCCACGTGGCTCTTTCCTTCATGGGAAGAGGAGCATCCCAGTTCGACACTTCCCTGGTGTAGTCTCTCAACATAGCTTTACCTTCGATGGTTACAGGAGCTGCAAATCCCAGTGGGTCGTATAAACTGCTTATGGCCGACAGTACTCCTCTGCGAGTGAAGGGTTTTTCTTCTCTGCTGGCCTGGAAGGTGAAGGTATCAGCTTTTACGTCCCAGAGTAGGCCAAGGCTCCGATGCATGGGAGGGGAGTCAATGCCTAGATCTAAATCCTTTAAGTCTTTTGAGTGGTCATGAGGAGGAAAGGCTTCCATCACTTTCTGGCTGTTAGAAGCGATCTTGTGTAACCTCAGGTTAGATAGAGCAAGCATCTCCTGGGCTCTCTTCAGAAGACAAATTGCGGTTTCATTTGTGGGCATTGATTTCAAACAGTCGTCCACATAGAAATCCTTTTCTACGAAGCGTCTGACATCCGTTCCGTACTTCGTTTCGACATCTTGAGCCGCACGCCTCAGCCCATAGATGGCGACTGCAGGGGAAGGACTATTACCGAAGATGTGTACCTTCATTCGATACTCTGTAACATCTTTAGAGGGATCGTTATCCTTGTACCAAAGGAATCTCAAGAAATTTCTGTGTTCTTTTTTGACGAGGAAGCAATGGAACATCTGTTGGATATCAGCCATGAATGCAACAGAGTCTTTGCGAAAGCGTAGAAGTACTCCCAAGAGCTTGTTGTTTAGATCCGGGCCTGACATCAGGACGTCATTCAACGAGACACCTTCATACTTGGCACTTGAGTCAAATACTACTCTGATCTGACCTGGTTTCTTCGGGTGATACACTCCAAACAGGGGCAGGTACCAGCGCTCTTCAGAGTCTGGAAGTATAGGTGCTAACTCCGCATGGCTGTTCTGGAATATCTTTTCCATGAAGGTAAAGAAGTGGTCTCTCATCTCTGGTTTTCTTTGCAGGCTGTGTCTGAGAGAGACGAAACGTTTGTAAACCTGTTCTCTGTTGTTAGGTAAGCGTTGTCTTTGAGGCCTAAATGGTAGAGGTGCAACCCAGCTCTTCATTTCATTCTGCACCATTCCCTGCTCCATTATGTCTAGGAACAGTCTATCTTCGAATGACATCGCCATACGATTGTCCTCCTTTGTCTGGCGGAAGACTGTGCACCCTAGGTGATCTTGGTTGCCATCCCAGATGTAGTCATCGTAGGCAGAGCCTACAAGGATACTTGATGATGAAGTGCTGTGTGGCAGTTCCTTTATGAAGAAATGATTTTCACATGGTCGGAGGAGAGATGGGCGTACATTCTCCAGTGTACTGGTAAGCATGCTGTTGACAGTTGTCGGTTTGTGTACACCTCCTAAACAGACCTCTCCTACGACGACCCATCCTAGGTCGAGTCTCTGTGCATATGGAGCATTGTGAGGGCCATTGATCTGTTGCCTAACCTTGTGGACTCGAAGAATATCTCTCCCGAGGAGCAAGACTATCTGAGCTTCTGGATCAAGTTTCGGGATCAAGTGTTCTATACGCTTCAGGTGAGGTTGGTGCGCTGCTACTTCCGGCGTAGGTATCTCAGACCTGTTATCAGGAATTTGGTTACACTCCAGTATGGTTGGTAAGGGCAGACACACTTGGCCATTTATAGACTCGACTACATAGCCGCTTGCCCTCCTTCCAGCTGTCTCTACAGTACCGGCACAAGTTTTTAGAGAGTAGGGGGCGCCAGGGCCTCTGACGTTAAAGCTATCAAAGAAGGCAGACTTGGCTAACGACTTGTTGCTTTGATCGTCTAGAATAGCATATACTTTGATGGCTTTGTCCCAGTCGTCTGCTGGGTAAATCCTCACTAGGGAGATTTTTGAGCAGGACCTTCCTCCTATGAGGCCTCTACAAACCTCTGTGCATTTAGAAGTAACCGCTGGAGTGTCAGTACTTGTGTCCTTCAGCTCCCCGCTATGCTCTTGGTCTTGGGGCAAAGTCCACGATGGTGCTCCAGGGTGTAGAGCTGTGTTATGTTCTGTGCTACCACATTCGATACACTTTGCACGAACCTCGCAATCTCTGGCGAAGTGTGATGTTGAAGAACAGCATTTGAAGCAGATGTTGTTTTCCTTAAGGAAGGCCTTGCGGTCCTCTAATGACTTTTCCCTGAAGGCTCTGCACCTAAGTAGGAAATGTGGCTTCCTGTGTAAGGGACACTGTCTGCTCGGGTCTTTGGGTTTGTCTCCTTGACGGGAGCTGAACTCTTTATGGACTGAACCTGTGGAGGAAACGTTAATTTTGTGGACCTCCACCATTGCTCTACGAGGTTTACTAACAGGGGTGGCGGCACATGACAGCGTGAAATCAAAGCTAGGATCATTTCTAATTTTAGCTTGTTCAGAGACAAAATCTACAAACACATTAAATGGAGGAAATAGTACATTGTAAGTCTGTTTATATCTAGAACCATGCATAACCCATTTCTCTTGCAGGTTGTATGGGAGCTTCTGAACTATGGGGTTCACACCTCTTGCAGTGTCAAGGAATGTCAATCCTACCAGATCCCCTTCTGCCTTTGCTACACACAACTCCATTAACAGATCACTTAACTCCCTAAGCTTTGTATAGCCTTTGTTTGCTATTTTAGGAAAGTCCTCAATTCTCTTGAATAAGGCACTTTCTATGACTTCGGTCGAGCCATAGCACTCTTCAAGTCTGTCCCAGACCCTTTTAAGACCAACATCTGGATAATTGACATTGATATCCCTGATTCTTTTAGCGTGTTCGGCGGACTCACTTCCTAGCCACTTTACCAGGAGATCCAGTTCCTCACTACATGATAGATCTAAGTCTCTGGTGGCATTTTGGAAGGAAGCTCGCCAAGCTCTGTAGTTTTCAGCGCGATCGCTGAACTTTACAAGTCCCTTGGTGACCAGCTCACGTCGAACAAGGAATCTGGCAAAGTCCATTGTGGCTTGATTAACATTAGATCCGACTACTGGTGTGTTGTCAGAGTGCATGTGTGGTGTGTGACCATACCTGTTGGGAGTCTCTGATTTATTACAACCTGCGTAGTACCGCTCTGAAGCGAAGGGCGTCTCTCTTAGCTGGAGCGGGTTTTTGATATTCTGCTCTGAAGAGAAGTTGTTGTAGCCGGTTTCCCTTTGATGTGTCTTGTCTTGTTTGCAGTAAGGAGACTGATGGTCAACTTTCTGGCGGTCTGAATAATCAGGGTGGCTTGGCTTGTTAATAAAACCCTTTGTGTTGAGTTGGAAGTCGGTATCGTATTCTGACTTGGAATGTTGATAGACGTATTGTAAGGTACGCTGTTCTGGATCTTGGTGTTCAAGTTCCGGCTGGAGAACGTCGCGACGATTCTCTATTTCTGGAAGTTCTACTGCTTCTAGAAATTCTGCTTCTGCTATGGCAGCCGCTGTCTCTTTCTCAACAGTGAGTTTCTCTAGAGTTGCTTCAAGGCGCGCTTTCTCTAGCTTTATCTGTATTTCCTGTTCTGCGAAGCTGGCTTTCGCCGCTTCAGCTTTTGCGCGGGCAATGGCGGCAGCTTCTCTGATCGATGTCCTGTTAGAGCCACTTGTCAGGGACCTTGTCTTGACCGAAGATGCTCGACTTTGAGACATGATGCGACCGTTAGGAGGTTGCTGCGATATCCGTATGCAGGCTCTGCGTGGATAATGGTGGGCACCCTATGGTCTGATCTTCTGAGCTTGTTCTCAGCAGTCGTTTCACTATTCTGTCCTCATACACGTTAGCACGGTGTGTAATCTGACATGTAGCTAAACCCCCTGTCTTCTTAAGAAAAAGGCTGTGAAACTGTGAAATCTTTCTCTTTATTGCTGGTAGACAGGAAAGGGTGAAACTATAGGATGAAATAACAGCAGTATTCAGAATATATCAACTGTACAGTGCATAGGATACAAATAATCTGCTATACATACACAATATAACATGAGGTAATACTGCAAGCTGACAATGTGATATCTGATACAGCAAAACATACAGTGAACCACAGGATTATAACATATAGATATGGATCTTACCGACTATGCTTAGAACAGGCTGTTGACACTGAACTTGAGGTAGAAATGGAGAGTGGCCCCTCACACTGGCATGATGAGGAAAATGGCTGCTACTCATACACAAACAGGAACAGGAAATAACCCACAATGCCTCAGGTGCTTTCCCATAATACATAGAGAACTACAATCTAGGAATACACAAAACCACCAGTAGATGGTGCTATAACCATACAATACAATATAGATGGGGTACAAGAATAGGCAATTGCAATATCTGTACTGGTAATCATACACAAAAAAGAGGTATTATTACGTAAATAACTGGACTAGCTGGCGAGGACAGAACACAATATGTAAACTATATTAAATATAAGTCCCAAAACATAAAATAATATACACATTTTTTATCGGCACGACTGTAACAACACATTTATAGCATCATTTATGATGATCGGTGTATGCTGTAAAAAATGAATAAATATAAAAACTGCAGTGCAACTACCGTGTTTTTTTTTTTTGCAGTTTTACCAAAATAAATATCTATATAAAATAAACAATAACCTAAATGTACCAAAAATGCCACCTAAATAAAGTACAACTCGGCCCACAATAAAGCAGTCTCATACAACTACGTCAAACAAAAAATAGCGCTGGGAGGCAAACGGGAAAAAAGAGAAATTGTCCTGTCCTCAAGGCCAAAATTGTACACCTTGGGAAGCAGTTTTAAAAAAAATAAAAAAAATAAAAATTTATGTGTTAAGTGTTTTTATGCAACTTTAAAATCGACTTTTATTGCATTTTTTTATTAATTTTTACGATGCAGCTTCTTTGTATCCTGTATACATAGAGGCTCCATCATTTTGTCTCAGCCAGTTTTGTCTGTTCAGCTGAACTGACAGCACCGCTGAGAGCGGGTCCTGTGTGTCTCTGACACACAGGACACAGCTAATATCAATTTGAAAGTTGCAAAAAACAAATTCATTTAAAGGCATTGTGTTGCCAGAAAAACATGTTTTTTTTTTTTAAATTAAACATTTAGTGTGTGGGTGATTAAACATTGTTCAAATTTTTTTTATTTTTTCCACGAGTCAGGAAATATTATAAATTATTTCTAATTTATAATACTACCCATTTTTGGTCACTAGATGGAGCTATTTCCCAAAATTGCAGCATTGCAACATTGGGTTAAAAGCCCTCGCTCTAGTGAGCTCTCAGCATCCCCCCTCCTTTATCCTGGCTAGTGCCGGGATAAACGAGGGGTTTGAACGGTGTAACCTCCTACACTGTGTGTCGCCATTTTTTGAGCTAACACACAGCGTAGTAGGTTTACATACAGTAGTAAACACACACAAACACGAACATACATTGAAATCTCTTACCTGCTCCTGCCGCCGCGGCTCCCTCCGGCCCGTCCGCTCCGTTTGCTGCCGCTGGTCCAAGTGCACAAATCCGGAAGCCGCGACCGGAAGTAGTAATATTACTGTCCGGCCGCGACTTCCGGTCCACAGGAAAATGGCGCCGGACGGCGCCAATTTCGAATTGGACTGTGTGGGAGCGGCGCATGCGCAGTTCCCACACAGACGCCGTACACGGAAGTCAATGGGACGGGAGCCGTTCGCAGTCCCTATGGGACTGTGGCTGCCGTATTCCATGTCTGTATGTGTCGTTAATCGACACAGACAGAAATGGAACAAAAAATGGCAGCCCCCATAGGGAAGAAAAAGTGTAAAAATAAGAAAAAGTAAAACACAAACACACAAATGAATATAAACGTTTTTAATAAAGCACTAACATCTTTAACATATAAAAAAATAATTTGTGATGACACTGTTCCTTTAATAAGAAAAAAATTATTTGCTTCCAAAGGTGTACAAAGCCTTTAAACCCTAATGACCGCCGATACGTCTTTTCACAGCGTTCATTAAGGGGCTTTATTCTAGGCCGTTGCCTTTTCACACCGGCCTAATAAACGACCTGCACGAGTGTCCCGTGCAGGCTGGAGCCGGGGCTCGGCTGTCTAATGACAGCCGGGCTCCTGCTCCGACGGTTGCGATAGAAGTTTACTTAGATTAAGGCCATTTAACCTCTCGAATGCCGTGGTCATTAGCGACCGCTGCATTTGAGTTGTTTACAGAGGGAGGGAGCTCCCTCAGTCACTCATCGGTGGCCCGCAAATGCAATTGCAGGCATCCGATCTGGTGCCATGGCAGTTGGGGGACTAACAAAGGCCCCCAGGTCTGCGCTGGCCATATACACTAATAGATTGCCTGTCAGTTTTACTCAGGCAATAATGCTCTGGTATACAAGGATAACACAGCATTATATCTGCGATCTAAAGATTGCATAGTGAAGTCCCCTAGTGGGACTGAAAAAATAATTAATGTGAAATAAAAATTAATAAAAGGCACACATTAAAAAAAATTATTTTTTCCAATAAAAAAATGGTTTTATTTAGTAAAAGTATAAAAATAAAATAAAAACGACACACATATGGTATCCCCACAATCGTAATGACCCAAAAAATAAAGTTAGCATATTATTTTAAAAAATTTCTTGGTCATAAGGGCCCAGAATGCAAGCAGGGGGAAGGGGTTAAAGGCTATGTAAACCTTCCAAAGCAATTTAAAAAAATAATAATAGGCCAACTAGTGTGGTGTTTTGTGCATCTTTCTAATTAGTTTATATTAAAAATGATTTTTGCTTTTTGAGATACAGTTGCTCTGTATTTGGTATACAGAGCAGCTGTATCGTGCGCTAACACCTGAAGTGTCAGCGGGTCAGACATGCAGGATCAGTGGCGTAACTATAGGGGTTGCAGCGGTCGCAATTGCGACCGGGCCCCGAAACGAGGGGGCCCGCGGCGCTGCACCCCCTTCAATACAGCTGATGATCGGGGGTCCTGGGAGTCAGACCCATCAATGTTTAGGGACTGGACAACCCCTTTTAAGCCTACCATGTGGTAGGCTTAGATACAGGGCCCGAGCAGACAGTAATCTTATACTGTATAAGATTACTGTCTGCTGGTTCCTGTATCTAAACCTACCTGGGGCTTAGATACAGGGTCCAAAAAACAGTATCGCACATGTGCCCTGTATCTAAGCCTATCATATGAGATATGTTCACATCACCGTTGCCCTTCTGTTGAGGGGTTCCGTCAGAGGTTTCTGTCGGGTAACCCCTCAACGGAATGGCAAACTGAAACCTCCGCTTCCGTTTCCCTCACCATTGATTTCCATGGTGAAGGAAACGTTGCTAAATGTTTCCGTTTGTCACCGTTGTGACAGGGTTCCGTTGTTATTGATGCAACCAATAGCACAGTCGACTGCACTATTGATTTGAAACCCTGGTAATGCCTAGCCTAGCATTGTTGTTTATTGACTAACTGTTTTTGGGCTTTCCCAGCCTAATAATGCCAGCCGGTGTCCGCCCCAGTGCCTGACCTACACTACAGATGGTTGAGTACTGGATCGTACCTGGCTCCTGGTGGCGGTGGGTACCGGGGTAATAATGGGGGGTTAGTGTTAGCCTCTGCACCGGCTAACACTAAGCCTCGCCTTAGTTATGGACTCAGTCAATCAGCCAGCAGCTATTAATAAGGCAGTAGTAATATAGTTTAGAAAAATACATACAGAAAAAATATTTTATTGAAAGATAAATCCCACACACAACCCTCATTGACCATTTTATTGAGAATAAAAAAAGCCGTCATCAAAGTAGTCCTCAAATCCGAAGTAGTCCAACAACCGAACTTGTAAAAAAAAAACACAAACGCCCAAAAATAATTTGTAACTCTTAAAAAAGCAAAGCCATTATTATTCTTACCTTTCCTGGGTCCAGCGCTAGAGCCGCAATGTCAGCAAGCTGAGCCCTGTATCTGAGCCTATCATGTGTGATACTGTCTGCTGAGCTACTGTATCTAATCCTATCCATAGCTATAGGGTCAGAGTGCTAAAGATATGCTGTCTCCAATAAACACATATACATAGACGCACGCACATTTTTTTTTTTTGGGGGGGAATATGTATTGGGGCTATTTCCCCTGACGTTTCAAGACCTTAGTGACGCCCCTGGCTGCTAGTGCTGCATTATTGGGTCACTTAAGAGACTCAGCGATGCAGCTGAAAGCTGCGGACCATCGGCCATGAGAAGCTGGGGGGGGGGGGGGCAAAAAGAACCTTTGAATCGGGACCCATGAGCCTTTAGCTACGCCCCTGCGCTGGATCCACCTGTAATCGATCATATCCAAGTTACGACCCGGTTACACTATACTGAATACAGAGCAGCTGTATCTCAAAAAGTTAAAATAATTTTTTATAAAATCTAATTATAAAGTTGCACCTTTTTATTTAAAAAGATTGCTTTCACAGGTGTACATAGCCATTAAGGGGTTAAGAATACTGGTCCAAATGTAACTAAAATAAAACTGTAAAACTGATATATATAAAGTAATTTTTTTTGGTACAAATTCAATACTTCAGGGATGAGATTTAGCAATGTATATTTAGCACAGAGGGCATTGACCACTGCAAGAATGAGCAAAACTTGGATCTATCTCTAGAGCTGTATTAGATCCAGCCTCTCTGTAGTTTAAAGGGAATGTGTCGCTAGAATTTTATTTTTTTTAGTTAAACAGTTAGTAAATACATGATTAGACATTGTTATAATTTTGTTTAATTTTTTCACAAGTCAGGAAATATTATAAATTAGATTCTAATTTATAACATTTCCCTGTGCTGGTCACTAGAGGGAGCAATTCCCAAAATTGCAGCATTGGCATGTGGTAAAGCAACCACATTGCTTTAGGCTGCAAATTTGGTGTAAACACACACGCTCTAGTGAGCTCACAGAATCCCCCCTCCGTTATCCTGGCTAGTGCCAGGAGAAAGGAGGGGATTGAATGTTCAAGACTCCTACACTGTGTGCCGCCATTTTTTCAGCGAATACACAGTGTAGTAGGCTTACATACAGTGGTAATCACACACTAAAACACGTACATACACAGACATAACTTACCTGCTCCTGCCGCCGCTGCCTCCGGTCCGTATGCTCCGTCTGCTCCCTCCGCTCCTAGTGCTTACTTCAGAACACATGTCCGGAAGCCGCGACCGGAAGTAGTCATCTTACTGTCCGGCAGTGGCTTCCGGTCCACAAGAAAATGGCGCCGGATGTCGCTCGGCCGAAGACCTTCCATTTGGACTGTGTGGGAGCGGCGCATGTGCCGTTCCCACCCAGACGGCGTACACCATAGTGAATGGAACGGCTCCCGTTCGCATTCTCTATGGGGCTGTATGTGCCGTATTCCATGTCTGTATGTGTCGTTAATCGACACATACAGAGATGAACAGAGATGAAAAAAAGTTTGAAAAAAAAAAAGTAAAACACAAACACACAAATAAATAAAAAATTTTTAATAAAACACTAAAAGCAAATTGATCTAAAACATTTTTTTTTCGCGAGACCCTTTAAGGGGAAAAACTTGTAATTATATTATGTATTCTATGGCTTGAATAAACACAGATTACTGAAACAATTTATATATACAATGAGCTTTCATTGTCATAGCTGCCAGTCTACACCTTTTTTTTTTTTTTTTACACAACACAGAAACTAGTCCATTTGTCCATTTAGTTTCCTAATTTTGTAACTCCCGAAACCAAATGACATAAAGAATTGTTATTAAATGAGGATCCTCTAGATGGCAGCACTGTATAACATTCAAATGAATTTTCACATTCCGGCTTATATTTTAACATACAGTATATGTATATTGTTGCTTGAAGGAAGGAATTTATCACAGCTCTTTGCCGTTTTAACAATTCTAAAGTTATGTGTAAGTTGATCCAACATACTTTGTTCTAGAAATATAAACCGTAATTATTATTTGCTGCAATATGTGGACAATCATTAGAAATACAGGCTTGTTCAAAAGACTGAAAATATAAAAGAATTCAATTCCAGATATTTATATAGCAAAAAATACAGCAGAATAATTCTAGGGGACTGAAAAATATTCTGAACTTTAAAATATAGTACATTTCTCTGGAATTGCTGCTACAGATCAGTCCATGTACTGTACTCCTCCTGCAATCTTTTTATGACAAAAATTTCCGCATAGCAAAAAGGAAAATTGAAGAAAAAGTTCTACTTTCAGCTCCCCAAGTGCTCCCATTTCCCATCCCACTGCGCCCGCATTACAATCGGAGAACCATAAAAAAACAGAAATATCCCAAAAAATCAGCTTGGCGTCTGTGGCAGAATTATCCACTCGTCAGTTCTTACGTCCTAATATACAAATGAATAAGCTCACGGGCTACAGAGTGGGGACTGGTTGTCTATATGCCTTGCACATAGATGACTTTTATGGGCTGGATACGTGGGATATTCATGAACATATGACCCACCCATAATGAACTACAGAGGTGTAACTGGACCCCAATTTATAATTTACAACAGGGCCCCACAACTATCACTGTAGCGATGATTTCCTCATATGGAAGAGAGGGGAATTTATGTGTTTCGAACAAAGTAAGTATAAATAATTTCAGTAACATAGGGTTTGCATGGACCAATAAGATAATGTAATATCTGTATATGAGTCTCAGTGGAGCAGAAGGCTGTTTTATTGTGTTTTGTTTTTTCTATTTTTTCTTTCTGCTTAATATTTTTGTTGATTTACAAAAAAAAGTGTTTTTTTAATTCTTAGGTTAATCCTTTAGTGACCAATTTCTTTTTCCATTTTTCATCGTCGCATTTCAAAAGCCATAAGGCCTCATGCACACGACCGTAACCATGCGCACGGCAGTGATTTTCAGGTCGGCCGGCAGTGGACTGTCAGCCGCGAGCCGCCCGCAAATCGTGGGCCATGCACATGGCCGCGGCCATTATTTTTAATGAGCCCGGATTGCAGAAGACGGCCGTAATAAGACATGTCCGTTCTTTCTGTGGTGTGGGCTCCCGGGCCATGCACGGACTGTAAAAACTACGGTCGTGTGCATGGCCCCATAGAAATGAATGGGGCCGCAATTCTCCCGTGGATTTTCGGGGAAATTGCGGCCGCAAAAGCACGTTAGTGTGCATGGGGCCTAACTGTTTTATTTTTCAGTGGACATAGCCGTGTGAGGATTAGTTTTTCGCAAGTTGTATTTTTAATGGCACCCTTTTGAGGTACCTATAATTTATTTATGAACTTTTATTTACATTTTTTTAGGAGGATGTGACCGCTGGCATTGATAGGGAGAACGGGGGACTGAAAGTCCCCTGAAGTTCTCCATCACAAACCTCGGACTTCCGGGGTCTGTGTCGGCAGCTCCGTAGAAATGAATGGAGCACCAGTCGCGCTTGTGCGCATGCGTGACCAGCGCTCCTTTCATTTTTATTGAGCTGCGCAGACGCCGGAAGTCAGAGGTTAGTCATGGAGAACTTCAGGGGACTTTTGGTCCCCCGTTCTCCTTATCGCTGTCAGCGATCACACATGTATCCCCTATCCTGTGGATAGGGGATACATGTCTTTTGTAGGACACATTGTAGGTCGCATTTTTTTGGGGGGTTGGGGACGCTGTATGGCGTTACATACAGGGGGGGCTGTATGGCGTTCCCTACAGGGGGGGGGGCTGTATGGCGTTCCCTACGGGGGGTGGGCTGTATGGCGTTCCCTACGGGGGGTGGGCTGTATGGCGTTCCCTACAGGAGGGGGGCTGTATGGCGTTCCCTACAGGGGGGGGGGCTGTATGGTGTTCTCTACAGTGGGGGCTGTATGGCGTTCTCTACAGTGAGGGCTTTATGGCGTTAGAGCCATACAGCCCACTCTGTAGATAACGCCATACAGTCCCCCCTGTAGTTAACGCCATACAGCTCCCTCTGTAGATATCTACAAAGGGGGCTTTATGGCGCTATATACAGAGTGGGCTGTATGGTGTTATCTACAGGGGGGACTGTATGGAGTTATCTACAGAGGGGGCTGTATGGCGTTATCTACAGGGGGGGCTGTATGGCGTTATCTACAGGGGGGGCTGTATGGCGTTATCTACGGGGGGCTGTATGGCGTTATCTACAGGGGGGATTGTATGGCGTTATCTGCAGGGGGCTGTATGGCGCTATCTACAGGGAGGGCTGTATGGCGTTATCTATAGGGGGGATGTATGGCGCTATCTACAGGGAGGGCTGTATGGCGTTATCTACAGGGGGGATGTATGGCGCTATCTACAGGGGGGCTGTATGGCGCTATCTACAGGGGGAGCTGTATGGTGTTAGCTACAGTGGGACTGTATGGCATTATCTACAGGGGGGGCTCTAAAAAAGGCACTATCTACAAGGGGGGGGGGGTTGTGTGACACCCAGGGGATCGGGGGCCCCAGTCAAAAGTCTGCTATGGGGCCCAGTCTTTCCTAGTTACGCCCCTGGCCCACCGCTTCCCACTAGAAGCCTGACGGATGGAGAGGAGCCATTAACGCTGGGCAGGGTAAGTGTTTTTTTTACTTTAGTTTGTTAGCAATTGTGTGAAAAATGGAGCCAGGGGAATGCCGGAAGTTGTAGTTCTCTCCTCTTATACCTCCTCTCTGTAATGTCCTCTGATATCACATAATAACGTCCTGGACATGCTGGTAGTTGTAGTTCTCTCCTCTTATACCTCCTCCCTGTAATGTCCTCTGATATCCCATAATAACATCCTGGACATGCTGGTAGTTGTAGTTCTCTCCTCTTATACCTCCTCCCTGTAATGTCCTCTGATATCCCATAATAACGTCCTGGACATGCTGGTAGTTGTAGTTCTCTCCTCTTATACCTCCTCCTGTAATGTCCTCTGATATCCCATAATAACTGCCTGGACATGCTGGAAGTTGTAGTTCTCTCTGCTTATACCTCCTCCCTGTGCTGTCCTCTGATATCCCATAATAACTGCCTGGGCATGCTGGAAGTTGTAGATCTCTCTGCTTATACCTCCTCCCTGTAATGTCCTCTGATATCCCATAATAACAGTCTGGACATGCTGGTAGTTGTAGTTCTCTCCTCTTATACCTCCTCCCTGTAATGTCCTCTGATATACCATAATAGCAGCCTGGACATGCTGGTAGTTGTTGTTCTCTCCTCTTATACCTCCTCCCTGTAATGTCCTCTGATATCACATAACAGCCTGGACCTGCTGGAAGTTGTAGTCCTCTCCTCTTATACTTCCTCCCTGTAATGTCCTCTGATATCACATAACAGCCTGGACATGCTGGTAGTTGTAGTCATCTCCTTTTATACCTCCTCCTGTAATGTCCTCTATCACATAACAGCCTGGACATGCTGGAAGTTGTAGTCCTCTCCTCTTATACCTCCTCCCTGTAATGTCCTCTGCTGGAAGTTGATTGTAGTTCTCTCCTCTTCTACCTCCTCCTCCTGTAAACTTTCTCTGATATCACATAACATCCTGGACATGCTGGGAGTTTTAGTTCTCTCCTCTTATACCCCCTCCCTGTAATGTCCTCTTCTATCCCTTAATAACAACTTGGACATGCTGGGAGTTGTAGTTTTCTCCTCTTCTACCTCCTCCTCCTCCTGTAAACTTTCTCTGATATCACATAACATTCTGGACATGCTGGGAGTTGTAGTTCTCTCCTCTTATATCTCCTCCCTGTAATGTCCATTGATATCACATAATAATAGCCTGGACATGCTGGGAGTTGTTGTTCTTATACCTCCTTATTTATTCCTTCCCCAGGAGTAAGCACACTTTCTCTCTGTGATTGTCACTTTACTAGAGGGGCAGATGGGCATTTTACTGGCGGGGGGACGGGGGGACGGGACTGAGTCTGATGGTGGCTTTACTGAAGGGGGCTGAGGCTGATGCTCACTTTACTGGAGGGGGCTTATGGTATCTTTACTGAGGGGGTCATTATACTGTGAGTGGGGGGTTGATGGTAATTTTACGGTGAGTGGGGGGCTGATGGTCATTTTACTGTGAGTGGGGGGCTGATGGTCATTTTACTGTGAGTAGGGGCTGATGGTTATTTTACTGTGAGTGGGGGGCTGATGGTCATTTTACTGTGAGTGGGGGCTGATGGTTATTTTACTGTGAGTGGGGGCTGATGGTTATTTTACTGTGAGTGGGGGGCTGATGGTCATTTTACTGTGAGTGGGGGGCTGATGGTTATTTTACTGTGAGTGGGGGGCCTTACAAAAACAATTCTGTGTGAACATACCCTGAGAGTGTAGTGCTTCTTTTTAGCCATTTTTTATCGTTTTGTAAACAATTTTTCTTAGGGGTGCCCTGAGAATTTTTTTTTTTCCTGGGGTGCCTCGAGCCTGAAAAGGTTGGGAAACTCTATTCTAGAGAGCCATAAAGTTTTTATCTTTCTGTCTACGTAGTTGTATGAGGGCTTATTTTTTGCAGGATGACTTGTAGTTTTTATTGGTACCATATTGGGGTACATACGGCTTTTTGATCGCTTTTTAAATGCATTTTTTTGAAGGCGGGACTTTACTTTGCGATAGTTTTATAATACACTGCAATACTTCTGTATTACAGTGTATTATGCCTGTCAATGTAAAATTGACAGACATTCTGCAGCATCCCAGAAGATACCCTTCTGGCTCCTGCCTAAATGTATTTTACATGCTTTATTTTCCACATTATGTGCTGTTCACTATGCAAATAGGATGTGACGGTTCTAGTTGGGAGCCACTAGCATCTGCATTGTGCATCTTTGATGTGTTTGGAAGAAAGTGGAGCCTGCTTTAACCATAGAGCTCTCACAGAAAACAGTTCGTTAGTTGAGTACTGCCTGCTCTAGGCAGGGGACGTGTTTCTAGGGTGTCTAGACACTGTTACACCTTCCAGAAGGCGCTAGGCCTCAGCCCTATTAGCTGAGCCTACCACAGCCTCAATGCAGACAAGAGACTGAGAATTTTCCACCTGCATACCGGCTTTCACCACTACTCCACAGAAATATTCCTAAGAAGCTGTGTGTTCTGCCTCTGAGGAGAAGTGTAACCGTTACCGGGCTTCAGAGCACGTGCCGGCGTTGTCTAGGGTTTTGCCCCGCGTTGAGACAGAATCTAAGTGTCTATCAGGTCACTCCGTTTATCCAAAATCACTGCAAAAGTGAATTCATGTAACTGAACAACTACTGCTGGAAATTGTGGAATCTCTGCCAAGGTATTGCTGGGTAAGAGAAATGATAACTAACTACGTAATCACCTTCGTTTCCCTATTAACTGAAGTGGACTGCAAGAACTGTGCCTCCATCTTGGACGTATTGTACATATTTGAATTCTGCAGTAAACGTGAGTTGTACCATCCATCCGTGTCCTCTGGTCCCTGCACTACACCATCACGGGCACCCCATTCACAACACCAGCCAGAGACACTATATTGCATCGGGTGTTGCCCAGGGGAAAAGACCACTACCACCATCATCATCATCATCATCATCATCATCATCATCAGTGCAGCCCCCCTATCTCTGTACCAGCCCAAGAGGAGTGGGGGAGGAGAAGGTAGAGTCCCTAGGACCTAGGAACCGCCGGCTACACCGTAGACTACAGCCGGCCGTATACTACGAATCCCATCCTCTCAACACACGCTCCCCTGGGTTGCTGTAATTCTAATAGGCATACACTGAGGGCAGACCTGGTGGCCTTTGTTAGGTCCTGGCTGCCATGGAAGCAATTGCGTTGTGTAGCTGTGGCATAAGTACCCTTAATGTCTCCAATATGCCTTTTCATGGGATAAATAACTGTGTATAGTCCTTCTCTTGTAAACCCAGCTTCTCTTACCTTCAGTATATGGAACCGAAAGTAGATTCCAGTAATTGACTAATGGTCAATCAAATTGTCACACAAATATTAACAGCTGTCCTGAGTGACATTAACAAACACATTTTCAAGAGATTGTCTCATGATGTCAATCCCTTTTCAAATGGAAGCCAGTGCAGTGATCAGCTGATCGCCACGGGTGTGGCTTCTGTAATCCCTGATCATCAGCTGTTATCGCTAGGTGAAAACACGTGATAAACCGGGTATGCTGCTAATATGTCACATCGTTGTTAAATAGTTGCCACTTATTATCGTTGTCCCTATACCATAAGCGCTGATATTAAAGACAACGGCTGATGGATAGGCATTGTATGTATATCTGCACACCTGCATTCAGGCTGCTCTCCAATAATGCAGATTTATAAGCATGTGCTGACATAAGCTTTCAGAATAGTCTAGGATTCGTAGTTCCTCAATAGAAAAGCAGTATTAGATAAAAGATTCTAAAAGTTAAGCCAATAAATCGGGTCTTACATTACGGCTCAAAGCCGGCTTAAATACACAAAGCTTTGAACAATACACCACAGTAAAAAATGTTACGAAAATATCACAGACCAGAACTAAGACTGATCAGAATATTGGATTTCATGGAAACAAAAAAAGAATTAGCATTGACATTTGTCATATATTTTGTTGTTCAGGATTTCTGGAAAACCAATATCAACTTTGTTAATTAAAAATCTATTTATCCAGACGTTGTATAACATACAATAGAATTCTGCTTGTACCATTTACTATACAGCGGGCAATATCTTAAAGTAGAACCAAAACATATTTGGCAATCTACTTACTGTATGTAGAAATTATTTTTATGGGAAGACATATATATTCTTAATTTAAAATGAACTTTTGATGATCCATGTCACCAATGCGTAATTTTCTATTGAGCAACAGAGGACCTGCAAATAAGACCATGGCCAAAGACGTGAGGGTATTAGTGTTCTGTGAATGTTAGGGCTTTAAAAAAAATGGCTTCCCATCTTATTTTTAGGGCCGGATTAAGATCTATGGAGGTCCCTGGGCAGCTTTCAAATAATACCACCATATATAATGCACAAAATAAATCAACCACAATACTCACATAACAGAGCTATATAATACCTAAATGATAATAATGTCATACAGTGGCCAAACAATACCAAAAAACACCACCTAAGTAACAGTGCTAATACAATTTCCAGGTAAAAGTGCTCAGTTCACAGGTTCCCAAGCTGTTGCCAAGTAGCTGTGCCTCATTCATTGGAGGGTGGTAGAGGACAAAGGGCTTTTGACCTCCCTATAATTCAGCCACGGTCATTTTAATCAAAATGGTGTTTTCACCAAATGTACTGTACCACATAACATAACAAATGCTATAATGAAAACATGCAAATACCTGTGTAGACAAGTTCACCAACAAAACATGCCACTAATCACAAATGTACACTTAAAGAAGACCTCCAGTGGTAAGCACAACTTTCCATGTCTGTATTCCCCACCTGACTGCATACCACACTCTACACTTTGTTTACGTATCCTGTACTTACTTTTTGAACTTCTGCCCTGTCTGTGCTTTAAAAAAAGCCTCCAGCTTCTTAGATTTCCCCAGCTTTCTCTTCCTCTCTGCTTTGTTATCAATCCCATGATGCTTCAGCACAGCATCACATGACCAGCTAAACACCATACCATTTCTGCATTCTGGGGGACACTGTGATTATCATTCTCTCTATATTCTCCTAAATAAGCTGAGAAACCACAAGTATACAGACAGGGAGGCTGCACTTTATTCTTCTACATTATACCTGTGTGACAGGAACCTGTCTAAGTATCAGTGTTAGCGGATGATGCAAAACTAGTGTGGTACAGGAACTGCTGAAGCCTGTGATGGGTGACACATAGATCTCCATAGACTCAAGTAGAGTCACCGGGCCTGATTCACCCCACTGCATAGATACAGCGCGAAAAATAACAGGTGAGAGTCTGACACATGGAATACCATAATGGTACACAAGGGTAAAGTTTAGTTTTGTCTGGAGTGTCCCTTTAATATACTCACGCTGCTTCTTAAAATTTTCGCCTACCAGCAGTCACACACATCTTCTGTACTTCAGAGGCATACCTAGGCTCTTCTTCATCACGGGCAAAGATCAAGTTTGTTGTCTAACCTTGTAACAAAATACCCTGGTCAAAGAAGAGTGACTTGTTTGCGAACCCAGGACACTTGCCCCGCTAGCCCCCCTAAATTTCCCTGTGTAAGCTGCACTGATCACCTTTAAGTCTGCTGAAATCTTAAAGCTGCTGTGCGGCTGCCCCATATTAGCTATTTATAGCGCTCTCTATTTTTAAGGCTACCCACACAGGTAGATGTAGTATGGCTTTTCCGCTGTGTATGAAGTGTTTCCGCAGCCTTTCTGCAAAGATTCCACTTTCTGCGGTTTATGCTGCGGATTTCACCACTAATAATTTGCAGTCAACATTCATAAGAATGCTACAGATTTGAAAATCCGAGGTATGCTCTGATTTCTATGCGGAAAATGTACAGCACCATGTGGATAAGATTTTTTTTTAAATGTCATCCACTTGCTTGCAACAGTCTTCTGCTTTGGGTTTTCCGCACGTGTGCAGGTGGTCTTAGGGAGTCGCTGGCTTGGGTATCTCCATAACTTCTATAGATTCAGTGGAGAGTATCCTTGCAATAGGGTTCATTTCCCTCTCCGTAAACATTCCCACAAGGCTTTAAAATTATATTTTGGCTATTATTATAATGAAATTCACTAGTTTTCCTGCGAATAGTATCTGCGATGTATGTTAATTGACAATAGTAACTGTAGTAAAGGTTACATTGAAATAATTGAATATCTTACAAACACAATATCAACTGGCTAAGGCCTCATGTACACGACCGTAGCCATGTGCAAGGCCGTGATTTTCGGGTCGGCCGGCCATGGAGTGTCAGCCGCGAGCCGCCCGCAAATCGCGGGCCACGCACATGGCCCAGGCCATTATTTTCAATGGCCTACCAGCCTACCAGCAGTCACACACATCTTCTGTACTTCAGAGGCATACCTAGGCTCTTCTTCATCACGGGCAAAGATCAAGTTTGTTGTCTAACCTTGTAACAAAATACCCTGGTCAAAGAAGAGTGACTTGTTTGCGAACCCAGGACACTTGCCCCGCTAGCCCCCCTAAATTTCCCTGTGTAAGCTGCACTGATCACCTTTAAGTCTGCTGAAATCTTAAAGCTGCTGTGCGGTTGCCCCATATTAGCTATTTATAGCGCTCTCTATTTTTAAGGCTACCCACACAGGTAGATGTAGTATGGCTTTTCCGCTGTGTATGAAGTGTTTCCGCAGCCTTTCTGCAAAGATTCCACTTTCTGCGGTTTATGCTGCGGATTTCACCACTAATAATTTGCAGTCAACATCCATAAGAATGCTACAGATTTGAAAATCCGAGGTATGCTCTGATTTCTATGCGGAAAATGTACAGCACCATGTGGATGAGATTTTTTTTTAAATGTCATCCACTTGCTTGCAACAGTCTTCTGCTTTGGGTTTTCCGCACGTGTGCAGGTGGTCTTAGGGAGTCGCTGGCTTGGGTATCTCCATAACTTCTATAGATTCAGTGGAGAGTATCCATGCAATAGGGTTCATTTCCCTCTCCGTAAACATTCCCACAAGGCTTTAAAATTATATTTTGGCTATTATTATAATGAAATTCACTAGTTTTCCTGCGAATAGTATCTGCGATGTATGTTAATTGACAATAGTAACTGTAGTAAAGGTTACATTGAAATAATTGAATATCTTACAAACACAATATCAACTGGCTAAGGCCTCATGTACACGACCGTAGCCATGTGCAAGGCCGTGATTTTCGGGTCGGCCGGCCATGGAGTGTCAGCCGCGAGCCGCCCGCAAATCGCGGGCCACGCACATGGCCCAGGCCATTATTTTCAATGCACGGACCGTTGAAACCACGGCCGTGTGCATGGCCCCATAGGAAAGAATGGGGCCGCAATTCTCCCGTGGATTTTCGGGGGAATTGCGGCCGCAAAAGCACGTTCGTGTGCATTAGGCCTAAGGCTTTCTGTTCCCTCACCGGAACAGAAAAAACAAAATAACGGAAATGCTTGTTCTCTCACATAACGGACCTGGTGGAACTAATTGAGTTTAATTGGTTCCGTCCGGTTTCTGTCATGGTGTCCGTCATATTATCAAACAAAATAGCGTTGCATGCTTCGCTACTTTGTCTGGAATTGTTGGCAAAATCTGCACCGGAGGCTCCTAACTGAGCCGCCAACGCAGATGTGAACACAGTTTAACATGGTTAACACTTATTATTTCCTTAACTACATTAGTCTTTTTTTTCACCAGTGTCCTGGCAGCCATACAGGCATGTCTAAGCTCTGACTGTATTTAATCTGAAGGTACGGAGGTTTTGTGAGGGGGAGTGGTGGATTTATTAAGGTGAGGTGTAACTGAGCCAGTTTAGGATTGTATATAAGACTAACCTCACATCAGACTGGTGGAGCATTATCAGCTGTCATTGTTTCCTGGCAATATGAGAGCAGGAGGTGTGATTTTCCTCTTTGGCGTGGCATTGATACATTTCTCATTGGCAGGTAATACTTCAAGAAAGTTACAGCTAATCATAAATATTTTTAAATACTAAGAAAGAATTGTACAAAAATTGGGTAATATGGTCCAATTAGGATATGTGCTTTAATGAATGAATTCAACTGAAAATGGAAAGCTTTTAACATAGTAGGAATATAACAAAGGGTATAAAGTGGGGTGATACCCCACAGTACAAAACAAGAACAATAGATGAGTGATTACTGGACTATGTTGTGCAGTGTCGTACTATAATAGAGGGAAGATGAGATACATAAACACGTGCTGCTCCCCCATGGTTCCATGGCAGAAGTGGGCACTGATGTATAAACAGGGCTTTGTTGTCACAAGAGAAGCTTTAAACACCTAGGATAGTATTTATCTAATTTATTCTGTATGTTCTCCCTGTCTTTACGTGGGTTTCCAACAGGTACTCTGGTGTTCTCCCACACTCTAAAAACATAGAGACCCTGGGGAAGGTGAGGAATGATTTCTGTAAAGTGTTGAGGAATGTGTTGGTGCTATATATTGCAACAGAAAAAAAATTACATACCTGGAGGTCTAGGATGGTGAAGGGCTTAAAGAAGTATTCCCATTTAAGACACAGGATACGCCATGAATGTCTGATACCTGCGGGTCCCATCTTCCTGAATGGGGGTCCAATGTCCCTGTCCCGTATGGTGAGAAGGCCGCTGGTAACCGCTTCCAGACGGCATATCAATGGAGACTTGGGACGGTGTCAGGGGGTATGCTGTGGATATGCCATAAATGTCTAAAATGGGAATACCCCTTTAAATACCTGTTGTCCAGTGCTTTATCCAACTCCCCAGGCTCCAGTACTGTCTGATTCCCTATTATGGCACATAGCTACTTTGTAACATTTCAAATTACCTTGTTTGAATATTGCAATTGCAACAAAATAAAGTATTTATTCTCAGACAACTCAACAAATGATGCAGGAGAAGAATCAAAAACATTGGCAGATGGAGTAATGCTTAAAGATGGATATATATTTGATGGCGATGAAATCTTTGCTGAAAAAGCTGATTCACTAGTAAAATACAGTGCAGAAGTTATGAAAAATTGCATCACCAGACACTGCCATTACTACTCATATTGCACCAAAGTGGGTTTCGGTATTCTCTGTTTTGAGCTAAGTTTCAGTAAGTATCAAAGGACAATTTTCTTAATATATTGAATATTTAACCTCTCAAGAAATAAGTCATTATTTCTCAGTCATTTCCATCATCACAGTTGATAAATCTAAATAATAAACAATGTGGCTGGTTGAACCCTTGCTATACAGATGCGGGTAACTTTACAGTATCTGTACAGGAGAAACAGCAGTAATCTATCTTAATATTGCTGTACTCCGTATGCAGATACTGAGGTTCCTGTTTGCAGACATGTCTACAGCCATATAAGCAGAAGTAGCTAAAGTTGGGAATGTCTCATGAATTTAAAGGGATATGCCATAAATGTCTGATAGCTGCGGGTCCCAGACCCAGTCCCCGCCAGAAGAGGCGGCTGCTGAAGGCTGCTGAGCTACACAGTTTTCGAACATCCCATTCTCTTCTAAAGGAATTTATGGGAACTTCGTAGCATAGCGAGCTACGATGATTCCGTAAGCCCAATCATCTCTCTATTGAGTCTCCCATTCTCAAGATAGATGCTGTAGATAAGCCATAAATGTCTAGCATGGGAATAACTCTAGGTTAAGTTTCATTAATTAGATTTTTTTTTTCTAAAGGTTGTAAACATTTATTTTTTATTTAAAAAAACGTTGAAATGGCCATATTGGAGGCACACACTTCCTTCTTGTTTTGCCCATATAGACAGTGCAGCATGGCGTGTGTGCTTTATGGCAGCTAAAATGAATGGGAGGTGATGGTCAGAACATGTCCATGGACTATTACAATCTCCATGAAGTGACAGAGTACAGCCTTCTTAGAGACCAG
Organism: Rhinoderma darwinii; assembly: GCF_050947455.1. Taxonomy (NCBI): domain Eukaryota; kingdom Metazoa; phylum Chordata; class Amphibia; order Anura; family Rhinodermatidae; genus Rhinoderma; species Rhinoderma darwinii. Next base: position 39,006,889 of record NC_134697.1, on the reverse strand, counting down.
AGTGGCAGAAGAGACACATACAGAGTCTTATCTCAGGAGATACATACAGAGTCTTAGCTTATCCAATTACGAAGCTTCCTGGCCAAGCGGCATCCCTGAGTCGACTTTGTGTGCCGAAAATAGTTGCAGTCTCAACATGTTTTTGAATAGACTATGGCACATACTTTTTAACTCTGTTCCGAGAGCAATTCACCTTCGCCAACACTGCTCAATACTGTCAAAAGCTGACACACTTGTAATGGCGTTTCACAATATTACAGCCTGAACACAAGAAGGCTGTAATACTGGGAAACACCGCTACAATTGTGTCAGCCAGGGGAGTTGCTAGGGTCCTAAAAGACATGGTGCATGAGCCCCAAGACATATATTATTTTTTTGGGGGGGGGGGGGGGGGGTAAACATATTTCGGAGATATTTATAAGACTATGGCCCCTATAGTTACCCCCCTGTAGATAGTACTATGCACACACATACACCCTGTAGATGGTGCCACACAATTCCCCCTTTGTAGATGGTGCCACATGCCGAGATGGGACCCTTGCATAGGCTGGCGTGATCCAGTGACGTCATCGTGACGGCCTGCGCAGGGATCCTGTCCCAGCATCTTATGGGCTGCAGGCAGGGGCTGACTGCACTGGCCCATATGTAGCAGCCTATCCTTAATCTGTTTACCTCCATCTGCCATATAAAGGCGGCAGGGGTAACTGGCAGTGGCGTAACTACCGCCGTAGCAGCCGTAGCGACTGCTACGGGGCCCGCGGCATGAGGGGGCCCGTGTCGCCCGCCGGCACGGGCCCCCACCATGGCTGCAGGCTCCGCTAGCAGCCGCTATGGCTGCTACAGCGGGACGCCACTGAACACTACGGCAGAGCAGGGAGGTATCTCCCCGCTCTGCCATTAAACAAAAGACAGGTATCCCCTATCCACAGGATAGGGGATACATGTGTGATCGCTGTCATTGATAGGGAGAACAGAGGACTGAAAGTCCCCTGAAGTTCTCCATCACAAACCTCGGACTTCCGGGGTCTGTGTCGGCAGCTCCGTAGAAATGAATGGAGCGCCGGTCGCGCTTGTGCGCATGCGTGACCAGCGCTCCTTTCATTTTTATTGAGCTGCCGACACAGACGCCGGAAGTCAGAGGTTAGTCATGGAGAACTTAAAGAGGCTCTGTCACCAGATTTTGCAACCCCTATCTGCTATTGCAGCAGATCGGCGCTGCAATGTAGATTACAGTAACGTTTTTATTTTTAAAAAACGAGCATTTTTGGCCAAGTTATGACCATTTTTGTAGTTATGCAAATGAGGCTTGCAAAAGTCCAAGTGGGTGTGTTTAAAAGTAAAAGTCCAAGTGGGCGTGTATTATGTGCGTACATCGGGGCGTGTTTACTACTTTTACTAGCTGGGCGCTCTGACGAGAAGTATCATCCACTTCTCTTCAGAACGCCCAGCTTCTGGCAGTGCAGATCTGTGACGTCACTCACAGGTCCTGCATCGTGTCGGACACATCGGCACCGGAGGCTTCAGTTGATTCTGCAGCAGCATCGGCGTTAGCAGGTAAGTCGATGTAGCTACTTACCTGCAAACGCTGATGCTGCTGCAGAATCAACTGTAGCCTCTGGTGCCGATGTGTCCTCGCTCGTCTGACACGATGCAGGACCTGTGAGTGACGTCACAGATCTGCACTGCCAGAAGCTGGGCGTTCTGAAGAGAAGTGGATGATACTTCTCATGAGAACACCCAGCTAGTAAAAGTATTAAAAACGCCCCGATGTACGCACATAATACACGCCCACTTGGACTTTTACTTTTAAACACACCCACTTGGACTTTTGCAAGCCTCATTTGCATAACTACAAAAATGGTCATAACTTGGCCAAAAATGCTCGTTTTTTAAAAATAAAAACGTTACTGTAATCTACATTGCAGCGCCGATCTGCTGCAATAGCAGATAGGGGTTGCAAAATCTGGTGACAGAGCCTCTTTAAGGGGACTTTCAGTCCCCCGTTCTCTCTATCAATGCCGGCGATCACACATGTATCCCCTATCCTGTGGATAGGGGATGCATGTTATTTGTAGGACACACTATAGGTTGCATTTTTTGGGGGGGGGGGGGGGCTGTATGGCGTTCCCTGCAGGGGGGGCTGTATGGTGTTCCCTGCAGGGGGGGCTGTATGGCGTTCCCTACAGGGGGGGCTCTATGGCGTTCCCTACAGGGGGGGCTGTATGGCGTTCTCTACAGGGGGGGGCTGTATGGCGTTCTCTACAGTGGGGGCTTTATGGCGTTAGCGCCATACAGCCCCCTCTGTAGATAACGCCATACAGTGCCCCTGTAGATAACGCCATACAGTCCCCCCTTTAGATAACGCCACACAGCCCCCTGTAGATAACGCCACACAGTCCCCCCTATAGATAACGCCACACAGTCCCCCCTGTAGATAACGCCACACAGTCCCCCCTGTAGATAACGCCACACAGTCCCCCCGTAGATAACGCCATACAGTCCCCATCTGTAGATAACGCCATACAGTCCCCCTCTGTAAATAACGCCATACAATCCCCCCTGTAGATAACGCCATACAGTCCCCCTCTGTAGATAACGCCATACAATCCCCCTGTAGATAATGCCATACAGTCCCCCTCTGTAGATAACGCCATACAGTCCCCCCTGTAGATAACGCCATACAGTCTACAGGGGGGGCTGTATGGCGTTATCTACAGGGGGGGCTGCATGGCGTTATCTACAGGGGGGGCGCTGTATGGCGTTATCTACAGGGGGGACTGTATGGCGTTATCTACAGGGGGGGTTGTAAAAAAGGCACTATCTACAAGGGGGGGGGGGTTGTGTGACACCCAGGGGAGGGGGGGCCCCAGTCAAAAGTTTGCTATGGGGCCCAGTCTTTCCTAGTTACGCACCTGGTAACTGGGCTCTGAATACAGCCGTCCTCAAAAGACGACGGTGGCTGGTGATGGTGTTCTCATGCTAAAATCACACGTTTTATTCTTTAAAGCTCATATTAACAGAACATGAAAATATAAGACACATTGTCAGTCATACACTTACGTTGCCGATTCTTGGCTCTTCCACAACTGATGGTTTTTGGGTCCCCTGATTCTTCTTTTCTTTTATAACCTGGTGCCATTGAGTATCGTCCATAACAATCCCACATAACCACAGCGTGATGTGACATTGTTATAGATGACAGACATGATCCCAGATTATAAATAAAGGAGCGTCAGGGGACCCAGAAAACCATCAGTGGTGGAACAGCCGAGAAACTGCAATGTAAGTGTATCATATGAGATTTATCAAAAAAGAAATACAGAAATCCCTTCAACTATTGCATTTCTCTACCGTCCTTTTACACGGCCTGACAAGGCACGTGAAAAAGAGCGCTGATCCATGAAAACAGCTCATCGATCTGCGCTCTTTTGCTCTTATCACAAGGAGCTATGATTGGTTATGAATGGGGATGAGTGCTCGTTACTACGATCGCTCGTCCCCATACATTTCCATCATGTCGGCAGCACATCTCCCTGTTTACACAGGGAGATGAGCTGCCGACTAGCGACCAATTTATTGGCAGTGTAAACAAGTTGATTAGCCGATGAACGAGCATTTGCCCATTCAACGGCTGATGATTGCCCTAGTTACAATGGTAAATGATTGGAAAGAATGATGTTATTATCGATCACATCTAAGTTCATGAACTTCGATGTGATAGATATTATCTGGATCCTGCGTAACAGAGACACACAGGACCAGTGTTTGTTTAAAAGGGTTTTCCAGCCAGTAAAAATTGATGGCCTATCCTCAGCATAGGCAATCAATAGCTGATTGGTCAGGGTCCGACTCCCGCCACTCCCGCCAATCAGCGGTTTTGAAAGGGGTGCAGCGCTCATTTCTTCTTGCTCACTGTGAATCATCGACGCGCATTTAGCGGCGATCCACAGGTTTTGCAGGCTTTTCATATGATTCACTTCAATTGGAGAAAAGGCTGCAATACCTGTGAATCGCCGCTAAATGTGTGTCGACGATTCACAGTGAGCAAGAAAAAATGAAGGGGAAGAAGCGCTCGTACTGAGGATAGGCCATCAATTTTTACAGGCTGGAAAACCCCTTTAAGCTGTCAGTCCTGCAGACCTGACGGATTTAGCTTTTGACGGCAACATACAGCTTCTATGTATACAGAAAACATAGAAGTTGTATCTAAAAAATAAGATTACATTTTTTTTTAAAACAGATGTCCCACACCCCACACATTACATTTGGGACGGGTGAGGGGGAACTTGACTGTAAGTGCAGTTGCAGACGACCTAGTTTGGGCCGTGAAAAAAACGGTCCAAGTGTCGGCCGCATTTCCCGGCCAGACCACGGTAAAGGTTAACGGGACTCCTGGCATCATAGAACTCGGTCGTGTGCAACTGCATTTACCGTTAATTTCCCCCTCCCCATGCAAAATTCACAGCCAAGTCACCCCTCCCCCACATAAACGTTTAACACAGAGTCCCCTCCCCCACACATAATATTTACAGTAAAGTCCCCCCCCACAAGAAATTTTTACACAGAATCCCCTCCCCAACACATATTTACAATTAAGTCCCCCCCTCTCCCACAAAAAAAGAATCCCCTCCCCCACACATATTACAGTTCCCTCTTACCTGTCCTGAGCGGTATCTTCATCAGCTGCCTGGTAGAAGTTGCAGACAGGAGGGGAGGAGAGCTGTGTGTCACTGCCCCTCTCCAGCCCTTTCTTCTTCCTCCGTCCTCCCTGCTTGGGAACTAGATAGGACCATGCAGTGCAGTAAACTGCAGGGCCCCATATTTTATTGCAGCCTGGTGGGAGAGAGGACTTGTGATTCTCCTGCAGAGTGTGTGACCTCTGGCAGCTGCATTATACATCAGAAGTGACGTCATGTAAGGCAGCCACCCAGGCAGAGGTCACATCTTCTGTGCAGGAGAATCACAGCAGAGATTCTCTCCAACGCTCACCTGCGCTATACTAATCTCCCCGTGGCCCTAAATTAATACAGAACTGGCCCAGGGGCACATTTCTCCGTGATTTACTAGGGGCAGGGAGACGAGAGCTCAGCAGATAGCTCCCTGCTCTGCCAATAAAATGAAGTGTATCTGCATCCCGAGGACGCATATACAATTACATGTGTCAGTCCCTGGGGATCCGGGGCACTGGGACAAAAATCCAGGGCTTGGGACCCGGATGCCCTGTGCTAGCGACGCCACTGGTGTCAGCATTTGACAGTATTGAGTAGTGTGAGTGATGAATGGGAAGCAGTCGGTCCCCCTCCCAATCAGATACTGATGACCTATCCCGAGGAGAGACCATCAAATTCGTCTCTCGCCGAAAACCCCTTTAATGCATGGCTGTGGCCAGGAAAAGAGCGCCCCAGCCCCTTCAAATAGCTTAGAATAGGCCATCATTTTTATCTCTCTGGAAAACCCCTTTAACCCCTTCCCAACATATAGCGCTGTCGGGAAGGAGTTCCCCGCAAACCGCAGTACCATTACATCGTGGTGATGGAAGGTGACAGAAAATGAGCCTGCGACATCACCAGCATCTAAGTCAGGGATCTCAAACTCGGCCGGGTAAGTGGGCCACATATAGAAAAAATGGGAAGTTGACGGGCCGCATTACTTTCAAATTTGATACAATACAAAATTATTGTTAATCAATTCGTTATTTGAACTACTATAACACTATATTACTATAATGATAATAATAATAATACTACATTACTATAATAATACAGTTAGGTTTAAAATTTGCGAGTTTTCTCCACATGCTTATTTCAACAATCCAGTTTTCCAGTTTAAGGGTATGTTCACACGGCCAAATTTCAGACGTATACAAGGCGTATTATGCCTCGTTTTACGTCTGAAAATACGGCTCCAATACGTCGGCAAACATCTGCCCATTCATTTGAATGGGTTTGCCGACGTACTGTGCAGACGACCTGTTATTTACGCGTCGTCGTTTGACAGCTGTCAAACGACGACTCGTAAAAATACAGCCTCGTCAAAAGAAGTGCAGGACACTTCTTTCAGACGTTTTTGGAGCTGTTTTCTCATAGACTCCAATGAAAACAGCTCCAAAAACGGACGTAAAAAACGCCGCGAAAAACGCCGCGAAAAATGCGAGTTGGTAAAAAAACGTCTGAAAAGCAGGGTCTGTTTTCCCTTGAAAACAGCTCTGGATTTTCAGACGTTTTGGTTGACTACGTGTGAACATACCCTTAGTGTCGCTAAATGCAGTCCGGCGGCTCAGTTAGCAGCGTTTGGCAGACACACATGTCAAGATTGGGCAGCCCCTTTTTAGATAGTGCCGCAGTGCCCTGTGTGGATGCTGCCGCAGTGCCCTGTGTGGATGCTGCCGCATTGCCCTGTGTGGATGCTGCCGCATTGCCCTGTGTGGATGCTGCCGCTGTGCCCTCTGTGGATACTGCCGCTGTGCCCTCTATGGATGCTGCCGCAGTGCCCTCTGTGGATGCTGCCGCAGTGCCCTCTGTGGATGCTGCCGCAGTGCCCTCTGTAGATGCTGCCGCAGTGCCCTCTGTAGATGCTGCCACAGTGCCCTCTGTAGATGCTGTCACAGTGCCCTCGGTAGATGCTGCCACAGTGCCCTCCGTAGATGCTGCCACAGTGCCCTCCGTAGATGCTACCACAGTGCCCTCCGTAGATGCTACCACAGTTCCCTCGGAAGATGCTGCCACAGTGCCCTCCGTAGATGCTGCCACAGTGCCCTCCGCAGATGCTGCCACAGTGATGTCAGGAGCTTCTAGCACTCTGCCTGGGATTCCAGCTCTGCTCCTGACATCACTGTCCATATATGGACAGAGATGTCAGGGGCAACCCCAGAGCTGGAGTCCTGGGCAGAGCACTAGTAGGCTCTTCCTGGGACTCCAGCTGTGGTCCTGACATCACTGGGACTCCTGCTCTGGGGAAGCCCCTGACATCATTGTCGATGTATGGACAGTGATGTCAGGGAATTCCACAGAGTCCCGGAGCAGAGCCTATACTAGCGCTCTGCCCGGGACTCCGCTCTGGGGAAGACCCTGACACACTGTCCATATATGGACAGCGATGTCGGGGAATTCCACAGAGTCCCGAAGCGGAACCTATACTAGCGCTCTGCACGGGACTCCGCTCTGGGGAAGACCCTGACACACTGTTCATATATGGACAGCGATGTCGGGGAATTCCACAGAGTCCCGGAGCGGAACCTATACTAGCGCTCTGCACGGGACTCTGGCTCTGGGGAAGCCCCAGACAACGTCTGTCCAAACATGGACACCGATGTTAGGGAATTCCACAGAGTCCCGGAACAGAGCCGATACTAGCGCTCTGCCTGGGACTCCGCTCTGGGGAAGAACCTGACACACTATCCATTTATGGACAGCGATTTCAGGGAATTGCACAGAGTCCCAGAGCAGAGCCTGTACTAGCGCTCTGCACAGGTCTCCAGCTCTGGGGAAGCCCCAGACATCGCTGTTCATATGTGGACAGCGATGTCAGGGAATTCCAGAGTCTCAGAGCAGAGCCGATACTAGCGGTTCTGTGTTCCGCGGGCCGCAGATGACAGCCCCAGGGGCCGCGTGCTTGAGACCCCTGATCTAAGTGTCGGAGGCCTAAAAATGGCTTCCAGGTCTGCCAAGTGTGTAAAACTGACAGGTCTAATACATTGCACCATAGAATTAGAATCAGGGGTTCAGGCATTCATGTCCTCTAATGGGACTAAAAAAGAAAAAAAAAAGTGTTACAAAAATAACATAATAAAAATTTCACGAAAAAAATGCAAAAATTGTATTTGTACCCATAATAAGTCTTATATTATTAGAAAAAAACAAAAAATACACATAATTGGTATCCCCGTGTCCATAATGACTTAAACTAAATAAATAAATAAAGCGAAAAAATGCTAGAATAGCTATTTTCTGGTCACATCTCATACCACAAAATGAATAAAAAGTAATCAAAAAGTCGCATTTAAATGGTACCAATTAAAACTACTGACCGTCCCGCAAAAAAAAACAAAAAACAAGCTCACACACCGCTTTGTCGACGCAAAAAGAAAAAAGTTATTGCTCTCAGAACATGGCGACACAGAAAACGATGGAGTTTTTTTGTTTCTTTTTATAAGTGATTTTATCGTACGAAAGCTGTAATTCATAAAATTTTTTATACATTTGGTATTGCCATAAACGTATCAATCTGCAGAATAAAGATAACATGTAATTTATGGCACCTGATATATGCAGAAAAAAATCAAAAAAATCCAGAATTGCTGTTTTTTGGTCACCTACTTATCCAAAAAATGAAATAAAAAGTGATTAAAAAGGCTCATGTGTCCCAAAATGGTACCAATAAAATCTACAGCTTGTCCTCCAAAGAAACAAGCCCTCACACAGATCCACCAACTCTACTGGTAACTCTACTGGTGCTCTACAAATGCGAGATGGTACCCAGAAACCAATCCAGCATAGTCTGCGCTCCAAAAGCCAAATGGCCCTCCTTCCCTTCAGAGGCCTGTCGTGTCCCCAAACAGCAGTTTATGACCACATATGGGCCATACTCTGGAATAATTGCTTTACAAATGTTGGGGGCTTCTTTTCCTCATTTTCACAGCCCAATTCTAATAAAATCTATGGAACACCTGTGGGGTGAAAATGCTCACTGCGCCGATAGATTAATTCCTTGGGGATGTAGTTTCCCAAATGGGTCTTTTTTGGGGTGTTTCTTATGTTTTTTAGCACCTCTAAGGCCTCTGCAAACTTATGGTGGTGCCTAGAAAACATCCAAATAAAAAGGAGGCCCCAAAATCCACAATGTGTTCCTTAATTTCTGAGGCCTGTGATTAAGTCAAGTAGCGCACTAGAGCCACATATGACATATTTCTAAAAACTTCAGAATTAGGGTATGTTCACACGCAGTGGTTTCAGATGTAATTCAGGCCGTTTACGCCTCAAATTACGCCTGAAAAAACTGCACCATTACACCCCCAAACATCTGCCCATTGCTTGCAATGGGAATCACTGTGTTCTGTTCCCACGAGGCGTAATTTTCCGCATCGTTGTCAAAAATACGGTGCGTAAAATGACGCCACGTCAAAAGAAGTGCAGGTCATTCCTTGGGACGTTTTTGGAGGCGTTTTTCATTGACTCAATTGAAAAACCGCTCCAAAAACGGCCGTAAAATACGCCGTGAAAAACGCGAGTTGCTACAAAAACGCCTGAAAATTAGGAGCTGTTTTTGCTTGAAAACAGCACTGTATTTTCAGACGTTTTTTACTAAGCGTGTGAACATACCCTGAGGGTAATAAATGTTGACTTGCGTTTCTCAGTAACACTGCTGTGTTACAGAAAAAAAGGATAAAATTGAATATCTGCAAAAAATAATTATTTTCTTTCATTCTTGTGAAACACTTAAAGGGTTAAGAAACTTTCTAAATGCTGTTTTGAATACTTTAACGGGTGCAGTTTTCTGACATAATCACCCCTCAAAGCCACTTCATAACAACCTTGGTCCCTAAACAAATAGGTTTTAGAAATGTTCTTCAAATGTAAATAAATTGGTGCTAAAGTTATAAGTCTTGTAACATCCTAGAAAAATTAAAGGACGTTTAAAAAAATGATGCCAATATAAATTATACATAATGGAAATGTTATTTGGTAACTATTTTTTGAGGTATTACTATATGTCTTACAAGAAGATATTTTCAAATTTAGAATAATGCACTGAATATATCAAACACATTTTACTACTAACATAAAGTACAATATGTCGGGACAAAACAATCTCAGAATTGCTTTGATAAGCAAAAGCACTATAAAGTTATTACCACATAAAGACATTTCAGATTTGAAAAATGAGGCTCTGTCAGGAAGGTCAAAACTGGCTGCGGCATCGGCGGCGGCAATCGTGTTTTTTTTTAAATACATTGTTTTAATGCAACGTTATTCAAAACAATTAATTTTTTCAGTGCACGTTATAAACGATACAGAAGAATCAGGAGAAACTAAAGTTTTGGAATCGAGTGCAGTGGAAACATATGGATATATATTTAATGAGGATGTAACCTTTGACCAAAAAGCTAATGCACTGTTACAATACAGTGTCCAAGTTATGAAAGAATGCACCAGCAGAGAGTGCCGTTACTACACGTATTGTACCCAAGTCGGCTACGACATTGTTTGTTTGAGTATATTGTTCAGTAAGTATCACCTTCTTTTACTAGGGATAAATTATTATCCTGCTGCATATATACTGTGTTTAACATCCAAATAGAAACATTGCGGCTGGTCCTCTTCTTACCTCTCTATACAAATAGAGCACAGTGTAGTATAAGGAGTCTCACAAACAGGGGTGTAACTAGGAAAGACTGGGCCCCATAGCAAACTTTTGACTGGGGCCCCCCTCCCCTGGGTGTCACACAACCCCCACCCCCCTTGTAGATAGTGTCTTTTTTTACAAACCCCCCCTTTTGATAACGCCATACAGCCCCCCTGTAGATAACGCCATACAGCCCCCTTTGTAGATATCTACAGAAGGGGCTGTATGGCGCTATCTACAGAGGGGGCTGTATGGCGTTATCTACGGGGGGGGCTGTATGGCGTTATCTACGGGGGGGCTGTATGGCGTTATCTACGGGGGTCTGTATGGCGTTATCTACGGGGGGGGGGGCTGTATGGCGTTATCTACAGGGAGGCGGTATGGCGTTATCTACGGGGGGACTGTATGGCGTTCCCTACAGGGGGGTATATGGCGTTCCCTACAGGGGGGGACTGTATGGCGTTCCCTACAGGGGGGGGACTGTATGGCGTTCCCTACAGGGGGGGGGACTGTATGGCGTTCCCTACAGGTGGGGACTGTATGGCGTTCCCTACAGGGGGGGGACTGTATGGCGTTTCCTACAGGGGGGGCTGTATGGCGCTATCTACAGGGGGGGGCTGTATGGCGCTATCTACAGGGGGGCTGTATGGTGCTATCTACAGGGGGGCTGTATGGCGCTATCTACAGGGGGCTGTATGGCGCTATCTACAGGGGGAACTGTATGGCGCTATCTACAGAGGGGGCTGTATGGCGCTATCTACAGGGGGGCTGTATGGCGCTATCTACAGGGGGGCTGTATGGCGCTATCTACAGAGGGGGCTGTATGGCGTTATCTAGAGGGGGGGCTGTATGGTGTTCCCTACAGAGGGGACTGTCTGGCGTTTTCGACAGGGGGGACTGTATGGCGGTACCTACAGGGAGTCTGTATGGCGTTCCCCAAAGGGGGGGTCTGTAGGGAACGCCATACTGCCCCCCTGTAGGGAACGCCATACAGCCCCCCCTGTAGGGAACGCCATACAGTGCCCCCCCCTGTAGGGAACGCCATACAGCGTACCCCCCCTGTAGGGAACGCCATACAGCGTCGTCCCCCCCTGTAGGGAACGCCATACAGCGTCGTCCCCCTGTAGGGAACGCCATACAGCGTCCCCTCCCTGTAGGGAACGCCATACAGCACCCCCCCTGTAGGGAACGCCATACAGCGTCGTCCCCCTGTAGGGAACGCCATACAGCGTCCCCCCTGTAGGGAACGCCATACAGCGTGTCCCCCCCTGTAGGGAACGCCATACAGCCCTAGGGTTGGTCGGAGAGGCAACTCTAGGGGGGACGTCTCCAAACATCAAAACCTCTTCCAAACTATCCATTCCTGTGACCATCATATCTGGAGAGACCATCACATTTCACTTCTGCCTATCTTGATTCCAGAGCAGCTGTAAATTTCATCCAGCGGGATCTAGTTGATCGCTTACATCTACTCACAATTCCTCTGGAGAGACCTCTGGCTGTTGTCTCTGTGAATGGTCTACCATTGCCCAATCCAATTGTGTTAATCAGGGAACCATTGACACTACAAGTCGGAGTTCTTCACTCCGAACAGATCGCCTTCCTTGTATTGTCTAAAGCTATCAACCCTATTCTGCTGGGCCTGCCATGGCTTCGTCTACATGCTCCAGTTCTCGACTGGAGTTCCGGAGAAATCCTCCAATGAGGCCCCAGATGCCTTAACCGGTGCCTGCTACAAGTTCGTCCAGTTTTGCCTCCACTGCCTCAGTCACTCTCCGATCTACCAACAGATTATGCCAGTTTTGCAGACGTTTTCGGCAAAAAGGAGGCAGAGACTCTTCCTCCCCATCGCAGATACGATTGCCCAGTCGAGTTACTTCCTGACTCCTCACCACCCCATGGGCGAGTCTATCTCCTCTCTCTGCCAGAGACCCTAGCCATGTCTGCCTATGTTAAGGAGAATCTGGAGAGAGGGTTCTTCTGGAAGTCTTCCTCACCGGACGGAGCCGGATTCTTCTTTGGAAAAAGAAGGATGGATCTCTTCGTCCTTGTATCGATTACTGTGGTTTGAACCAAATCACTTCCAAGAATAAGTACCCCTTGCCACTCATTTCAGAATGCTACAATCGAATTCGCGGGGCCAATGTGTTCACGAAGCTGGATCTACGCTGGGCCTATAACGTGATCCGTATCCGCAAAGGTGACGAGTGGAAAACCACATTCAACACCCGATACGGTCACTACGAATATCTCATATTGCTCTTTGGTCTGTGTAGTGTAACTCTCCAACTGTGTTCCAGGAGTTCGTGAATGACATCTTCCGGGACCTGCTGTATGTCTGTGTTGTGGTCTATCTGGACGACACCCTGATCTACTCACCTAATTTGACGACACACTGGAGGCATGTTCGCCAAGTTCTGTCTCTATTAAGTGGGAATCTCCTGTATGCTAAATTCGAGAAGTGTGTGTTACATAGTATCCGACCGTGGACTCAAGATGGATTCAGAGAAGGTGAAATCCGTCTTAGAGTGGCCACGTTCACAGGGGCTTCGTTCCATACAACAATTTCTAGAATTCGTAAATTTCCATTGGCAATTTATCCCGAACTTCTCGTCTCTGACTGCCCTCACCAAGAAGGGGGTGAACGCCAAGGTTTGGAGGCATTATAAACCCCAAGAACGCTTTCACCTCAGCTTCCATTCTTCATCACCCTGATGCATCTCGGCAGTTCTTTCTGGAAGTGGAAGCATCTTCCGTTCGTGATGGAGCACTACTATGTCAAATATATGTAAATCCTTCTAGTGTTATTACCGCTAACCCTCTGCAAATTAGAGAGATTCCGCCCGGAAATACTTTTGTTTGGCTTGTAGACCGGAGGTGAATTCTCCGCTGGTGAGACAGCTCCAAACCCGCGGGGCACTGTGGTGTTCGAAAGACTCAGGACTTGGTAGATCGTCATTACTGGTAGCCCACGCTGCCTAGAGATGTTGCGGATTACGTCTCTTCATGTACAAACTGTGCCTCGAACAAGTCCACCCACTCCAAACTTGCTGGTCTGCTCCTACCCCTGCCTGTCCCTGATGCCCCTTGGCAGCATATCGCTAATGGACTTTATTACAGAACTTTCCCCCCTCAGCTGGATGTACTGTGGTCTGGTTAGTAGTGGATCGTTTCTCTAAAATGGCACATTTTATTCCATTGACTGGTCTCCCGACTGCTCCTCGTTTGGCAAACCTGTTTATTCTCCACATTTTTCGTCTGCACGGACTTCCTCTGCACATGGTCTCGGTTCAGGGTGTACAGTTCACATCCAAGTTCTGGGGGGCCCTGTGCAACCTGCTAGATGTTAAGCTGGACTTCTCCTCCGCCTACCACCGACAGTCCAATTGTCAGGTGGAGAGGACCAATCAAATTTTGGAGAACTATCTTCGTCATTTTGTTTCCACCCAACATGACAATTGGGTACAACTTCTGCCTTGGGCGGAATTATCATACAACAATCACACTAGTGAGTCTACTACTTCATCTCCCTTCTACATTGTGTACAGTCAGCACCCTCGAGTTGCTCTTCCTGTGCCAGCCATGACTCAATATCGGCAGCTAACTCTTTATTTGGGACTTTTGTTCACATCTGGCAGTAGACGAAGGCTGCCATTCTCCAATCTGTGACCCACATGAAAAAGCAGGCCGATAAAAAAAGAAAAGTTCCTCCTCAATTCTCTCCTGGAGTCAAAGTCTGGCTTTTCTCACGAAACATTAGACTCAAGATGCCTTCTCACAAATTCGCTCCCAGGTTCCCCGGTCCTTTCAAAATACTGCAAAGGATAAACCCTGTATCCTATAAACTTCGGTTGCCTTCCATGCTCAAGATTCCCAAATCTTTCCACGTGTCCCTCCTTAAACCTGTGGTCCTGAACCGCTACAGTAAAACTCCTGGTCCTGTGGTTGCTCCCAGTGGTTCATCTGATGTGTTTGAGGTGAAGGAGATCCTGGACTGCAAGACGGTAGGAGGAAGGACTTTCCCTTTGGTGGACTGGACAGGGTTTGGTCCTGAGGAGAGATCCTGGGAACCAGAGGAGAACCTCAATGCCACTACCCTCATTAAAAATGTCCTCTCTCACTCTGGACCCAAGAAGAAGACCTCCACTTACTTGCCTCCCACAGATCTTCCTCTTCCTGCCGGTGTCTCCCTCCCCGGAGACGCCGGCACATGCGTCCGCTCCGTCTCGTAGTTCTCACTAGAGGGCGTGCGCTGGTTCCTGGCCTTAAAGGGCCAGCGCATATGTAAATAATTTATTAATTCCCAGATCACCCTGAACTATTAAAAGGGCCCTGCCCTTCTGATACTTGCCTGAGCATTGTTTGTAATCCCCATGTTAGTCTTGCAAATGGTTCCTTAGTGTTGTCCCATTTCCAGTGTTCCTGTGCCCTGCTACCTGTATCCCGTGCTGTGTTATTGTTCCTGAGCCTGTTTAGTGATTGGAGTCGTGTCCTGCTACACCCATTACCCTTCGCCACGTCTGGCGCAACCTACTGCACCCGTTGTCACCCGCCACGTCTGGCGCAACCTACTGCACCAGTTGTCATCTGCCACGTCTGGCGCAACCTACTGCACCTGCTGTCATCCAACACGTCTGGCGCTACCTGCTGTACCTACGACCATCTGTGCCAGAGCTCCTTGCCACCATCTGGACTATTTCAGGTATCCTTGTGCTACGAACTTGTATAGACTTTTGCATAGACTGTGACTTGACGAGCTGCCTCTCCTCTATGGCGGAGCGGCCTAGTGGGTCCACATACCCCTAGATCGTGACACCCCCATTTGATGATTGCAGCTGCGGCTCTCAGATTATTTGGGTAGTTTAGAATGAGACAACTCCTTTAGTCTGAAGAAAGAGAGTTCTTGAAAAGGAGAATGTGGTAGATAATGTGGAGAATGTGGTATATTAAGGTGAAGTGTCACTGATCAAGTTAAGGTTCATACATATATAAGATTATCCTCATATCAGAGTCCAAGTTTCCTGGAAATAAGAAAGCACGTGCGCTGACTTTCCTCCATTTTCGGGCATTGATACAAGGAAAGATTTACACCGCATTCCAAATTATTATGCAAAAATTTTATTTTTCACAGATTTTCCTAAATAGTCGATGCAAATGACAGTCAGTATAATCTTCAAGCCATCAACCATTGGAGTATAATGTGAATTTTATTGAACAAATCTCCTAATGATAACAGATTTTTTTTTTAGAAGTAAAAAACACAAAATGCACTGTTTCAAATTATTATGCACAACAGAGATCAAAACATTTTAAAGGTTGTAAACAGAACTAAAATGGTAATTTGTTGAATTTGCAGCATCAGGAGGTCATATTTACAGAAATCAAAAGCTCTTTCAATAAAAAAACAACTTAACAGGCCAAGTTACATGTTAACATAGGACCCCTTCTTTGATATCACCTTCACAATTCTTGCATCCATTGAATTTGTGAGTTTTTCGACAGTTTCTGCTTGAATAGCTTTGCAGGATGTCAGAATAGCCTCCCAGAGCTTCTGTTTTGATGTGAACTGCCTCCCACCCTCATAGATATTTTGCTTGAGGATGCTCCAAAGGTTCTCAATAGGGTTGAGGTCAGGGGAACATGGGGGCCACACCATGAATTTCTCTCCTTTTATGCCCATGGCCAATGACACAGAGGTATTCTTTGGAGCATGAGATGGTGCATTGTCATGCATGAAGATAATTTTGCTACGGAAGGCACGGTTCTTCTTTTTGTACCACGGAAGAAAGTGGTCAGTCATAAACTTTACGTACTTTGCAGAGGTCATTTTCACACCGTCAAGGACCCTAAAGGGGCCTACCAGCTCTCTCCCCATGATTCCAGCCCAAAACATGACTCCGCCACCTCCTTGCTGACGTCGCAGCCTTGTTGGGACATGGTGGCCATTCACCAACCATCCACTACTCCATCCATCTGGACCATCCAGGGTTGCACGGCACTCATCAGTAAACAACACGGTTTGAAAATTAGTCTTCATGTATTTCTGAGCCGACTGCAACCGTTTCTGATGTGAGCACTGTTTAGGGGTGGCCGAATAATAGCTTTATGCACACTTGCAAACCTCTGGAGGGTCCTTCACCTTGAGGTTCGCGGGACTCCAGAGGCACCAGCAGCTTCAAATACCTGTTTGCTGTTATGCAATGGCATTTTAGCAGCTGCTCTCCTAATGCTATTAATTTGTCTGGCAGAAACCTTCCTCATTATGCCTTTATCTGAGCGAACCCATCTGTGCTCTGAATCAGCCACAAATCTTTTCACAGTACGATGATCACGCCTAAGTTTTCTTGAAATATTAAATGTTTTCATACCTTGTCCAAGGTATTGCACTATTTCACGCTTTTCGGCAGCAGAGAGATCCTTTTTCTTTCCCATATTGCTTGAAACCTGTGGCCTGCTTAATAATGTGGAACGTCCTTCTTAAGTAGTTTTCCTTTGATTGGGCACACCTGTCAAACTAATTATCACAGGTGTCTGAGATTGATTACAGTGATCCAAAGAGCCCTAAGACACAATACCATCCATGAGTTTAATTGAAAAACTAATAATTAAATGTTTATGACACTTAAATCCAATGTGCATAATAATTTGAAACACAGTGTATATGGTCATGAGAAGTGGTGATATGGCAGAACATGTATGTGACTACTTTGGAGAATAAAGTGCATATATTGTTGTTTATGTGAGCTTTATATAGCTAAAGATGACAGTACTCTACTGTTGACTTACTATCCTAATAACCTTTTGACCACCAGAATCTAAAAATGTTATTTCAGGAAAAAATAAAGAATTCATTGATGAAGAGGAAGAACTGCAAACATCTGAAGAGCTTGAGTTTTATAAGAAAGGGTATATATTTAATGATGATGAAATCTTTGCTGAAAAAGGTGAATCCTTGTTGAAATACAGTGCCGAGGTAATGAAAACATGCACCACCGAATACTGCCGCTACTACACGTTTTGTAACCAAGTGGGTTATGACATCGTTTGCTTGTCTGTATGGCTTAGTAAGTATTAACTTGTTCTTCCACTTATACAAAGGCCTATGTCCTCATATTAAGATTATGTAAAGATAAGAAATATATTATTGTGTTTCGTCCGAAGGGTCCTATTATACGGCCCGATATAGGCCGTGAAAACAATCACTGATTAACGAGGCAGCTCATTTATCAGCACTTGTTTGCTTCTTTCATAAGGAACAATGATCGGATATATATGGGGATGAACGATCGTTACTATGATCGTTCGTCCCCATACATTTCCATCATTTTGGCAGTACATCTCCCTGTTTTCACAGGGAAATCTGCTGCCGACTAGCGACCATTTTGTTAGCCGCATAAGTGAGTAGATAAGCTGGAAAAGGAGCATTTGTTCATTCATCGGCTGATCGTTGACCAGGAATGAGCTTTCGTATAAACACTAGTTTGCCCAATCATTGGCCCATGTAAAAGGGCCTTAACTCTCATACAGTCTCAATAACAATGTGACTGGTTCATTCCAGGCAGAGAAATACTAACAATGTACAAGATATACTCCTAACCTGGCCTTAGTCCTCATGCTCCTTTCACCCATAATAAAAAAGATGGCTCTGGGTGCAGATGAAGGAGTAAAATCCAATGACCAAATATTTCCTATTTCTGCAGAAAATTCAGTTGTTTTTTTTCTTTAACTTAAAGTGATAGGAAACCCCTGAAGTCACTGAAGGGCTGGAGTCCCCGGGCAGAGCATCAGCTGATGCTCTGCTCAGGGACTCCAGTACTGCTGCCGATGTCACTATTCATATATGGAAAGTGACTGTGACGTTAGTAGAAGTTATGGAGTCCCCAGGGACAGCATCAGCTGATGCTTTGCTCGGGAACTCCAGCGATAGGAAACCCCTGAATTGACCAAATATGGACGTTGGTAGCAGTGCTGGAGTCCCGAGCAAAGCGCTAGCTGATGCTCTGCTCGGGGCTCAAGCAGTAGGCAATGTGATAGCCCCTTGCAGTCATGTTCACGAACAGCACATGAAGCAAGAGCTCAGTCATGTGGGGCCGTGTCGGAGCGTTATCATTATTAGAAAAGCTCCAGGACTTCCGGGAACAATTCACGAGGTTTGAACTGCACCAATTAGTACAGAATTTTAAATTAAAGTACATTAGTAAGTTACTTAGTTTCACATGAATATATTATTGCAATGCAATTTTTGGTCCCCGGATAACCCCTTTAAGCTCCTGGGCCCCAATGCTAAATCTGTAACAGTTTCCTAAAACTGTTGTGTCCTTACAAAGATGCCTTTAAGATCTGTCAGGCATTAGTGCGACTGCTATCACTACACCCTCTATGGCTATACACCTGCCTTCAATGCAAGCAAAGAAGAACTTTTTCATGGTCTTCAAGCCAAAATCAATTTTTGTTCATACCTTACTTAGTTAATTCTAAATGAAATAATATATTACTGGGTGCTTTAATAAATGCAATCTTTAGTTCATGTTCTTCATATACAGTGAAACCTCTCCAAAGATGAACCCTGATGGAGTCCAGATTTGTATATATGTATATTGGTCTCTTTTTTAAGCGGACCACCCCTCTAGAAGACCATTTCTTCTGCAATGTAGGGTGTTTGCCTGGGAGGTTTCAATCTCTTTCTTTGGCTTTTTAAACTCTGATAGCAAACGGAGGTTTAATAACAATGTAGTTTATTGGGAATTGTTACAACAACACAGAAAATGTCAAAAACCCTTGTGTGATCATGCACAAGGTGGCATACTTACCATAGAGGCAGGGCGCATGACTGCTGTGGTGCCCATGGTGGGGAGGGGCACCCAGCACTGAACTGCTTCCAGTGTTTGTG
Organism: Rhinoderma darwinii; assembly: GCF_050947455.1. Classification (NCBI taxonomy): domain Eukaryota; kingdom Metazoa; phylum Chordata; class Amphibia; order Anura; family Rhinodermatidae; genus Rhinoderma; species Rhinoderma darwinii. The sequence continues at coordinate 38,987,658 of NC_134697.1, read as the reverse complement.
GTGACACGTCATAGAAGCCAATGCAACTACCAATAGGGGGGCTCACTGCATACAGATTTATACCGCTCCCAATGAGTTCAATCCTTGCTGCATAAATAAAATAAAAAAAGTCATAAATCAGTTTGTGAATTTTTGCAGTCCTGTCCTCAGTAACATACGCAGGGTACTGCACCAAGTCTCTATGTGTGACTGCACCCAGTCACACGTAAAATATCCTAATGGTTTGAAGCTAGAATGATCTATCTGTGCACACTTCAAACGATACAGAGACAATCAGGAAATTATGAAAAGAATGACATAAATACACTCAGACTCTAGCTAAAAGCATCTGGAGCCATGTGGTCCTATTTCCCTTACCTGGGCCTATTAATAAGGTTCATTCTGCAAATGATTTGTTCCTGATATGTGATGAGTGCATTGTACATGGGGAGCCCACGCTGAACAATAGCTTGGGACATTAAAAATGATTACGGAGTTATTATGGTTTCAGCAATTCATGTGTGCGGTTTAAGCCTGCTTCACATCAAGTTCATTCACTATGTTTGAAGTGTACACCGGGAAAGCTCCCGCCATACACGCTAAACATGTACATAGGGCTCCCATAGCCCAAAAGTGGTCAAAAGAGTGTCCTTTTGGCCTCCATTGGGATGGTATACTTTGGGAAATCTTTGTTTTATGTATGGAATAGCGTAGTAGACTACACAATTCCATACAACGGAATCCTGTAAAAAAAATATACGGTACAGTATAAATTTTTTAACATGGGGGCCTAGGGTGACGTATGCCACTGAAAGGCATCCATTTACCATTTAAACTTTAAACAGATACCATTATAGTCTATGGGTGATAGATACGAAAAACGCTATTAAAAAGCCCATGACGCATTCGATAGACAAGTTTAGACAAAATGTGACCTTAGGCAAAATTAAAAGTAAGGGGACCTTCTATAACAATTGCCAAATTGTTATGGCTAGATGACCCAGCACTTCCAAAGCGACAGGTCTTGTGGGGTGTTCCTGGTATGCAGTGATTAGTATGGGGCAAATACAGGATTGAAATCTAGGGGGAGGCGGCGAAAAAACAGCAACAAATTTTGTTTATTTGGTCATTCCTCTCACCACTCTCTCAAATATATAACTCACATCAACACAAGGAAAATGAAAGTGGAATATCAAAAAACCTAATCACATGGTCCGGGACAGGTGTTGCTTTTTCAGTCAGGGATAACAGTACGTGACCACTATACAAGCACCAATAAATTGTATTTATTTATTAGGGTATGTTCACACGCAAACTCAAGGGAAAACAGCTCCTGATTTTCAGACGTCTTTTAAGCCACTCGCGTTTTTCGCTGCGTTTTTCGTGACTTTTTTTTACAGCCGTTTTCAATAGAATCTATGAAAAACGTCTCCAAAAACCTCCCAAGAATTGACCTGCACTTCTTTTCCGTGGCCGTTTTTTTTTAAAAACGGCCCATCGGAACAGAACACAGTTTTTCCCATTGAAATCAATGTGCAGATGTTTGGAGGCGTTCTGCTTCCAATTTTTCGGGCATTTTTAGGGCGTTTACGGCCTGAAAAACGGCCGAAAATAAGCCGTGATTACATACCCTTATTTTGCTGAGCCGCAATAGATCAAGTATAGCAAGAGGATGTGCAGTCCAAGTTTTCTGTCTCTTCTGTGGATATATACATAGTCTGTCTTTTTCTTCTGGTACCAGCACTCCACCCTCATTTGGCCCAGGTGTTTTTATTAGCAGGGAACTTCATAAAAAGGCTTCCTACCTAATTGTTCTCAGCGTGCCCCTTAGACTACAAGGAAAGTTGAGCTTTTTCCATCTGTTCATTTTTCGTGGTGTTGTGTGTGGTAATCTTTTGTTGTTGTGGTGCTGTATCTGTGGGGGGACGTGGTCCAGAGCCAAGGTGGCTTAGACCAGCAGCATGGGTGCTGTTGGTCTCCCGGGTTGCTCCCCCTGCAGGTGCTGTTTTACAGCGGCATTTTTTGCCATGGGATGCTACACTTGGTAGAGTAGGGACTCACATGAAAGAGGTCACCGTGAAGTGGCACGTGGGCTTATACAGTTTGATCAAAATGTTTACTTAGAACCTCATGTTCGTAGATTTAATTTTGCTGAGCCGGAATAGATCAAGTATAGCAAGTGGATGTCCGGTCCAGGTTTTCTTTCTCCCCTTAGATATAACCAATAAACCCTGCGCTACAGTGACCATATAGTTGTCAGATACCAGTTCTATAGAGGCTCTCTGCAAATATCATCTTCCTGCAGGCCATACATGAGAATACAGCACTGATCAGACGGAGTCACAGGTAGAATACATAAGAATTAAAAAGGACCTATCCGTCTCCTGACTTGTTTGTTTTAGTAAATACTTGTATTCCTCATTAAATAACAATTCTGGAGCACCTTTTTTTAGGACTCTGCATTGTGCCGTTCCTCGGTTATTCCTCCTCGAAATGTATCAATAAATTTCACGTGACAGCTGAAGTCCACAAGATTGCATGCTACTAATTGTATTCCTTTGTCCTGTAACTGTATCACTATAATTTAAAATTAATTAGCTGCGTTACATAAAGTCTCCATGTAGGCCAGGCCTTATTCATACATTTCCAGCAGAAATAACAGAGGAACATCACAAACTCAGAGTTCTAAGTATAGATGCTCCACAATAGATCTCTCATAAGGAACACAAGCATTTACCATAAACAGACATGTCAGGAGAGCCGACAGGAATCCAGCGACTTACAGGTGACATCATCTTTGACTGTAAACGTTCTCATTCCTTTTCTTCTTCATCCAGCCCAGAGTCTTATGAAGACATCTCCTGACGACTGCAGAGTTTGCTTTCAAGACATCTTTGGCCCCTTGCTTCTGCAGCCTTCCCCAGCCTTTATAGCAACACAAATAATTTCAGACCCCAGTCTAGACTTTAAAATTAATTTAGACACTAGACCAGAACTCAAATTTAAGCAGACCCCAACAAGACCCCTTAAATAATCGCACAACTTACCAAAGAAAAATAAAAACAATTATTGCCCAATTTGCCCCTCTAACGCAGGCACTGGTTTCAGTAAAAATAATAAATGAGATACTATAGATGGTATACTTGTGCTACCCATGACTGACCACATGACACTGTGCCATTTGGCCGGCAGCATAGGAAACACTACAACTGACAATTGCAAAGCAGTGGTACATGGGTGAGACCTAAAGCATGTTGTCGATTTGGTGCAGAATTGTTTTGGATTTTCAGTGTAGATTCTGCACTGAAAATTCACAAAAATTACAGTACAGTGCATGTGGACCAGGTTTTCAAAACCCCCTCCACATGTAATGACACATATGTGCTAAGAATTCAGGGCATGCTGTGGATTTGCAAATTATATCTACATTAAATACGCTACAAAATCCACGATGTGTGAACTCAGCATAAGAGCTCATGCACACAACATTATTAGGGCTCTGCACAACCTCCAAGTTTTACGCAGAATACATCACTCATAGAAGTTTATACAAGCCTACTGTAGGTCCATATGCCTCTGAATTCATATGGAGGAATATTCTTTTTTGTCATATTCCATAAGAATGTTTCCATAATACAGTGTCATATGGAGGGACCATACGGCTACCCATAGAGTGCCCACAGAGTACCACAGTAAGTCATCAACTGTTTTTACATCAATGCTATTTCTCTGTGAATGTCTTAAAATGTTCTGTTTTTATTTTGAAGAGAGTGATGATGAATTCATAAATGATCAAGAACTGAATATTCTTCCTGATTTTGACTATGGACCAAATGATGTGCCAGGGACCTACAATGAAGACATCTTTAATGGACAGCTGGAAGACTACAATGAACTGTCAGAAGGAAAAGACCGTAATGATGAGTACAAGACAGAATCAGAAGAAAATAAAGTAGAGGAAGAGGAGGAGCAGATTTGAGGGCCTCCTATTCTCATTCCACCAATGGTCCATTATATGGTCCAAATACAGTCACAAGTACTAGCGCTAGATTTACCAAACAGGAATTTATGACAAATTTTTCAAACCATTTGAATTTTTCAGCTGGGGTAATTTTAACAATCCAAAATTTATTGACTGTAGTCTACCACGTGCTTAGTTAATCATTGCAGCAGAGGTGAATAATGTATTGAGTAGTTTAACAAAAGTAATGGGTTTAACCAACAAAAAAACATGTAGTTACCCAACAATTTAATTGATGCAAAGTGTGGCCTAGCTGTAGCACAGCAAATAAAGCTTGAGTAAAGTCTAAAATGTAGTAAATATAAACATATCAATATACATATAACAAATGAAATTGCTGATAGATGACATTGTGCGATTATTTGCTTTGAACAATATGTGCTACATTCAGAAAGTCTTTATATATGAGCACTTTTTTCTTCTAACTGGTAAAAGCAACATAAAGGGTGTGTGCAAACAAGTTTAGATTTGCGGTTGGCACAGTATAACAATTTCAGCTACCCATACATATCAGCTCAACCTACACGGGGCCTGGAAAAATATGACCAATGTGTAGAAGACAGCAACAACACACTGTAGGTTCAGCATTGTGAGAAACTAGACATAGACCGCACATCCACAATATATACGTTGATCTGAGCCGCTGGGCATAATTTATAAACATGAACATGAAGTTCTTTGTTAACGTTTTGATCAAACTGTATAAGCCCACTTGTCACTTCACGGTGACCTCTTTAAAGTGAGTCCCTAATCTATCGGTTACAGCACCGCATGGCGGCCACTGCCACTGCATCACCGCTCCTGCAGAGGGAGCAACCCAGGGTCCCAAAAGCAACCATGCTATCAGACTGTGCCAAGCCTCCTTGGCTCAGGGCCACATCCCCCCCACAAGTGCAGCACTACAGCAACAGATGCCACCCCACAGCACCACAACATGTCATCAGATGGAATAAGCTCACCTTACCATGTGCTCCCAGTGGCCAACCGAGAGCACAAGCAAGAGCAGAAACACTTATGAGGTCATTCCTGAATTAAAATCAGCTGTTTTGTTTTTTTTCAAATGTGTGGAGTGCTGGTGCCAAGTAAAACAAAAAAATTGAGGAGGATAGACTATACAATATCAGTATTGTGAGAAACTAGACATGGACTGCCCAATCCACAATATATACGTTGCTCTGAGCCGCCAGGCTCAGATCAAATATGACCAATGTGTGGGAGACAGCAACAACACACTGTAGGTTCAGGTCCACATAATCTGATTGAGAAGTGATTTACATTTGAAAGCAAAACATATGGCTTGAGACTCGTGCCCCTGATATTTTTAGATCCTAGCAATGCCTGTACAATGATATGTCATTTGTCTGTTACACTGGATTATTTTTTTTCATGTATGGTTATGGGGAATAAGCTACTGCACATGCGCATATGCTTTGCATTACAGAAGGTAACGCAAAAGTATAGGAATCTCAATAGTGTTGTTGCTCACAAAAGGATTTATTCACCACTTATACTTAAAGAGGCTCTGTCACCAGATTTTGCAACCCCTATCTCCTATTGACAGATCCGATAAAAACATGGCCTTTTTCGGTGGTTTTGTATATGTCCCCTTGTTTTTATCGGTTCTGTCTGTACATCAGGAACATTCTGTTCCATTTAAGGAGTTAGGGACTCGCAAGTCTGGGGATCCTTGTCGTGGATTGCGAGCTTGCGTCCTTTTGGCCAAAATGATTACTAATACCCCAGGTATTTTTCATTACTACGTATATTCGCTTCTCTTGGACACAGCCGGGTCTTTGATGCTGGGAGAGCATGGTGTGTTGTTGTTTGGCATAGCAAGCAGGGTAGCCCGCTCTATGAACTATCAAGGCGTCACAAATAGGCTTCTACCTGGCTATACACGTTGTGCCTCATGACGTACACACTATCCCTCCATGTTCCACACACTTGCACCCCATTATCCATTTATTTCTATTGAGGCACTTCACTCATTACTGCCCCCTATATTTCACTTATAGTATTACACTTGCACACACACCATTTATTATTTCTTACTACACATCCCATGCACCACACACCACTCCCCTCAAGACCAGTGGGAGTGGCTATTATTATTTAAGCACCTGCTCACTCCTTCATCAGCGTTTCTGACCTGGCTGTGTCCATTTGTAAGTATGGCCTTTTTCGGTGGTTTTCCCTATCTCCTATTGCAGCAGATCGGCGCTGCAATGTAGATAAGAGTAACGTTTGTTTTTTTTAAAAAACGAGCATTTTTGGCCGAGTTATGACCATTTTTATATTTTTCCAAATGAGGCTTTCTAAAGTACAACTGGGCGTGTTTAAAGTAAAAGTACAACTGGGCGTGTATTGTGTTAGTTACATCGGGGCGTTTTTACAACTTTTACTAGCTGAGCGTTGTGAATAGAAGTATCATCCACTTCTCTTCACAACGCCCAGCTTCTGGCAGTGCACAGACACAGCGTGTTCTCGAGAGATCACGCTGTGACGTCACTCACTTCCTGCCCCAGGTCCTGCATCGTGTCGGATGAGCGAGGACACATCGGCACCAGAGGCTAAATTTCATTCTGCAGCAGCATCGGCGTTTGCAGGTAAGTCGATGTAGCTACTTACCTTCAAACGCTGATGCTGCTGCAGAATCAACTGTAGCCTCTGGTGCCGATGTGTCCTCGCTCGTCCGACACGATGCAGGACCTGGGGAAGTGACGTCACAGCATGATCTCTCGAGAACACGCTGTGTCTGTGCACTGCCAGAAGCTGGGTGTTAACGAAGAGAAGTGGATGATGCTGATTCGTCAGCATCATACACTCCCATTCACAACGCCCAGCTTGTAAAAGAAGTAAAAACGCCCAGATGTAACGAACACAATACACGCCCAGTTGTACTTTAGAAAGCCTAATTTGCATAAATATAAAAATGGTCATAACTTGGCCAAAAATGCTCGTTTTAAAAAAACAAAAAAAAACGTTACTCTTATCTACATTGCAGCGCCGATCTGCTGCAATAGGAGATAGGGGTTGCAAAATCTGGTGACAGAGCCTCTTTAATATATATAGAGACAGCAGATTTGAGCCATTTCTAGGTTTATCTTAAAAAGGGGTTGTCTTAACAATTTTGTTCTCTGTGAGGATTATATCTTAGCAAACCGAGCAATGCCCCAAATTGTGCCGATGGTCAAAGTGACTAATATAATAAACCAGAAAAAGAAGAAAAGTCACGACCAAGTATTTGCAAAATTACAAACAATCTTTATTTCAGTCAAAAATACACAGAAAAAACACATTACAACTATATACAGTAAAAAGAATGAACCCTCATAAAGAGATTGAATCCGAACATGAAAGCAGCCTGGTCCCCCAGATGTTAAAATGGTCAAAAGATCCCACAAAAAGCATAAATCAATATTTTTAAGCAGGTGCTAAGCATAGTACATTTGCACAGATAGATACCTAATAAAATACATGCAAAGTGCAGTCATAGGCAAACTAATGAGCAGTATACCTACACCTACGTAGTGGAAAATGAGCAGGAGATCAGGACCGGGAGGGGAGACCGCTGCCAGACCCGACGCACGTTTCGCTGGCAGCGGTCTCCCCTCCCGGTCCTGATCTCCTGCTCATTTTCCACTACGTAGGTGTAGGTATACTGCTCATTAGTTTGCCTATGACTGCACTTTGCATGTATTTTATTAGGTATCTATCTGTGCAAATGTACTATGCTTAGCACCTGCTTAAAAATATTGATTTATGCTTTTTTGTGGGATCTTTTGACCATTTTAACATCTGGGGGACCAGGCTGCTTTCATGTTCGGATTACATCTCTTTATGAGGGTTCATTCTTTTTACTGTATATAGTTGTAATGTGTTTTTTCTGTGTATTTTTGGCTGAAATAAAGATTGTTTGTAATTTTGCAAATACTTGGTCGTGACTTTTCTTCTTTTTCTGGTTTAGGATTATTTCTTAACTGACCGGAAACTTTTGTCTTATATCTGAACACAGACGTGTGTGGTTTCTAAAATGAGTTGTGGTTTTGTACAAATACGTTAGTACATTTTATCAGCTAGGAGTTTTCAGTTGAATTTCTTTGTATTGCTGGGGGGAGGGGTGTAAACAATAATCTCAGTGTGGTCAGAGGGTCTCAAATCATGTACTGTATTTGTATTATACATGTTCATTTGCATGTTTTGCTCTCTAGTAACATTTCCACCAATTCTCCTCTTCTCTTAGGCCTTGTTCACATCTGTGTTGGAGGCTCCTTTAGAGGCCTCCATCATAGATCCAGCTGAAACAATCACCCAGCATGCGCGCTACTGTTTCCAGTAAAAACTACGGAAAGTAGACCGAACTGATTAAAGTCAATGGGTTCCGCAGCCGCCTATGACGTCCATGGTGTAACGGAACCATCGCTTCTGGTTTCCTCTTGTTCTGCTCCTCTGACGGAGCAGAACAACAGAAAGACTCGATGCAAATGTGAACATAGCCTTAAATAGATTGTTGTCTTCTGTCAAGTTGTTAACAACTTAGGTTATCTCTTCAGTCATTTCTTGGTTACATCTGTTTCTGGGAAAGAGGAGTGACCAAAAAAATGTCTTCCATTAAAAGTCTCACAGGGAAGGTCACTCTGCTCGTCTCCTAGAACTCTAACCAGCAAATCTACCTAGTTATGGAGTGATATGGGAATGGTAGATCTATCACTGCATAGAAAGGATGAGTAGGAATAATATGATCTTTATGTAGCCTCTCAGGCTCATACAGTACAGTATACTTAGTGGGTACATGGGAGAAAGGGAAAATAATACTTACAGTATAATGGCCTTTGAATTTACACTCATGTCAAAAGAAGGGCACCTCATTGGGAACCAGAGCCCTTTTATTTTATGACGGGAAACTTTAAAGTTCCAATGAAGTCACGT